>NC_029772.3:4275417-4341163 GCF_000817695.3 Arachis duranensis
ATAAAGAGTAAAATATTTAAAATTTTTATTTTTTATATTAATTATGTAAATAATCATTCTAACGAATAAATGTTAGTACATTAAAATTAAACTCGTGAAACAAAAAATATTATTTATCAAAGAGAAACTTAAGGAAATTGTGGTATTAGAAGTAGGCAAGTTCTCATGTAGGCAAGCTCTCTAGTTTAGATAGAGAGATTCCATCTATATGTATAGATTAAGATTGGCAATATTTCTGTGTGACAAATGTAGATCAAATGAGACAATTTTTGGATGAATTGTAGGTCGTTCCAATGCTTGTCTGCTAAATTGGTCATGTGCATGTTTAGATTATCCCATTGACATAAGTAATTGGTAACAGTAATAAATAATTAGGATGATGTTAATTATGTGTGGCCTTTATCAGTTTTTTTTGTGTTTTTTATTTTCTCAGAGCAGAAGTGATATTGGACCTATTATTATAAATTTATAATGTTTAGTATATATGACGTTTACTGGCTTTACTGTGTTTGGTTGGACACACAGAAAAATAATCCATTACATGTCAAAAAAGATAAAAAATAAAAAAAATAAAAAAAGGAGAGGCATACATATAAAAAAAGGTGAGCCATAATTATATGATATCATAGCAGGAGTTGTTCACTTGTTTGAATGAGTTTAAAAAAAAAAAGTAGAGGTAAAAATAATTTTATATTTAAATATTTTATGTAAAAATATATTTTTATTTAAATATAATAATATATAAATTGCCTAAAAATTCACACATTTCATTCACACTTGTCACATTTAGACACTGTCAATATTAATCTATACATGTAGATGAAATTCAATTGTCTACATATAGAATTTGTCTTAGAAGTATTCTCTAATTGTTTAGTCGAATCATGATATTGAGATGTCTAAATATTATCCTCAAAAGATAAAGTAAGGGAAAATTTTCAAATATACTATTATATTGGTGGTGTTTCAGTGATTAAAATTAACGGTTAAAAATTATTGATATATTGGTACGATGATACACTTAAAAATCTTTTCATAATATACTACTTAATATTAGATACAATAAAAAATAATGATACTTTTAAAATTATTATTTTAAGAATATTTTTAAATAATAATTAAGATCAACGATTAAAAATCACTGAAATACTAGTACGACGATATACTTACAAATTTTCCAATATTATGAGGCGGCTGAAAGAGAGAATAGAAGCTAGGACAAGGGGTGATCATGAGAAGGAGTACACATAAATCAAGCACTTCAATCTCTCTCACGTTTTTTCATCATCCTCTTTTTGTTGGTGTTACATTTTCCTTTTTCTTTTTTTTCCCTTCCTTCTTTTTTTAATTGTTCTTACTCTTTTTTTTTTTCTATTTTCTATTTTCAGAAGAAAAAAAAGAAGAGAGTTCATCGATAATGCCAAATAGTTATTCACGATCGTATACGTTAGTAATATTGATAAAAAATTATCAAAGAGGAAACGGTTATATTTACTAAGTCTTGATCAACAGTAAAAAATTATACCAACGCTTCCGCCATCAATAAAATTATTGATAATAGCAAATTTTTTACAGAAAACTAGAACTGGAAGCACATAATGAAAAGGTAAAATACGATTTGAAATGTTATTAATTGAATTTAATTATAAATATTATTTTTGATTACCTAATATTATGGCAGTCTTATATTGTGTACTTACTATTTAGGATCACACTCTTATAATCTAAACTAAGAGTGTATATAAACAAAATAAAATTGAATTTATCTTAATTAGGTCAACCCTAAATATATATCGAATTTGTTTTTTAAATTCTAACACGGCCCTAAATCTAATAAAATTTATACATATTTGAGATACAATTATACGGATAAAAATTGAATAAAAATTAGATCTTTAATCATAATTTCATGCATCTTTGTATTTCTTTTTTAGTTTCACAATTATTTTTATTAAAAATAAATGAATTGATTTATAATTAATATTACACAATATTACTTAAAAAAATATAAGTTTAAGATAAAATGTATTATCTTCTTGAATGTTAATATGAGAGTGTTAAAGTATAATTAGGATTAATTAGATCAATTAGCATTATTTAACATATATGAATATTTATTATAGGATTTTTTATTATTTCAATTATCAAAAGAGAAAGAAAAAATGACACAAAAAAAAAGTATGAAGTACGGTGATTTTACCAAGAAAAAAAAATCAACGTATCCTTCTCAAGGAAGATACCATGCCTCTGATACCATATTAGAAAGGATAAGAGAAAATAATAGAAAAAAGTTTGTGTGTATTAAAGTTATTTGGACGATACAATATAGAAGGGTATTAGGTGTTAGGAGAATCGAAATAATAAAGATGTAATATCCTATAATAAATATTTAAATTTGTTAAATAATGCTAATTGATCTTAATTATATTCTAAGAGGAAGAAGCTCCAAATCTCCAACTATTATTTCATACAATTAAATTCACTTAAAAAATATAATAAATACTAACTAAATTTTAAAATTAAAGCATAATCATGAATCAATACTAATAACACCAAATATGTAAGTCACATACAAATAACACAAAACATTATATATTAGTCTAAAATCTTATACTTCTTAAACACAAAACAATAATTTAGAATATGTATCATCACCAAGAGCCGGGTCAGGTGAAATGAGCATGGTTCTGAAAACCGAACCGCACTGGCCGGTTCAACCGGAATAATCGAGAACCGGTCACTTAGCTGGTCCGGATAACGTTAACGTTAGAAACCGTCTGGCAAAAAAACTGGTGGAAAAACGGGTCGAATCGGTAGTTAACCGATAAACTGAAAGAACCGTCCGATTTTTTAGCGGTTTTTAGTTTGAAAGCTAAGATGCTAAACGACGTCGTTTTGGCTTAAAAAAAAAGAAAAGAGAAAATGTGGAAGGAAGCCCTAATCAGTTTCCAGTCTCCAGTCCTTCTCCCATCTCCTTCTTTCTCCCGAAATCAAAACGAAAACACTAGCCTCACCGCCGGTCGTCGAAAGCCGCAAGGAGTGAGTCACCGCCGCCGTCCGTCGCAGTCAGGGGAAGCACAGAAGCCTCTCCTCCCAACCCCTAGATCCCCTTCACCAGTTCTCCCAGCCCTAGCCTCACTACCATATCACCTCCGCCGTCTCAACTACTCGAAGCTGCCGTCCCTACTGCATCTCGTCTCGCGTGCTTCCTCCGTCGCGCAGCCGCTGTTCCGCTGCGCTGGCTCTGCTCCTCTGCTCTAGTTCCGCGCGCACCACCCACCTCTTCTCCAGTTCCACGGTGATCCAGGCCACCTCTTCTCTAGTTCTGCCGCGTCCAGCCTTCCGTCGTGCTCCCTCACCTCTGTGCTCTAGAAGAGAAGGTATTTCTTTTTACTGTAATTGTTGTTTTAATTTTTCTTCTTCAATTATTATTGTTATCACCGTGGTCTAGGATTGTTGATGATATTCTTGATTCTGTTATGCTGTTGTTGGTCAGTTGTCTTTAATTTTTTTACAGTGATTTTCTGTTCTTGAACTTGTTCTGGAGATTATTCGGCTTGATAATTTGTCAATTTGTTGAATGGAAAACTAATTATTGATTTAGTTATGCTGCTTATTGCTGATTTTGTGTGTTTGCTAATTTTGAAATTTTTGAATGAAAAATTTGTTAATTTTGTTGTGTTTACTATTTAGTTCTACTTTATGTAACTTCATATCTTGCAACATTAATCTTCGAATGATTCTAGCCCCATGAATGACTAAATAATATTATGAAATATATCTAACATGATGAGAGAGATTTAAATGATAACAGCAAAATATAATATGAGTTATGGGTTTATAGCTGAAAAATTTATACTGACGATAAATGTATCTTATATTTGGGTTTGGAGGATACATGCACCATAGACACTGTGTTACTCTATTACTAAATGATAATAAGCTTGTTATGTATTGCACAATGCTTCTTTTGCAAGGAACATGAGAGGCAACCCAGAAAAGCATCAGGAGGAAGAACTAGATCTACCATATTGTGATATGGCTACACTTATTTCTGCAACCAACAACTTCTCGACCAATAACATATTGGAAAAAAGTGGTTTTGGAGCTGTTTACAAGGTTAATACTTAGTCATATAATGCTCAAATATGGATATTAGCAACATGGTAGGGAATTTTGATTTGTTGAGATAGGTGCTATAGCCAAATAAGTACATTATTTGAAAGAGTCACTATTTTGTGCGTGTAGAACATTATGGGTTTGTCATTATGTGCGTTTTTTTTGTTTAGTTATAAACTTTGATGTTTGAAATTTTTTGTGAACCTCTAATATTAAGTTATGGATAATTTATTATCTAAAATTTTAAATTTTATTAAGTTAGAAATTATTGAATTTATATATTTAAAATTATTTTTAGGTTTTTTAATAATTTTATTTAATATTTAATTAAATCGGTTGAATCTCGGTTGAACCTCGGTTGAACCTCGATCGAACCAGTGAACCATTGAACCAGTAACCTCACTGGTTTATTGATCGGTCCGGTTCTCGCAACCTTAGAAGAGTTATAGTCTGAACCTAATTAAAATATTCTTCAGAATGACTAGTCCGCTTAAGCAAGTATCGGGGGTTCGAATACCGCCTTGTGCATGTAGCAACCCATTGGCCAGCGACAAACCCTTAAATGGAGCTCAGTACCGCAGCAGATTAGTCCTTGGCCTGCCAGGTTGGGGGATACCATAGAAAACCAAAAAAAAAAAATTTCTTCAGAATGTTATTTTTTATTTCCGGTCAAATTCAAACCACTTCAAATTCGGACCAATTATGTGCAAAAATACTATAAATTTGAACCAAATCTTTAAATTAGACCGAAGCATATATACCCTTAATCCAAACCCTTCAATAAGTGATCTCAAATCTGCCACAAATTACCATTACGATTGTTAAGCTCACACTTGGGAAGGTACATATAATATCCATCCATTGAACTTATTTTATATATATAGATAAAATTCGATAAATTAAAGTTGACCACTTACGAGTAGTAAAATATATTTAGCTATACTTGGCAGCCATGAAAATGCAAAAGAAGCAATATTTTACTCATACAACAAACACATCAATGGTTTTACTGCTCTACTTGAAGAGGAAAAAGCAGCTGAGATGGCAAGTAAGTGTAATCATCATATTTATAATCATTAATCATCCTTTCTTAAACTAAGTGTTGTTTAAACAAATTTAGCTTGTCTTTTACATCTTCCCATCTTTTTAAAATTATTATAATACTATTTATTTAGAGTTATGAATTTTTTAAATAAAATTTTAATTTATAAATTAAACAGGGTATTTTGTAGATAAAAAGGATTTTTTTTTTTAAAGAAAATCCAAATGTGGTGTCTGTTTTTAAGAACAAAGGGTACAAATTGATGACTACAAGGTCATGGGAGTTTTTGGGGCTTGAAAGTAGCAATGGAATTGTTCCCAAAGACTTAATTTGGGAGAAAGCAAAATATGGGGAGGGTGCAATTATTGCTAACATTGATACAGGTGAAGTCACCTTCTTATCCTCTTAAGCTTCTATCTAGTCAATAATCTCCGTTCTCCACTAATATTAATGTCAAAGAAGGAGGCTAATTTATTTATTTATTTTTTGATCTCATTGTATCATTAGTATAATATATATAGGAAAAGTCTAGGCGGCAGTAACTTTGGTGTTTTTTGGCCGGCATTTAACCATCAAAAAAAGAGGGAGTGATTTCTCATTATTAGATATAATCTCACACCATTAAAAACACTATTGATGGCCAATTGATGGTTACAAAATACCAAAATTGTTGGCCCCTAGCATTCCTCATATATATATATGTAAGATATTTTTCTCGGTGTTTGATCAGTAGGATAGTATGTGATAGATAATCTAAACTAAAGGAGCATAATAGAATATAGTAATATACGGATAATTTTCCATATTTGTTACTGTGTCATGAAATTCATAATTATTCTCCATTTTTTTACTTTCTAAAATTTTATCTACTAAAACATTACATAAATACAAACAAAAAATTAAGGATATTTATGGATCAGATTTGATCTGTATATTCGCAGTATTTACTCGAATCCAATCTAAAAATTACGAATATCGATCCGATTTACAAGGCTATCGGATTGAATCCGATCCATACACTAATAGGATCGAATTGCGAATTTTATGAAAATATCTGTATTTTATAGATCCGCAAAAATAAATAAAAAAATAAATAAGTACTTTTTTATGTTCTATTTTAACTAATAATGATCATATATCTTGTATTATTTTATTTTTATTATTAAAAAAGTATATTTAATAATGTTTTAAGAGTAAACATATTTAAAAGGGTAGAAAAATAATATTTTATTGATATTTTTAATAAAAATAAACTTTTAAAAATATTTATATATTTTGCGGATATATTCGAGATTCGATCCAATCTGATCTGCAAATGTGCAAATCGGATCGGATCTAAACTTAAAAATCGTGAATATTAGATCCGATCTGATTATTTTAGTTCAGATCAGATCGAAAATTTTGTTATATCTGATCCGATTTGCATTCACCCCTACAAAAAATCATTCATATAGGTTTCTAAACAAAAAATTAGGACCGTCAAAATGAATTAAATCCATCAAACTAACCCGTTTAAATTTTGGGTGTCCTAATTAATCAAAAAAAATAATAGGTTAAATAAGTTAGTCCACGCCATAAATGGGTAGGCCATTTACATTTTTTTATATTTAAATTTTTTTTTTTGCCAATATGAATGTTATTGTGATATTTAAATTAAAAATAAAAAAAATATGAATGTCAATTTATAATATTAGTGAATATATATTTATTATTTATATTGTAAGATATAAGAGTGTTTTTCTTTTATTTAAACCATTTTAATGCTCAATTAATTTTTTTGTCATTCAAGCATACTATATAGTATATACACAACTTTTCTTCTTAAATATATATATTTTTTTAATTTTTCATTACATTCGACCTATTAACAGAGTATAAAAGAGAACATTCAAATGATTATTAATCCATTCTTTTCGACATTATTACCATCAAGAATGGGGTCATAATCAAGAGATACAAAGCAAAATTCTCAAATAGTTACGAGACACAATAAAAATAAGGAATAATAGTATAATACAATACTCATTTTCAACCACACCTACATACCATTTGAATGCTTCAACTGTTCAACACCTATTGCATGCACGTTGAGTATAAGGTCCACTACAGTCCCCTGCATATATTTATATAACTCCAACAGGGTCCCGCCATGTTTTTTTTTCTTTATATAGAAACAACTCAAAACTCAAAACAGCCCAAATCCAATACCTATTTTAGCCACAACCTGTGTCTTTAAACAAAAAATGGAACAGTAATCCCTCCCCTTACAATAGTCAGTCTCACACACCACTCCTTACATTCTTTCAAGAGCTCTTCGTAGGCGCTCTGTTCCATCAAAGGCTTGACGCTCCTTTTCCCGTCCGACCTCTCATTCTTCTCTCAACTCTCCTATTATTAGTTATTATTAAATTATTTTTTTACCTTAATCATGAAAGTTTAGTGATTCATAAATTCAGTCCAACAAAAAAGATAAATTCAATTACAATTTTAATTTTTATTATTTTATCTTTATTTTTAGTTGTTCTTATCTTATCTTTATTTGCTTTGTTTTTCATAAGACAATGTTATATATATATTTAGTTTTATCCTTAAAAAAAATAACAATAAGCACAGATTTTTGTATAAATAGTTAGACAAGGGGTGGAGCCGATCCACTTTGAACAGTATCTTCCAAAATCAGAACTCTAATCCTAAATAAGATTCTAATTTAAGCAAAACAACTACATACTGTCCATTTGTGAGAGATAAATTACAAAGGTTGATTCATATTAAATTGGTATATTTTTACTCTGATTGGCATGATAATGATTCACATGAAAAACCAAGCATTTCCAATCATTTTAAAGTGATAAGTGCAGAACTTTATATACCTCTTACTCCAGAAATTTATACAAATATTAAAAGAAAATAGCATACATAACTGAGACAGTATTTCTTTGAATTGACAAAGCTTTAGAAAACGGAAAAACCATTCCCAAAAAATGCAAATACAACTTTAGACTATTTTAGTCGTTAAAGTTTAAAGTTGAAGATATTATAAACTTAGCCCATTACTTGGCATGCTAACAACAAATTATCTCTATCGCAATATCACAGTCACAAGTTTAGTTTCATATCTCCTAAGCAGAAAAATATTAATGTTGTTGTTGTGCTACCCAACCACAAATTAAAGAAACAATCACAGGAGTGAGTTTTTTTAGTTCAGAAAACTGATATCTGATAAGAATTTAAAAAGCTAGATTCAAGTTAAGGCAAGTTGCGGCTAAACTGACAAGAACAAAGGAATTCTAAGGCAATTAAACCAATAGTTAGAATATATATTAGAATTCAGTCAAAATTATTCCATGTGACAAAGCATATTGATATTACTAAGCCTATAAATTCACAGGACAAGCCCTATTGCAAATATCTAGTAGCTCAAGCCAATAAACCAGTGTTTATACCAAAAAGAAACAGCAAGATTCATACGAGTGATCATAACATTATATGCCAGTTTACAGTTCCTAGACAATTATATATTGTTGTGAATGATTTTAATATTTTTCCCTAGTAGTTGGCAGCCACGAACAATATTGAAGAATGATAACATATTTTCATCTTGTCTTACCTCAATAACAAGTGTTGTGTAGTCACCACAGTCAACACTTTTTTTTCAAGGTATGGCCAACTAAAAATTGGATGAGTTAACATGAAAGCAGCGAAAACCATAGAGAACAATCCTTCAACTGGATCATTTGGGGTAGAGGGATCGATCCAGTCATACAATTTAACATGCATTGATCCATATAAGAGCTTGCTGAACACTGTCATTCCAGGATGATTATACAGAGGAATAACAGATGAAGGAGGCATGCAGAAAATTCCTATCTACAAGGGATAAAATTATTGATCAAACTTCATGTAGTTATATTATAAAATTGCTAATTATGACATAAAGTTGATGTGGAGCTATGGAACTTAATACTTACAGAGAAGCTGTTGGACTCATGTAAATGCAAGTATTTGATTGGAGGTCATGGTTGAATGCCCCCATTATGCTCAAGCATTGCTCCAGACCAGTTCCTAACCGCTTGTGCCTCCTGTTCAAGGCCAATATCTGATGGCTTAATTTTTTTGAGTTTGTATTTGAATGAGATCATAACATTTTAGTTTATATAATATTTTTAATTTAGATGATATTTTAAAGTTTATAAATTATAATTATGTTTTAATGTGTTTATTTATATTTTATTTATTATTTTATTATAAAACAATTTTTTCGTTTAACTACAATCGAATCGATTGAACCTATAAACCAATAAATTAATAACTAAATTGGTTTGATGATTGGTTCGGTTTTTAAAACTTTAATTNTGTCTAATTTACCTTTTAAAATAAAAAATAAAATAAAAAATAAATTATTTAAAATTTATTAAATATCATTTATCTATTTTTTCTAGTAACTTAAATATATAAATATATATATGATATGTTGAAAGTTGAAACCCTACCCCAACCCCAGATCACAGTCTCTGCGCCTCTCTATCACACGAGCACGAGCCTCCTCTCCACTCAATCTCTCCAGCTCTTCGCCACCTCCTCTCTCTGAGTCCCTCACGGTGTCGTCCCTGGCCTTCCTCCATCGCAGCCGCCGCTCACTTGACGGCAACTCTACTTCAGCAACGCCTCTGCTCAGCGAAGCCGACGACGACTCTGCTCTGTAGCCGGCCGCCTTGCAATAAGTTAGATGTTTCTGACTTTCTATTAATTGAGAATATATGTGTTTTGATTTTTATTTGATGAAATTGCTATGAAATTGAGATTAAGTTTTGAATTCTGTTAACGTGAAATTGGGTTTAGGTTTTGGATTTGGATTCTCTTAACGTGAAATTGGGTTTAGGTTTAGGGTTTGGATTCTGTCAATCGATAAATTTGGGTGTAGAGTTAGATTTTGTTGCTGTGAAACTAAATTTAGGGTTTGGATTTTTAACTGAAAAATTGGAACATTGGATTATAATACTGAGTTTATTGAGATGTCATTGTTCACTGGATTTTTGTTCCTTTTTATTTTTTTCTTATCCCTAGTTAGAATGTAAGATTTAGTTTATTTCAAATTTGCCTATGTTCATTTTATTTGTTGGTGGCTTAGTTTTGTTTATTCTTGTAAAAAAGTATATATTTATTTTATTTTATTTTTTGGTAGAATATATTTTATAAATTATGAGTCATGTTTACAATTCGTTTTTCAAATTACGATTTTGCACTATCTTCTGAGTTCAAGTAAAAACTACGAATTGACTTCTTTGATCTCAACCCTAAACTTGAAATGATTATAGGGAATTTCTGAGTTTGGGATTTTTTGCCTTTTTGTTTTAATAAAAACATTATAGGGCACTTCAGGTCTTGGCAGATTTATGTGTTGTGTGTATGTCGATAACTGTGTTAGCATGTTAGCGGATTGAGTTAGTAGAAGGTTGTGCTGATATTTGTCCAAATTTGTGTATTTTGTAATAGCAAAGATCAGTATGCTGATAGAAATTTGTTTAATATACCCTTAAATGTTTACAAACTGTTGGTATCTAGGCTGGAAACCTTGGAGTAGATTTTGCTTATGTCTTCTTACTCGTGAACCTTTAGATTCATCTTACTTTTTTTTTGGGGTCTTTTGAACAGTTGCATAATGCAGTCAAACATGGCTTTATCTTCGATGGAAGTAGAAGCTCCCCCTTCTGAGGCAAAACCATTACCTCCAAAGCCAAAGTTCGAGCCTTTGAAGCCTCATGAGATGTCGGATGGTCAGGTTCAGTTCAGGAAGGTGTCTGTTCCACAGCATCGCTACAACCCTCTCAAGAAAGCATGGATGGACATCTATACTCCCATATATGAACAGATGAAAATTGACATCCGCATGAATTTGAAGGCTCGGAAGGTTGAACTGAAGACAAGGCCAGATACACCCGATATTAGTAACCTGCAAAAATGTGCTGATTTTGTCCATGCTTTCATGATGGGCTTCGACGTCATAGATGCCATCGCTCTACTCCGTATGGATGAACTCTATGTCGAGTCCTTTGAGATCAAGGATGTTAAGACACTTAGAGGTGATCACTTGTCTCGCGCTATTGGAAGATTATCTGGTAAAGGCGGTAAAACTAAGTTTGCAATCGAAAATGCAACTAAGACAAGGATTGTGATTGCTGACACCAAAATACACATTTTGGGGTCATTTTCCAACATCAAAATGCAGAGAGGTTTTGATCTTCCTAGTCATGATACTGGATTTTTTTTGGGTCTAATTCTATAGCTATATTATGAGATGAAGTGTGATGAGGATGAGTTATTTGGTAAGTGATTAGTTCTTCAATCCTTTTTGTTTAATTCAGCTATTTGTCCAAGTTGAAATCAGAATTGTAAGTGTAATGGAATAGCTGTAAAGTTTTGTTCGATTATAAAGTAGTTATTTCCGAAGGTTCTTCAATCTTTTTCCATTTTTTTTTGTGTTCTTGGTAGCAGAAATTTGAAATGGTTTTTGTTTTTGAATAAGGCATGTCATACAGCTTTCGGGTAGAAATTGAAAAGTTAAGAATTTTATGTTCTACAGGTCTAGAAAAATTTATTGGGTAACTTCGTTGAATGTTCTGGGTATTTTTGTCATGTTTTGTTTAAGTATTTTGGTCAAACGAACTCAAATCTTCTATTGGGACTAGCTATTTCATACTTATGGCTCTTTAGTCTTTACCATTAAATCCCAGTCCTTTTTAACCATTCAAATGCTGTTTTAAATCATTTGCATTATATCCAACAAAAAAAGTAAAAACCCATGCAAATCCAGCATCATAGCAGCATATTTTCCTTTTTGATATAACTACTCTTTCAATTTACTCATGGATTGTCTCGAGTACACTCTTTGAATATGAAACTAAGCAATGGTTTAATGGTGCATTCTTATTTCCTTATTCGCATTTAGCATTGTAAGGTTAGACCCATTCAACCTATAAACTAAGGATACATAGTTATCCACAAATTGGTTTATCAAATAAAAAGAAACTTCCATTACAGTATGAACAATTTCACAGTAAATGTCATCAGGTCTAAAATTCCAATTTTATAAATCCTGTAAATGGAATGAGTTAAAATTTGAAATCAATCGTTTCTAATAATTGTTCCTTTCAGCCCCCAAAAAGAAATCCTGCTGCTTGTTCCTCATTGCCATTAAATAATTGAAGAGCTTCTATTACTGCAGCTCTTCCAAATCCTAACTCAACAAGCTTTGCAACTTTGGCTTCAAATTCAGAGTCCTGCAACAACAAAGATTATTTAAGAGAATATACACCAACAACATTAATTAAGCCCCATCTCACTACACGAAATCCAGTCTATGAACAGAACAGAAGTGCTATATCCCAAGTTTTTATTTAAATATCTTTGAATAGTCTAAGAAACAAACATTTATAAAAGCCTTATCCCACTAGGTGGATCGGCTACATGAATCAAACGACACCATTAAGTCCTAGGTAGAATATAAAGAACAGAAACTGGTCTTTGGGAGAGTAGAATAAAGTTTATCTAATAATTGAGACTATAAGGGATTTCTTTGGTTGCTTGTTTATCATTTCATCAAACATCCTAAGAGTTTGTGTGGACGCAATTATTCCATTGGAAAAAACTACAAGGGATTTCTTTGGTTGCTTGTTTATCATTTCATCAAACATCCTAAGAGTTTGTGTGGATGCAATTATTCCATTGGAAAAAACTTGGTAAACGGATCATTTTAGATAAGCTCATCCAAACAAGCTCTAGGTACTACATTTTGCATTATGGACTAACATGACGATAGTTAAAAAACTTGTCCATATTTCCAAATTTCTTCCATAAAGGGGAAAAAAGGCAACTTGGTTCAAAACATCCTGCATTATGCAAGATCCGAGAAGGGCCGCACCCAACGAGTTTTGGGTGCAACACAGGCAAGCTAACTTGATGCTTCCTTAGGCAAGCACCTCAATGGAGAGCACGCAACCATTGCAACAAAAATCAAACTGAAAACATTTATACTAGAAAACAATGAAGTACAAGATTTGAAAAGGATAGGGACGAAGAGTACAAAGCTGAATCAGCTGGTTGAAGCTTCATAACATACCTTAGACTTGTCGCCAGAAGCTCCCCCTGAAATTGTTTTTGGAAGATCATAAAATAGGTAAGTTTCTAAGCCTTTTGACAAAGTCTAGAAGAGTGAAATTTGAGATGGGAAAAAAAAAAAAGATCACTTATCTAGACATCTACCTCTTTATCAATGTATAAAAGTAAAAGGCTTTCCAATACTTAAAATAATTGTTGTCGAAATAAATTGCAAGCTTTTAAAAGACTGGTTTCGGGTTGTATTTAAATGAGATACTAGTCAATTGAAAAGTACAAAATAAGACATAAAAATTATAAATTCAGTTTGTTCAAATCTAAAGCTAGAAGATAAAATATAAACTAAAAAAAGGGACTTTTCCTTTTATACAATTACAAAAATATCCCCAGTACTAACCAGAAGACTGGCCCCTTGGTGATGGATTATTGCCCCCTGATGTAACCTGAAGGTAAAAAAAGTAATTAAAAATTTTATTAAAACAATGACTGCAATCCATGTCTTGAAGCAGATTAAGAGTATGCTTGTTTAAAATGAATATCAAATGCGTTATGGAGAAAAAGAAAAAACTAAGGGAAGCTTCTATTAAAATTTCATTAGAAACCTTGTTTTCTACAATATCATTTGCAAATAAATAAACACATGGCTTAAAAGGAGAATCTTATAACTTCAAGGGTGCTTACTTGTGCGCCAGAGCTTGAAGCCTCCTTAAACTTTTCCTCATCAAGAAACCGTGACGGTATGTCTTTCTCTGAACAGAACAAACAAGGTTAACTACTTGTCAAATCATCCACTCGATTGAGTTTAAAGAAGAGCCATGCAAAATATAGGGAGAAAAAATGGGATGACTACAAAATCCTGAGATTAGAAAACCAACCATGCAAAAATGGCACTGAAACTTCTCCACCACCAACTCGTAAAACATTATCTTTTAAATCAATTATACACTGCATTTATGAGCCAAAATTGTAAGAATAGCAGCTACATAAAGTAACTATATCGAAGGTTACAACCAAGGACGATACCTGGTGCTTTCGGAGCATATCAAGCCCAAAAAGGAACTCCATATTGGGAGAATCCAGAACTAAGAATGAGCAAGGGTAAAATATACTCCCAATCTACAACAACAACAACAAATGCACAAAATGAATATTAGAATTAAACATACCGGAACTTTACCTGCCAACGATCAGTAATTTCAATGTGTATTAAGATATCAATCTCAACCGACGAAACAAAGTCCTTCATAAAAAATCAGGATTTCTCTATCACTAACACAATCACAGAGAGGTCATGTGGAGAAAAATCACTTGCTAAACAGATATTCACAAGAAAACCATGAGACATTAACGCATCTGCATGCTTAAACTCAATCATGTAAAATATTGTTTCACCCTTACGATGAACACACTAAAGTCAATAGCATAAAACAGTCATATATAATGGATAACCGCAATATAGGAAGATAATTACCAACATTAATATTTAAACAAAAAAAGTCGCGCGGATAACCCAAAGAGAAAAATCTGCAGTTCTGCTTTTAAAGGAAAAATACATAACCAAATATAATTGGTCTCCATGTCCATGACAAAAACCAAGACATCGAATTTAAACAAAATATCATTATCTGAAAACACCATCAGGAACAAATAGACATGACTTCAATATTGGTCCTGTTAAAAGATTACCTTGATTGGAGCTACATGTATTCGACCTAATATTTCTGATTGACCAACTCCATGAGCAATACCTTTGTATCGCTGATCTAAGAGTCTCAACAATCTGGAAGATAATGTGACTATTAAAAAACTTATCTAAAACATAATATTTTAATATCTGGCAACTTATAAAACAATATAATCTAGAACATAATACAACAAGGAATTAAGAATTTTATTTCCCTCATTAATCATCTATCTGTCCATCTATCTATCAGTGTTGAAGTAAAGTAAATTTATAGCCATTCAAATGTGCTACCTAATTAGTTAAATCATCATACCACAGTTATTATACAAGTCTTGGATGCACAATCTAGTTGAACAGATTAACATACCCACAGCGCTCAGCACAACTTTTTGATATAATGGTAGACTGGGCTCCACTATCCACAAATGCCTGCAAACAAAGTGAAAATCAATGTTATCAGAAAATAATAATTGAAGCATCGAGGCTAACAGAAATAGAATCTAGATCAGTGTAGATATAAAACACTGAACATTATGAAGAATGCATTCGTTGTGATGAGCCGCTTACCTTCAGTGGGACACCATTAACTTCCATATCAACATAGAGCATAACCTGAAAAATTACATGAAAAAGCACTTTAGTATGCATAACAATGAAGCTATTAACATGGTAATCAAAATGGTTCACCTAAAATCAACTCATGAACTCATAAGAGATTACTTGTAAACTTGATTGGGGACCTAAAACTATAAGTTTACTTCGATAATCTTGGCTAGTAGCATGTAAAACAGAAGTTAAAATTCTGTACATACCACTCTAGCAAAAGCTTCAGGATTATGTTCCAATGCAGCTGCCCAGTTTTCATCAATTCCTTTCTGTGAAATGTGTTATAAGGTCAACATTAATCATCATAAGACGAGCATTATATAATGCACTTCATGCGTTAAAAAAGGAACTAACTTGGCGAATGGCAGCTTCAATCTTTCTTTGGGCTTCAACATCAAAAGGATCCGCATAGAGAAGAGCCTAGTAAAAGGAAGTCAAACAAATTTAGGAACAAAGTATACCAATAGAAGTATGTCGAGCAAAAACAGAAAATTCGGCAAATGGAAGAAAATATGGTCACCATACAGGAAACTTACAAGCTCTTCTTCTTTCTGACGCTGTAGTTCTTCCCTTTGGCGATGACGCATTCGCAAAACTTCCTGCAATCTGTTAAGATCATTCCCAAGAATAGCTTGCGCCAACTCCGGATCGCTCTGTATGTTCCATTAAAAATAGGATCAACATAAAATCAAAGAACAAGCAAGCCTATCAAGTGATTCAAACTGTCCAAAATAAATCAAGTGATTTGAAAATTAAAATATAATTGCACTTAAATCTGAAATTCTACACCACTAAACAGAAACAAAGGAATGTGCTTCACTATATTTAGTAATCATAAGAGTAACATATGATGTATATGCTTCAAATATTGATAAAGAAAAATGAACAAACTTTGTACTCAAAGAAACATTGAATTACCTGAAAGAGCTGACCTATCAAATTAGAATCACGTCTTATGTGCTGCTGGAAAGCACTGGGGTTTACAGCGGATCCATCGGCATTTAAACTCAATTCATTGGCAGTTCCACTGAAATAATTTAAATTTATCATGTTAAGTTTACCAAGTTATTCATAGTTTACATTTCAAATAAGTGTATATATATCCACAAATAAAGAATACAAAAGTCAAAGGACAAAGGCAAGCTTCATAGGATAATATTTAAATAGTTCTCCAGCAGGCAACTGCCTATTTTCAAGTGCCTAAACATCTTCCATCCTTATTTCCAGATGAATCTCAAATTCTCATTATTTCTCTATCTTCAAGTGCCTAAACAATGTAACTTCTCTATATTTCTATCCCGAGACAGTCTCCAACCACAGCCTCACTTCACACTTAAACCCCAAGAACAACTATACCATACGCAGAAGGCATTCCTACTGTGTGACAACTTCGAAAGCCAGCAAAAACGCATAGGACAGCTACCACGTAAAACAAAAGGTAAAGTTTGAAGTTCTCAGTACATTTTTTCTTTCTCTTTTTTGATAAAAAAAGAATCTCATTAAGATGAGGAGAAGGATAACGATTGGGGAATAAGGGATCCCTATACAAAAGCAAAATAAAAAAGAAAATCAACAAAGCATAGCTTTCCTATCTCACATGTCTGGGAGGGAAAGTCCTCTACTGAAGTTCTCACTTCTCAGTATTATCTCCTAATAGTGACATGTAATATAAATGAAGAGTCATACCTAGCAGCACCGCCGCTGCTGCCACTGCCACCACCGGAGGAGACCATCATAAGCAAATCATCATCCTTCACGCCTATGGCACTTAACTTGTCAGAATTCCTAATCTCCTTCCCATTGAAGAGTAGTTGCTGTTGCTGAATAGGGACACTTGTCTTCTCATAAGGGCAAGTTTTAGCACCAAAACCAACACAACAACAATAAGAAATCCAACCACAAAAACAATGTGCCAAGAAGAGTTAAAAACAACACTAAAAAACTAAACTCATATAAGATCCATCATCTCATTGCACACATGAATCAACCATCAACACCATGCCAAGAATCAATAACAGCAAACTCTCACATGAGATTTTGTTCATCAAACAATAAAATAAAACTCTCAGAGAGACGCAGAATTCCTAAATTAAAAATTTGCTCCCACCTAAGCAGAATCAAATTTTGGGGGGAAAAAAAAGCTGGGAAATAATGAAACTCACCTCAACCTCCAGCAATGCCTTGACGTTTTCCACCTACCAATTAACATACGAAAAAAGAAACCAAGAATTTAAAAATAATAATAATAATAATGAATGAAAGAAAGAATGAAAAAGTAAGTGATATGAAAGGAGAAGATGAAAGGCAAAGATGAGATCTTTGATGGTTACAGATTCGTGAGGATCGACATCCAAAGTGAGAATTTGTTCATCAGCAGTCATGACAGTGATCTTCATCTTTCACAACTCACAAGTCGCCTGTTTCTCTTTCTATCACTAGATTTGTGTTACGAATTTCGAATTACGAAACGCTTGTTGTTGCGCACGAGAAGATTATTAAAAAAAATTCAAGGTTAGTATATTTATGTATTTAATATTTAATTTTTTTATTTTTTATTTTTTACTTTTTTATTTTTTATTTTCAATTTTAAACCGTTGTTGAAGGTGCAAAGACTCGAAGAGAGAGAAGACTATCGAATGACTAGGCTTTGGCCGAATGCTTATAACTTAGAAGACACGGAAAGTGTGCTTTTAGGATCAACCGGTCAAGTGGGCGAGCTTCTTAAAAAAGCAATTTTTTTAAGTAATTTATTTTTTTAAAAATATTATTTATATATTAAAATTAATCATTAAAATCAACCATTAATATATTTGTGTATAAATATATATGTAATTTTATTTATTTTTAATGTATATTTATATTTTAATATGTATTTTGGATGATCTTTTAAAAAAAATTTAAGTGACTTTTTTGTTAAAATATATTTTAAAAATAATTTATATTTAAATATTCTATGTAAAAATTAAAAAATATTTTTTATTCATTATTTATATTTAGAAAAAATAATAAAAAATATTTTTATATTTTTATTTGTTATGTTAAATGTTTTTTAATAAAAAATTTGTAAATTTTAACTTTTAAAAAGAGTTCTTTTTATTTTTTTGAGTTTTTGATTTTTTAATTTGTTAAATATGTTAAAAAATAAAAAATATATATTTTAATAACTTAATACATCCAAATCAGTTATTATATTATCGTAATAAGAATGTTTGATTCAACTCAAATTTTTTAAAATAGATAGTAGTTGATATATTAAATTAAAATAGTGCAAACAAAAATTTATTGTTATAAGAAATTTAGTTAATTAAATGATTTTTATCCTTATATTTCACGAGAAAATAAAAAGATTAAATATTAAAAACACTTAAATAATCATATATATAAATAATATTTTAAACTTTTTAGTAATTACTAACTTATTAAGTGGAGTAAGTCCCACTTTAATTTCAGAAATTAGCTAATTATATTGATGTAGTTTCTAATTTTTTAATTGTCATAATTTAGTTTTTAATTTTTAATTGTCATAATTTAGTCTTTTAGATAAAAAAGTGCATTAATATAATTTTTTGTATATCTTTTATCACCAAAATTCAATGTCATTTTATTAATGTGGCTCAATTCTTGTCATGATGGACATACTAAAATGACACGGTATATGTTTTGGCGTTAAAAAAGACACTAAATAATATGGTTTGAAAATTCTAACAAAATTAAAATGTTACACCTCTTTCTTTTAATCTCTTCGTCTTCTTCTTCTCCATTGAACTTCAAACAAAAAAAATTAACTCTTCTATAAGTGAAAATAATTGAAGGTTGAAAAAAAAATATTTGTGGTCACCTTTTAATTTTCACAAAATGAGTATTGACACTTTAAAAACTGAGAAGGGGTTTAAGAATTCTACGTTTGTCCATACTCCATAGTGATAGAAATATTAAATTATTATCTGAGAATTTAAGTAAACATTTTATAAGATAATTGAAATATTAATTATACACTAATATAAATATTTTTAACAAATATAAATTATTTATATTTAATTATTTATTGAGTAGTAATATATAATTAAATATTTGTATAAATCTGTTGTGTACTAATTTTTTATACCCATGAGAAACAAACATGTAAAAATTATTTTCCGATTTTATGAAAGAACATAAAAGAAAAATGGCAAAAACAAATGAACAGTCAGAAGAAAGAATTAAGAACAAAAATCCCTAGCTCCTTTCTCATTTTCTTCTTTTTTTTTTTTCTTTGTAATTCCCAATATACCGAAACATCTCAGTTTCAGATCTCACTTCTTCTCCTCCTCTTTCCCACCATAGCAGATCTCACATCACACACTACACTCTCCAACACCAACAGCAACAATCAATTTTGCTCTCTTTTCCCTCCCCCCAAATTCCATTCCAATCAGATTCAAATCCCTAAAATTTCAATCTGAGAAATGATGTCTTCCCCAAATCACCCTCAACAACACCAACACCAACACCAGCAGCAGCAGCAACAACAACAACAACAACCACCCTTCGATATTTGAATTTTAGATATATTATCTTTTAAATTTTAGATACTATTTTATTTTGACTTTAAGGTTTAACGAGTGACATGCTCAAATATAAATAGTGTTTTTTGTGTCTAATATACTAAAGTTATCTTTGTTGTTATTTTTCCATTAAAAAAATTACAATTCAGGTGCTTAGATAAGAAGAATTTGGTTGAGGGAGATCGAAAAAACCATATGACTGAGAGGCGCCCGCCTCATGGCCCTCCTCACCAACCACGACCAACAACAACAACAACAACCGCAACCGCCACCGCAACTGCCTCAACAATCTTCTCAACCGCTTTCAGCTTCCGCCCCTATCTCCTCGATGGGGATGTTATCGGCCGCGAACGCTGCGGCAGCTGCGCTGAATCGCGTGGCGAGCAGTAAGGTGCCGAGAGGGAGGCGCCTGGCGGGGGACCATGTGGTGTATGACGTGGACGTGAGGCTTCCCGGGGAGGTGCAGCCGCAGCTTGAGGTGGCGCCGATAACGAAATATGGTTCGGATCCTAACTTGGTTCTTGGAAGGCAAATAGCTGTTAACAAGTCTTACATTTGCTATGGGTTGAAGCAAGGGAACATTAGAGTGCTTAATATTCACACAGCTGTTAGGTCCCTTCTCAAAGGCCATAATCAGGTTCGTTTCCTCTTTTGGTTACTCTTGTGCTTGTAATGAGAGGGGAAGAGACATGATTAAAGGTTGAAATGAAATGAAAGACTTAATATTTATGTGTTGTTTTTTTAATGTATATTTAAGAATGTAACATCATCCTGGGAGATAAGAGTAAGAAAGGTGGATGAGAATCTTGAATTAAGGTAAATTTAAGAATGTGTTGGGTTGTTTATGAGATAGTGAAGTGAAAGAATTCTGTTGTTAATTTGGTATGTACGAAAATTGAGTTATTTTTGAATGCAGAACATAAATTAGTTCCATGTTATCTCACAAATGACAGGTTTGGTTCTTTTTGTTTTCTCTTTTGATGCTTGACTGGATTTTCAATGAAAGTTTGTAAAATAAAGCAAAAATAAGCCATTTTGAACCTGGAATCGTTCCATAGGCAACCAGGACATGGTTGTATCTTATATGGTTGATTATTGCTAGTTAATGAGGTGAAATAGGCAAATGTTGATTTGATCTATCATGCACTTTTGCAAAAAACTGGCTTATGATTTTTTGATACAAGACAGGTTAATAATGTCTGAGTTTGGGTTATCTATTGAACTCAATGTTGGAAGTTGCTAGGCGAGTTGTAAATGTGTGATAGTTAATGGGTTTTTTTCATGAATGTATCATAATTTATTAAATATGAACATTATTTGCTTGATTGACTCATGACTCACCTTCGAAATGGTACCATTGGGAAAGAGATTGGCACCAGAATAATCCAAAATGTTCCTTTATAATATTTGAGGGTTATATGGGATGGAGAGGATTAGACGCCTAACATATATTTGTTATAAAGCTCATGATCTTTATAGAGTACTATCCCTCTCGGACATGCTGAGAGATTGGAACGCTATGCTTTATAGATAAATCTTTTGTATTGTTTTTGTCTTGCTCTTGTATAGAGGAACTCTCATTCTTTTTCTTGTATTATCTTTCCCCTCATCTTTATGAAATTCTCCTTTTATCAAAAAAAAAAAAAAGGTTGAGGATTTGTGCGTAGTGATGTACTTGTATTTTAAATGGATGAATCTGGAGTTTGAATCACAGTCATGGTACAATCATGTTATCTTACTGAATAATAGATCGATAGGCACAGGACCCAACTCTTTGTTGGACTTCCATTTTAGCATTGATTTGCTTATTAGGGAGATTTACTTTCAAAGAGTCAAAGGTAGCATTGCCTTTTGTTCATTGCAGCAAAGTTCTAGTAGTTATTTATTAGAAGGTTGTTGCTGGTTTGCTGCCTCTTGACTTGCAACTCATATTGTAGTGCTATACATGTGTATTGGGTTGATGCCCTTAAAATGATGATAGTCCATCTTTCACTTATTTGTTTCTTCTTTTTCCAATCAGAGGGTCACAGACTTGGCTTTCTTTGCTGAAGATGTTCATCTCCTGGCTAGGTAGTTTCTGTTACCTGAAATAATTAAATGACCTAGTTTTCTTGTCAATGGTTTATGTTAACATGCTTTTCCTACAGTGTTGGAACAGATGGCCGTGTCTTTGTGTGGAAGATCTCTGAAGGTCCTGATGATGAAGATAAGCCTCAAATTACTGCCAATATTGTTATCGCTATCCAAATGGTGGGAGAGGAGAAAGTTGAAAATCCTCGAATCTGCTGGCACTGCCACAAACAAGTAAATGCTCCATATCCTGCTTCATAGTTCTCTTCCACGAAGCTTGAAGAAGTGATGATTGAACCTTATTCCTTCCATTCCTGTCATATTAATTCATGCCTTTTCTTATAGGAAATTTTGATAATTGGTATGGGAAGACATGTTCTAAGAATTGACACCACAAAAGTTGGAAATGGTGAGGCCTTTGTGACAGAGGACACTCTGAGGTGTCCTCTTGACAAGCTCATAGATGGTGTTCAGCTGGTGGGCACTCATGATGGAGAGGTGACTGATTTGTCAATGTGCCAATGGATGAGAAATCGTCTGGTATCTGCATCACATGATGGCACGGTTTGTATTTTCTTGCCTTAAGTAACTACTATGTGTTGTTTCTTTCAGTTCTATTTCTTTCTCTTTGTGATTTTCTAATTTTTTATATTTGTGTTGAGGAACATTTATACGTAATGAGATACTTTTGCATAGATGACTAAACAATTGAGTGCACCATCCTCATTATTCCTATGTCCTACCAGTTTATATTTTTGTTTAGTTTGTAGTATGTCTTAGTTTTATTTTTTGGCAATTGTCAAATACTACAGATAAAGATCTGGGAAGATCGCAAGACACAGCCACTTGCGGTGATGAGACCACATGATGGGCATCCTGTTTTTTCTGCTACATTTTTCACTGCTCCCCACCGACCTGATCATATTGTTCTTATAACTGGTGTAAGTTCTTTCATCAAGTTTTTTAACATGTTGATTAGGTATTGCTGATTTTGCTATGTCCAGAAGTATGCGATATGCAATTTTTTTGAAAAATATATAGTTTCAATCAGGGTAACCTTCATATTATTTTGTCTAAAAGCATATAAAGTTTACTTACATTGTGGTTGTGATTTTTGTTATACATTTCTAATCTACTTATATTTATATTATGTGGTTTTATTTGAACTGTTTGTAGGGACCTCAAAATCGGGAAGTTAAGCTTTGGGTCTCAGCAAGTGAAGAAGGTTGGCTACTTCCAAGTGATGCTGAATCATGGAAATGCACGCAGACATTGGAGTTGAGGAGTTCAGCTCAACCATCTGTTAAGGACTCATTCTTTAATCAAGTTGCAGCATTGTCTCATGCAGGTCTGCTTTTACTTGCAAATGCTCAGAGGAATGCTATATATGCTGTACACTTAGAATATGGTTCTAATCCTGAATCAACACGCATGGATTATATAGCTGAGTTTACTGTGACCATGCCCATTCTGAGTTTTACTGGGACAAGTGATATATTACCTCATGGTGAACATATTGTTCAGGTTTATTGTGTTCAAACACAGGCCATTCAGCAGTATGCTTTGGATTTAGCCCAATGCCTGCCACCACCATTTGAAAATGTGGGACTAGAGAAGCCAGATTCCTCTGTTTCCCGAGATGCTGATGGATTCAGTACTGTGGACTCATCTGGTGTTAGAGCATCTGAAATGTCGTCAGCCAGTTCTGCTTCCAAAACAATGTCACAAGGTGGTAGCACTGAGAGTGCACTTGCTGGAAGATACCCTTTAAGCTCTGGCTATATTGAGGGACCTACTTCGGCTCCATCCAGTAGTGATGCTGATATTGTTTGTGTTCCATCTCCGCCTCTTCCTTTGAGCCCAAGGTTGTCTAGGAAACTGTCTGATTTCAGGAGTTCACAATCTAATTTGGGTGACCATGTTGGGGACCAATCCATTAATGATTATTCAGTTGACAGACAAATGCCTACTATTCATAGGAACTTGTCTGATGCACCACTGATGAATAATGATTTGAAGAATGATGAGAAAGTCAAACAGGATGATATTTCGAGCGTACTTAATCCCTCTGTTATGTTTAAGCAACCAACTCACCTGGTTACTCCTTCTGAAATCATTAAGGCCGGTTCTCCCCCTGAGACAAATATAATTGATAGAAATAGTGAAGGAGATACAAAGATCCCAGATGTGGTTGATTTGGGTAATGCTGAAGTAGAAGTGAAAGTGGTCGGTGAGGCTACACCTGATCAGAGCGATGAGTATAATCATCAGGGATCACAACAAAACCTACTTTCTGATGTTAAAGAAAAATACTTTTGCTCTCAGGCTTCAGATCTTGGTATTGAGATGACGCGAGAATGCTGTGCAATATCAGGGGGAACTTATATTACAGGGGAACCAGGGCAAGTTGATCTCAGTTTAGGGGAATCACTTTCCCAAACTTCTAATGCTGGTGAGGATGGACTGCAAGACTCGACAAAAGATGTGCACGAAAAGATTTCTAACTCATCTGCATCCATGACAGTACCACCTTCACCTGCACCTAACACAAAAGGGAAGAGACAGAAGGGCAAAAATTCTCAAGCATCTAGTCCATCTTCCCCATCTCCAAGTGCATGCAATTCAGTTGATTTGTCAAATGAAGTAGGTGGAAGTTCAAACCTCCCATCTGCTGAAAATGCATTTCATCAAATTCTAGCAATGCAAGAATCAATTAATCAGGTATCGTTCAGGAGTTTTGTGCTGGTCACATGAATAACTAATACTGTATTATATTCAATGTATTAATATGTGGAGGTTGTAATGCATTTTGTATATTTTTAGGAAAAAGCCTCATGATGCCAAGATTTTGTAGTACATATGTTCATTGAAAAGTGACCATCTAAATTAAAGCTTATATTTCCATATATTAGGAGCTTAAGGGCATGTAGGATGTATATGTTTGTACACCTATTGAATTTTAACCAAGTCAATATAGGATAAGCCAAGAAATTGTATTTTACAGGATTGTACTTAGTATGTTTTGGTAGTTTTACTTGCTGAAGATTTTTTTTCTCCTTGCTTGGCAGTTATTGACTATGCAAAAAGAGATGCAGAAGCAAATGACAATGATGGTTACAGTTCCAGTTACAAAAGAAGGTAGAAGGCTTGAGGCAGCCCTGGGGAGAACTATGGAAAAAGCTGTCAAGGCCAATATGGATGCTTTGTGGGCTCGAATTCAAGAGGAGAATGCAAAAAATGAAAAGTTGTTACGAGATCGTATTCAGCATGTTACAGGTTTGATTAGTAACTTTATGAATAAGGATCTACCAGCAATATTGGAGAAAATACTAAAGAAGGAAATAGCTTCAGTGGGTCCAGCTGCAGTCCGTGCAATGACCCCCACTATTGAGAAAATAATATCTTCAGCCATTGTAGATTCTTTCCAGGTTAGTGAATTGTGTATATATATATCTTCAGCCATTGGGTGTTAGATTGAACTCAATGAAGTTGTATTGTGGATCTAATAGACACTTTTTACCAGAGAGGAGTAGGTGATAAGGCAGTAAATCAACTTGATAAATCAGTCAATGCAAAACTTGAAGCCACTGTTGCCAGGCAAATTCAAGCACAGTTTCAGACAACTGGAAAACAAGTGCTTCAGGTCTCACTTGCTTTCACTTGAACTATGTTGTATATTCATTCAATCTGGCAATCTGGCATTTTTCTTTGTAAAAAAGAATTCATCATGTTCACCATTGTAAAATAATTTCTCTGTAGGATGCACTCAAATCCAGTTTTGAAATATCAGTGGTTCCCGCGTTTGAGAAATCATGCAAAGCAATGTTTGACCAAGTTGATTCTACATTTCAAAAGGGCATGGTTGAACATTCAACTTCAGTGCAACAACGCCTTGAATCTGGGCACACTTCACTGGCAATGACTCTAAGGGTAAGTGTTCTTATTGATATTCTCTTGTTCCTTTGGTCTTCTGTAGCAACATTCTCGTTTGCATTTGGACGAAATTGTGTTGCTACTCTCTTAAAAGGAAAAAGTTCAGGGTCTGCAGTATTCAAGAAAGTTATTGATAGAGTTGAAGAATCTAGGATCAGTGAGATTAATGGTATGAGAAAACAGAGTTAACTTGGATCACTAAACATTTTGACATTTTTAAATAAAGAGCGTGTTTGTTCAAAGAGATCTAGGGTTGACCTTTGCATAAATGCATTCTCTCTGTACCTGTGAATTCCCGAAAAAGTTAAATTACTTTTAAGTGGAATTGTATCGGTTCCTGTTTGGATGTGTCATGCTTAGGAGAGGATCTGAATCCACTTACTAAAATGCTTTCTAATTTTATGAGCTTAAGTTTTTAAATGGCTATTTATTATAAAATTTTAGCTGTGGACGATTTCAATGGTTGTATTATGATAGTATAGTACTTTTTTTTTTTTTTTTTTTTTTTGGGTTACCTCGTATTTTTATATTTCATGTTTTAGATACTGAAGCAAAACATGCTGAATATATGGATATAGTATTTTGGTGTAATATGTTGTGACAAAATGAAGTATAGGTCCTTGTTTATAATAACAAAATCCAAATCCTAATTAAATAAGTAAACGTTTATGGAAATAAAGGTTATAACAAAACTAATCCTAAGATATATTCATTCATATTTTGAGATACCATATATTCATTCCGGGATATGCCTGGAAAAGATAGCACTACAAGCCAGTTGGAGTGACCATCAGCTTGAACAGTTCTATGATTTGGAAGAAGAGGCACTCAATATCAACAGAATCTCCAAACAACATTTAAACTAAACTTAAATGATCCAACGGTAAAGGCCAGAAGTGATGCAATGAAGGCAATGAAAGTTTCCTGTGCATGCAATAATGAACCACAAAACAGCGTACGAAAGCCGGTTAACCTACACTGTAGATCCAAAGTAGCCATGAAAAGGGATCACTGACATGATTTAGTGAAAGAAAAACATCAGCATTAGTAAGGTAATGAGGGATGGATGTAAAAATTGCGTCGAATATTGGACAGAGGGACTCTCTCATTGCAAGGTGTTTGAAACTGATACAGCTGAGCAACCTCAAATTTGTGCAGTGACCTGCTATTTTAAAAATTGTGTCTACATGTTGTGTCGTGCCAAGTGTACATGTTAGTATTTGCGCTTAGTAGGTTATAACATAGTGGGAAAGGGGAAGTTCCGCAGCAAGGTTTTGCAGGAGTGTAGCTGCAAGATTGTGGCTGTTGGAGTCATGGAGACCTCTGAATCGTAATCTGATGATACAGCTGCTGTGAATGTGGAATGAAGCACTTCGAGGTGAACACCATCTGTAGGAGTGAGAGGCAACGGTTGGTGGCTTTTGGTGCACGAAGTAGAGGGAGGTTGGAAGAGGTGGTGCTAGCCAGTAGCAATAGGGAAGTGACTGCAAATATAGGCAGTGATGGGGATTTCATTGGTAAGTCATGAGATTGAATGGTGCAAAATACGGGGTATTCAAACAAAATGGGTTTGTGTGATATATTTGGTTAATGATTATCATTTTTATACCCAATACCCAACCCAATGAGTAAGAGGGTTAAAAGTCTTCAACCCAAATAGACCACTCGTACCTGTTCCAAACTGAAATTGTATGCGGTTAAGGTAGATGAGTTTTCCTGTAGTAATTAACATCTACCTTGCAATTGGATCCTAACATACTAGTTAAAGTTCTCTGTGTGGACCTCGCACTTGCTGTCCGCTATTTTGGTCATACCATCAAACCTACTGCAGGAAGCATGTAAACTTTTGTATTTTTCTCGATTGTAATTCTGTATGCTTTTATGTATGTCGATGTAGATAATATATTTACCAGAGATAAAAATCTTTGTTGCTTAATTCATACTGGTAGTGAGTTCAAAAGAAAATTTACAGATATGCCATATTTTACTCTTAATTTAGCTTTGCCCACTCTCTTTGTATCCCAGTGTTGATGTTCCCAGTTATGCAATTTGCAGGAATCCATTAACTCAGCTTCATCAGTTACTCAAACTTTGAGTAGAGAAGTGCTAGAGGGCCAGAGAAAGCTAATGGCATATGCAACTGCAGGAGCCAACTCTGGCACACTAAATCCTTTGCCCATTCAGCTGAACAATGGACCTCTGCTTCGTGAAAAGGTGGGGTAAAAGTCCTATTAACTTGCAGGACGATTGACTTTCATAATTGAGTTTGCATCTTAATAATTTTTTACAATTTGTGTCGCATATAAGGTTGAAGTGCCTCTCGATCCCAAACAAGAGCTAGCAAGGTTGATAGCTGAACGGAAGTTTGAGGAAGCTTTCACCGGGGCTCTACAAAGAAGTGATGTGTCGATTGTATCTTGGTTATGTTCTCAGGTATGCCAAAAACATTTCTATAAATATCTTCAAAAGTATAACTAAAAAAGTTGTACTTCAGCTGGTGCAATGTTGAAATGGATTTCCTATATGGTATGCCAGAGACTATGCTTACTTTATGAACCCAACTATCGATTTTTGAGATTGATACCATGGTATGAATTAGAAAGGGGCATATTATCTTAGTTGACTAGTTGTCATCAGAATCATTAGTCACCTTAAACCTTTAATTCTACACTGATGCTCAATCTAACATTGGAATTGGTCGTTTGATACATGTCAAGAATATCTTGTCACGAAGTTGTTTTATCGGACCTTATTTTCTAAATTTTTAGCCTTAAACTAAAGTTCCTTTCTGTTGACGCCGGGGATTAAAATATTGTGCATTAACAGCACCGCACCATTTCTGTGAAGCAGGTTGATTTACATGGACTTTTGTCAATGGTTCCTCTTCCTTTGACCCAAGGAGTAGTGCTTTCACTTCTGCAGCAACTGGCATGTGATATTAACAATGATACCTCACGAAAGATTGCATGGATGACGGATGTGGCTGCCGCCATTAATCCCTCAGACCCCATGATTGCGATGCATGTGCGACCCATATTTGAGCAAGTTTATCAGATACTGAATCATCAACGTAGCTTGCCTACAATGACTGGACCTGATCTTTCAAGCATCCGTCTTTTATTGCATGTCATCCACTCTATGCTGATGACATGTAAATGATTTTCCTCATTTCTGGAAGTGTGCAATTAGCCTTTTTGAACTTTCAGATATTACAGCAATTTTGTACAAAGCTCAGTGAGTTTCATTAAAGGATCCATATTGGTAGGTAGTTGGCTATGAATCAAGGTAGTGTTGAAGAGGTGATTCTTCTATCAAAATTTCTGCAGCAGCGAAATTGTTTTTGGGGTCAATATTCTGGTTATTTTTTGTCCTCCCAACCTTAGTTAAATATAGAGGAGTGTATATACTATATGTACTGTACCTTTTGTTATTAACTTCATAATGATCTGACAGACAAGGGTAGTTTTAATCCTCCTTTTAGGATTTGTTTTGAATGAATCCATGAATAATCAATTACATTAAAGACGCGAGTTTCTTCCTTTATAAAAGAATTCTGATATCTTTTGCTATTAGAGAGAAGCATCATTATTTTATATATAATAGAAGCACCTTGTTGAGCATAGTGTCTCCATCAAGTTGCATATTTAGATATAGATATATATATTTTATGATACAAAAATTAAAAAAATTAACTATAATCTAATGGTTAACGCCTTAAGAGTTGTGTTAAGTTTTACAGTTCGAAAGCACCAAGTTCATTATCCATAATAGCCATTTCGAAATTATTAGTATAGTAGATATATGTATAAATGATAAATCTATAAAATAGTCATAGTTATATAAAAATAAACTAAGAAAACAAAAGCAAAATGATGGTTATAAAATTCAATCTTCATTAGGCATACAGGTAAAAAAATGCCAAAACACTAAAGATTTACTCCTTTTATCAGGCCAAAATCGGGTATGAACCAGCACCTGTGACGTTGTGTATTCGTCATCATTAAAAGGTTAACCAACCCTCCATGTAGAAAGTAGTGAGATTTCCCAATTCGTCATCATTAAGTGCCTTTTCCAATGTAAAAATGTTCGGAACATGATCGTGTCACGAATTTTACATGAAGAGTAATTTATGTATCCTTTAGATTTTGGAGAGCCCACGGAGATATAGGATTCTAAACAGTAGATTAAAATGTTATTTTTTACAATTGTACGTTTTACCTTGTAGTTCACGCAAAGACTGAAATGTTCTATCAAGGTTTAGGGACATGTCCTAAGCTTCTAACAGCTCTTATTTGTAACGGAAAAAAAAGAGAGGCCATATTTGGTTTGAATTTTTATCTAAACATAAAAACATACACCATCATTCAAGCCCTAAATTTATTTAGGAAAGCAATCAAGGTATATTCTTTATATTAACTGCAATTATACAGCCACCAATTTTAGTCAATATAAGTGTTTAAAAGTTCAAATGTAGGTCTTAAACTCTTCTTGCATCTATTATAAATGATTAAATGAGAATTAACGATATACACTTTAGGAAATTAACTCTATATCCAACTAAGCAGTCAACTTTTTAAAAAATTATCATATTAAAATTTTAAAAACTAGTTTTATGTTAAAAAAATATGAAAATTTAAAAAATTAGTTTTATGCTAAAAAAACACCCATCTTAAAATTGAGCATCTTCATGTTTTTTAACATAAAACTAGCTTTTAAAATTTTAAAATTAGATCTTTTAAAAAATTGGCTAGTTGATTGCATAAAGAATTAGTTTCTAGACTCTCTCTAACGAAAATAAACTTATTATTATGATTTATCTCTGGTTTCATTGGGTATAATTTTTTGTTTTTAATTTATCAAAACTATTTTAGCCATCATATAACTAAAAATCTCATGTTTCTTGAGAAGTTTTCAGCCGCTGATTAAATTAAATAAACATAAAATCCATCAACAAAGGTATCAATGGAGTAGCGGGAGCAGTGGATGCTCACTCAACTCCATCCAAAAAAAACATTATGAATTAGAATCATATAGTGGGGAGTGAAAAAAGAGCCCAATAAATAATTCATTATTTTAATTTTTTAATGTCGTGTAAAAAATTTCCATTTCTTTTTTGGGGTGACTGAAAATTTCTTTTTTGTGCTTCAGGTTCGTTGTACCATTTTGTTGGTTTATGCAAAACAGCAGCAGATATCACTCACAGGGGAAGAAAAAAGAAGCAAGCCAAAATTGGCAAACCAATATTTATAGGAAAAGTTTAGGGGTCAGCAATTTTATTGCATTTTGACCAGCATGTAACCAGCAGAGAAATATGAGTCATTGGATAAAATCTTACACTAATCTTATACCATCAAATCATCATTGATAGCTAGTTGATGACTATCAATCACAAATGTTACCGGCACTATTATTGCTCATATTTATATTTCATTTTTTCTTTTTTTTTTTACATCGTAGTTACATATCCATTACCATTACCACCACCTTCACTCTCTCAAAGCAACGAACACCTTCTCTTTGTCCTTAAGAAATCCACTACTTGTCTTTCGTTCATAGCAGAAGTAAAGCCAACTTTTTCACCTTACCTAATCTCTTTTTTTTTTCCTTTTTATTTTTTTAACTCTATCTACCAGCATTGGTCCGTTTCCCATCTTCGCGTCGAGTAATGATCGGAATTCCGTTTCACGCTCAATGGCTCCGGAAACCTCCGCTGCCGGGAGGCCAGAGACAGATCGTACATAGCTCTCGCTGAAGAATCCGATAGCGTCTCGTACGCGTTCCGTATCACGATGAAGTCGCCGTCAGAATCCGGCAACCGCCTCACGCTCGCAACGTCGGGGTGGTAGAGCTTCGCCAGGCTCCTGAAGGCAGACTTGATCTCCGTCAGCGACGCATCCTGCTCGATTCTCAAAACCTCGTAGAGGCTAGCCGATGTGGCCGGCACCGGAGAAGCGACGGCGCGGATCGGACTACGGCGGTGGAATCTTTCGTTGGAAGCTCGGTTGTTGCTAGAGAAGGAGAAGTTGACAGCGGGAACGGTGGATAGGCTGAGTATTGCCGTCATCGGAGGGTTAGATCGGAGAAATGTTGAGGTTTGTGATTTTCCGGCGAGGGGTAAAATGGGAAAAATGAAAATATTGGGACTGTACGAGAGTGTGTTGGCTATTTGCAAATGTAGGATGAGCGAAGAAAAGTATAAGGGTTTGTGTTTAGGATTTAAATTTTCTAAAATTTCAATTTATTTTATAAAGTAAGTTTGATTTTTTATTATTAATTTTATATATGAAACCAAAAATAAATATAAAAAAATATTTAAAAATAAAAAAATTATATTTTATTTTTACAATAAAATTTAAATTTTAAAAAATTTAAATTTTTATATTTATATAGTAGTCAAAGGAGTAAGGGTAAAAGTGTCATTTTGTATGCCACGGAGGATGAGATAGGTAGCTGCGTGGGGGTGAAAAAGAGACTGACAATAAACTGATCATGGTGACGTGGCATTATGTAAGCGCGATTGTAGGGAAGGCTTCTAGAAGGGATTTGGAGACCTTTCCTGTATCCCTCAATGTAATAGAGTGGGTTGCGGCCCATATTAGTTTTTGGTTGCTGCGAAGATTTTTTTATTTGGACAATTCACCTAAATAAATTGTTTTACCTTTAAAATTATGTAAATACATTATTTTCAAAACGAAGATGTAAATACATTGTTTTACATATTTATAAAAATCATTTTTGACAGTAGTGATTTATAGAAATACAGAATCCGCTACTGCTAGCCGCGGATTACGTTGAGTTGTGGCAGTATGGAAATCGCTGTTGTCTGCCGCGATTTCTGCATGATTATGATTGGTCATAAACTGCTACTATCAGTAGTGATTTATGTGTATTGGGACACGTGTGTAAACCGCTAGAGACAGTAGCGGTTTACGTTGAATATGAAAACAAATAGTAAAACTAATTTTTATCTAAAAAATAATTACAAAACAAATAATTAATGGTATATACCATTTAAATAATGTCATTAAAAAAATTTAATATATCATTTCACAATATAATTTTAAAAATATAAATATGCATGTAATAAATTTTTTATTTGTATTTATTATTAAAAGTCAGACTAAATTACAAATAAAAAAATACAATACTCAAAGTATTAAATTATATAAATCAAGACTAATTTTTTTATTCTCATCTCTTTTAAAATTTATAATAAATAATAAAATAATTTATTTTTAGCCAAAAATTCACTAAATCATATATTTTTCTCTTTAAAAATTATTTCATTCTCTTTTATTTATATCAACCATACAAAAGAGATTTGGAGAATTTAGAATATGAGTTGTGTTCTTTGCTATACTTTTTTTTATTTGTGCCACTTTATTGTCTTATGCCAAAAAATAAAAACTATTTGTATTTTATAGTTAATTGATTGGATAAATAATAGTGATAGCATCATAATTTTGATAAATAAAACAAAAAATATAACTATGCATGTAATAATTTTTTATTTGTATTTATTATTAAAATAAGACTACATAGCAAATCAAAAAGTGAGTATTGACAGAGTACTAAAATATATAAACTAAGATTAATTTTTTTTATATTCATCCCATCTAAAACTCATGAATGATAAAATAATTTTTTTTAGTAAAAAATAATGAATATTTTTCACTAAAAATAGCAAATCAAATAAAAAAAATTCACTGTTTTTTAATAAAAATAAATTATTTTATCATTCATGAGTTTTAGAAGGAATGAAGATAAAAAAATTAGTCTTAGTTTATATATTTTAGTACTCTGTGAATACTCCCTCTTTGATTTGCTATTTAGTCTCATTTTAACAATAAATACAAATAAAAAATTATTACTTGCATATTTATATTTTTTATTTTATTCATCAAAATCATGATGCTATCACTATTATTTATTCAATCAATCAACTATAAAATACAAATAGTTTTTATTTTTTGGGATAAGACAACAATGTTGCACAAATAAAGAAAATTCATTTAGCTAGAACTTCAAATGTCAGTGGCAAAGAACACAACTCATGTTCCATACTCTCCGAATCTCTTTTGTATGGTTGATATAAATAAAAGAGAATAAAATAATTTATAAAGAGAAAAATATATGATTTAGTGAACTTTTGGCTAAAAATAAATTATTTTATTATTTATAAATTTTAAAAGAGATGAGAATAAAAAAAATTAGTCTTGATTTATATAATTTAATACTTTGAGTATTGCATTTTTTTATTTGTAATTTAGTCTGACTTTTAATAATAAATACAAATAAAAAATTTATTACATGCATATTTATATTTTTTAAATTATATTGTGAAATGATAAATTAAATTTTTTTATTTATGATATTATTTAAATAGTATGTACCATCAATTATTTGTTTTGTAATTATTTTTTAGATAAAGATTAGTTTTACTATTTGTTTTCATATTCAACGTAAACCGCTGCATCTAGCGGTTTACACACGTGTCCTAATGCACATAAACCACTACTAGTAATAGCGGTTTATGACCAATCATAATCATGCAAAAATCGTGGCAGGAAACAGCGGTCTCCATGCTGCCACACTAGTAGCGGTTTCCATAAATATGTAAAACAATGTATTTGCGTCTTCGTTTTAGAAACAATGCATTTGTGTAATTTTGAAGGTGAAACAATTTATTTAGGTGAATTGCCCTTTTTATTTCATATTTAAAAAATTATTATTTTTCTCATTATTAAATGTGAAATAAAAATGTTTTATAACTAGAAGAAAAAATTATCTATTTTGTACCTTAAAGACATATACTTTATGTTAATATTGCAAACTGAAATTTTTTTTATTAAAAATACAAAAAATTTAAGTTTCAAATCTGTTTATTTAAAAAAAAAATTCTAAATCTATGACAACAAGATTTTAAAAATTTTGGCTCTTAAACTTTATTTCTATGAGACTTATTAGTCTTTCTGTCAATATATAGAATAAGTCTATATATAGCATGTTAAATCCTTGATTTATTCGATAAGAGTCAATTAGGATTGACAATTTTTTTTTATTGAAAGTCTCATTATCTTTTAGGGATAATTGTTAGTTTTTTTTTGTTATCTTTTTTAAATACATAAATTAAATTTATTGTTATAAAACTAAAAAATATTAGTAATTTTTAAATTATTTTTACTTATAAAATTTAAATGGATAATATATTAACGATTAACTAGTCTCATAAGCATGTTCTGTTGAAAAATCATTAATAGAAAATTCATCAATCTCGCAAAGTTAATTATCAGGGATCGAAATGAATATTTTTTTCTTGAAAGCTTCATAATCCTTCAAAAAAATTATCAGGGATCGAAATAGGTATTCACCCTTTATTTTATATATATTAAATAAAAAAATTTTAAAATTTTTTATTAATAATAAATTTATAATGACCAATAGAAAAAACTAGTCATCATATATCTACATATATATATGTTTTAAATAATTTTTTCATAATAAAATTAGTGTTAACTTTTTGTTATAGAATAATCAAAATGTTCAAAACTATTAAAAATTAACCAGTATACTATAATTTTTTTAGTTCTATTCTATTTTAGTAATGAATGTGAATTTAATTTGAAAATATTATTACCATTGCATCCATTTGCTATCTTTGTTTGTTGACATCTCTTTTCACTGTCAAATTTAATATTTTAATTTAAGATTATTTGATTCTCATTTTTATTAAAGCTAAAAAACCACTATACTTAGTCTATAAAGTTCAACAGTAAAAGGTTTGAGCAGTACTTAATATATACCATTCCAAATCTAAATTTCAGTATCATCTATTGATGTTCGTAAAAAGATTACATAATATTATTATAACAAGTAATATAATTAATATATTAAAATAATTTCATCCTTATTATTCCATTTCACAATAATTGTTTATTTTTTAATCTAGTTTTACTTATTATTTTAAAATATATCTATACACACCATTGGTATCTAAGATGGCATTCTTGGTTATTGGTAAAACATAACATTTATAATTAATTATGTGAATTTTGTAATAGTCAACTTATCATAGACCCTTTTATTTTGTTTCTCCAAATGTAGAATTCATTTATTATCGGACATTAATTTTGAAATACAATAGAGAATCACTAAGGACCAACAACAATATATAATAATGAAATTCCCAAACAAAACTAGTGAAAAAAATAAATAAAGAGAAGATTCTTTTAAAAAACTAAAAATAAGAATACCGTAGCTTGATTCATGATTTATTAATTTACAATAGTTTAAAGTGACTGATAGTTACAATGGAAGTGTCATTGACTCATTGTACAGAAAAGGTGGCACATCATTTCAATAATTCTTTAAAAAATTAAATCTTACACTTCTGGTAGTTGCAAATAGTGCAGCTCCTCAAATCCGTATATAATTGTAGGAAAAGTAATAATTGCATGAGCAACTCACAAATAATCAACGGTTTAATATATTTGAGTTTGATACCCACCCCCAAAATGGATAAGGAGTTTGAAATTAAATAATGATTTGATTGGTAAATAAAATAACGACTTATAAGAAAGCTAATAAAAAATAAAAGAAAAGTGCTGTAGCCTGTAGGCATCGCTGGCATGTGCACCGCAACATTAAAGCTTTGGTTAATTATACTTAATTAAATAGGAAAAATTTTAAGTGGTTGTTGATTTGAATTATAAAAAATATATATAATATATATTAATTTAAATTAAGAATTAAAATAATTGAAATATCGATATTTTTAATATACTTAAAATTTTTTCAATTAAATATATTGGATAAGATAAAGTTACATACTAATTCATAGGATTGAATATGATAATTTTAATTTGATTCGCATTCAACTAATCAGATTAAATTTATAGATATTATTCGATTTATATTTATCCTTAACTTTAGAAAGTTGTTAAATGCAAACTTTAAATTAAAAATAATAATAAGGTTAGTCATATTTCTTTATGAGTGTTGAATATTATCCATCTTTATCTTTATAATTAAGGATACCTAACATTTAAGTAAATTCCTAAATTTCAATCCAATCATAATATTAAATTATTTATTGTTTTTGTATGACTCTTGAGTTATCCAGATTCCAAAGTGTATTGGAAGTTAGTAGAGCATTAGTGAGTATTATTTTATTTTTTATTCTAAATTTTGTATGAAGAAAAAAATAAGGTAAATAAGATTTGTTATTTTTTGTTCTATCTTATATTCGATTTATCATTAAACAAAATATAAAAATATTATTTTTTGTATCTTTTTTCTTGTGTCATTTTTTCAGTATTTTGTCTTATTCTATTTTCAAAATCAAACATAATTTTAAAGTCTTTTAGATATTAATTATCATTTCTTTAATTTGTATATGCTGGTACAAAAAAATAGATTTTTTCGGTTATCAGTGGTTTCGACCATAAAAATAGTGTTTCAACTACAAAAGTAAAGATAGGTAAGTCAAAGTCGAAGAAGGATGGTACAAATAGTGTCGGAGTCAAAAAGGTAGTTATTTCTTTTCTTTGATCATCAAGACTTGCTGTTGAACCTTCAAGTTGAGTGAAGGACATGAATAAAAAATTTGAGGAACAAGTTGAAGAAACGTGGGACTTTGACCAAAGAAGACGTGAATGTCAAAACTTAAGGGTCAAGATTCTTTATGGTCAAATAAAACAATGTTATGGCTGAGAAAAAAAAGAAAACCGTAGACAAACATGCTCCATAGCAAGTCTATTTTTGTGATTTATAAATAGTAGAAATTCAGACTTCAATCAAGAACATTAGATAATTACATAATCTCATCAAATTCCCAATCTCTGTGACATAACGGATGAACATAGAGTGCAAGTAGTATATGTGAGTATTAGAAGTCGATTTTTTATTTGTTTTCTTTAGTTTATTTGGTTCAGTTTCATTTAACTTTGAATTTTGTTATTACTTTGTTTGTGCTTTTATGATTGTCTTTTCCTATTTTATTATTTATTTCTTTGTCGTTTATTACTAGCAATTTCGACATAAATTATCTTAACACTAATTAAGTAATTTTCAGGTTGAACTTACTCTTTTTCAGAAAAATCATATCTACTTTTCAATACTTAAAATTTTGATATAAACTTATTTCGATACCACATGTCAAAGTCGACCAAAAAACGAATGAAATAATATATATTTAAGAAACCATGGTAATTTAGTTAATAATACACTTCTAATCATTCAGTAATTGAAAATACTACCTCCATTTCTTGTAATTTATTTCCCTCTAGCTAGTTCTTATTTTCATCTTTTTTTCAAGGAGGATGACAACCTTGTTAGAAAATTATTTTAATTTTTTAATTTGTTTATGAACAATACATATATTAATATTAATTATAATCGTAAATAATATTATTTTAAATTAAATAATTTATATAATAGTGATCTTATTTATTGTTATAAATGCTAAATTGAATAAATCATTATTGTTTTTTATTTGGAACTAAGTGAGAATAAAACCATATATTATCTTTTGGTTTTTAGATAATTATGTTTTGAATTTTAGATATATTATCTTTTAAATTTTAGATACTATTTTATTTTGACTTTAAGGTTTAACGAGTGACATGCTCAAATATAAATAGTGTTTTTTGTGTCTAATATACTAAAGTTATCTTTGTTGTTATTTTTCCATTAAAAAAATTACAATTCAGGTGCTTAGATAAGAAGAATTTGGTTGAGGGAGATCGAAAAAACCATATGACTGAGACAATTTCTCAGTCTAATCCTCCTCACCAACCACGACCAACAACGCAACTGCCACCGCAACTGCCTCAACAATCTTGCCGCTGTGGCTTCCGCCCCTATCTCCTCGATGGGGATGTTATCTGCCGCGAACGCTGCGGCAGCTGCGCTGAATCGCGTGGCGAGCAGTAAGGTGCCGAGAGGGAGGCGCCTGACGGGGGACCATGTTGTGTATGACGTGGACGTGAGGCTTACCAAGGAGGTGCAGCCGCAGCTTGAGGTGGCGCCGATAACGAAATATGGTTCGGATCCTAACTTGGTTCTTGGAAGGCAAATAGCTGTTAACAAGTCTTACATTTGCTATGGGTTGAAGCAAGGGAACATTAGAGTGCTTAATATTCACACAGCTGTTAGGTCCCTTCTCAAAGGCCACAATCAGGTTCGTTTCCTCTTTTGGTTACTCTTGTGCTTGTAATGCGTTTGTTTTTACGTATATTTAAGAATGTAACATCATGTTGAGAAATAAGAGTAAGAAAGGTGGAGGAGAATCTTGAATTAAGGTGAATTTTAGAAATGTGTTGGGTTGTTTATGAGATAGTGAAGTGAAAGAATTCTGTTGTTGATTTGGTATGTAAGAAAATTTAGTTATTTTTTAATGCAAAACATAAGTTAGTTCCATGTTATCTCACAAATGACAGGTATGGTTCTTTTTGTTTTCTCTTTTGATGCTTGACTGGTTTTCCAATGAAAGATTATAAAATAAAGCAAAAGTAAGCCATTTTGAACCTGGAATCGTTCCATAGGCAACCAGGACATGGTTGTATCTTATATGGTTGATTATTGCTAGTTAATGAGGTGAAATAGGCAAATGTTGATTTGATCTATCATGCACTTTTGCAAAAAACTAGCTTATGATTGTTTGATACAATACAGTTTAATAATGTCTGAGTTTGGGTTATCTATTGAACTCAATGTTGGAAGTTGCTAGGCGAGTTGTAAATGTTTGATAGTTAATGGGTTTTTTCATAAATGTATCATAATTTATTAAATATGAACATTATTTGCATGATTGACTCATGACTCACCTTCGAAATGGTACCATTGGAAAGAGATTGGCACTAGAATCTAAGGGTCATATGGGATGGAGAGGATTAGACGCCTAATATATATTTGTTATAAGGAAAGTTTTATAATGGTATTGGTTTTGGTGACTAAAGATAGCATAACTTTGACTAATAAGTCAAATATTAATACATGACAAAAAAAAAATCTAAAATCAAAATGATTCTCTTTTTTATCATTTTTTATAATTATTTTTATGAAAATAATTTCTTCATAATTATAAAAAATAATTTTAAAAAAATAACACCAAACAAGTCTGGTGGTGGTGGTGATGGGGGCAATCTTGTTGGTCATTGTTGTTGAAGAGGAGAAGGTTGGTCATTGTTGTTGAAGATAGTGGTTAGGATCAACCAAAGGATGATGCTACTTTTGGATCCATTATTACATTAATTGGAATAAGGGTGCATTTGATTTTATTAGTTATTAGTTTATATTCAAAGTTTGATTTTTCTTTCTTTGAGGTTGTTTCTTACTTACAAAGGTGGTGTATATGTGAAAAGAAACTTGAAAGTTCATAATAGTTTGAATTCCACAAAAAAATATAATTAAAAAATTATTTTAATATTTTTAAATTATTTTTATAATTATAAAAAATTATTTTAATAAAAATAATTATAAAAAATTATAAGAGAAAAAATTGTTTTGATTTTAAATTTAATTTTTTTATCATGTATCAATATTTTATTTATTGATCAAATTTATGTCATCCTTAATCACCAAAACCAATGCCACCGTAAAACTACCTTATTATAAAGTTTATGATCTTTATAGAGTACTATCCCTCTCGGACATGCTGAGAGATTAGAATGGTATGCTTTATATAAATCTTTTGGATTATTTTTGTCTTGCTCTTCTGTAGAGGAACTCTTATTCTTTTTTTTTGTATTATCCTTCCCCTCGTCTTAATGAAATTCTCCTCTTATTAAAAAAAATTGAGGATTTATGTCTTAAGTAAGCGTTTATTTTTAGAGATAAGATAGAATATGACATTTAAAGATAATAGAATAGAAACATTAAAAATTATTTTTTATGTATTGTATTTAAATATAATGTATAAGATAATAATGTAATATTTAGTATTATGTTTGGATATATATGAACAAGACTAAAATATTATATAAAATGACTAAAATAGTCATGTGATTTCAAAATTTCTGGTACAAATTAATTTAATAAAGAATGAGAGTATGTAGGAGTAGAAACAATAGAAACTTAAAAAAAATGTTTGAAAGGGCCAAAAATTTTAATAAAAAATTATATAACAGTATTTATATTAAAATAAAATTTATAATTATAATTATTTTATTTTTAAATTTATTATTAATATGTAGAAATATATACGATTAATATTAACAAAAAAATAAATATTAATAAAAAATTTCATTTTGGATAATAAGCTAAATTAATTTTAAATACAAAATCAGTTTTAAAAAAATTAGTTTTTGCACATAAAATTTTATTTTTATTTAGAAAACCAATTTTTTGATCTATAAACTGATTTTTCTTTTCAAAAAATTAATTTTTCTTTAAATTATATAAAATCAATTACAACTTATAAATTATATTTTAGCATTTTAAAGATCAATTTTATTTTTATAATATTTATCTTTCAAAAGTCTTAAGACTAATTATTTTTGTTATTATTTTTATTACAAATCAGATAATACAATACAAGGTTAAAATGATATTGAAGTAAGAACGATAAGAAAAAAAAGAAATTATCCAGTTCAATAAATTTTTTTCCAAAAAGAAAAGAGTACTGAAAAAAGAAAAAGAAGAAGAACGTAGAGATAGATAAATAACATGAAGAAGAAATTATTTAAAAAAACGCAAATTAAAAAAAATAAAAAGAGATAATAGTAAAATAATAAAAAAATATATATAGACAAAAAAATCATATTTGCCGCCTCTTGACTTGCAACTTGTATTGTAGTGTGCTATACATGTGTATTAGGTTGATGCCCTTAAAATGATGATAGTCCATCTTTCACTTATTTGTTTCTTCTTTTTCTAATCAGAGGGTCACAGACTTGGCTTTCTTTGCTGAAGATGTTCATCTCCTGGCTAGGTAGTTTCTGTTACCTGAAATAATTAAATGACCTAGTTTTCTTGTCAATGGTTTATGTTAACATGCTTTTCCTACAGTGTTGGAACAGATGGCCGTGTCTTTGTGTGGAAGATCTCTGAAGGTCCTGATGATGAAGATAAGCCTCAAATTACTGCCAATATTGTTATCGCTATCCAAATGGTGGGAGAGGAGAAAGTTGAAAATCCTCGAATCTGCTGGCACTGCCACAAACAAGTAAATGCTCCATATCCTGCTTCATAGTTCTCTTCCACGAAGCTTGAAGAAGTGATGATTGAACCTTATTCCTTCCATTCCTGTCATATTAATTCATGCATTTTCTTATAGGAAATTTTGATAATTGGTATGGGAAGACATGTTCTAAGAATTGACACCACAAAAGTTGGAAATGGTGAGGCCTTTGTGACAGAGGACACTCTGAGGTGTCCTCTTGACAAGCTCATAGATGGTGTTCAGCTGGTGGGAACACATGATGGAGAGGTGACTGATTTGTCAATGTGCCAATGGATGAGAAATCGTCTGGTATCTGCATCACATGATGGCACGGTTTGTATTTTCTTGCCTTAAGTAACTACTATGTGTTGTTTCTTTCAGTTCTATTTCTTTCTCTTTGTGATTTTCTAATTTTTTATATTTGTTTGAGGAACATTTTATACGTAATGAGATACTTTTGCATAGATGACTAAACAATTGAGTGCACCATCCTCATTATTCCTATGTCCTACCAGTTTATATTTTTGTTTAGTTTGTAGTATGTCTTAGTTTTATTTTTTGGCAATTGTCAAATACTACAGATAAAGATCTGGGAAGATCGCAAGACACAGCCACTTGCGGTGATGAGACCACATGATGGGCATCCTGTTTTTTCTGCTACATTTTTCACTGCTCCCCACCGACCTGATCATATTGTTCTTATAACTGGTGTAAGTTCTTTCATCAAGTTTTTTAACATGTTGATTAGGTATTGCTGATTTTGCTATGTCCAGAAGTATGCGATATGCAATTTTTTTGAAAAATATATAGTTTCAATCAGGGTAACCTTCATATTATTTTGTCTAAAAGCATATAAAGTTTACTTACATTGTGGTTGTGATTTTTGTTATACATTTCTAATCTACTTATATTTATATTATGTGGTTTTATTTGAACTGTTTGTAGGGACCTCAAAATCGGGAAGTTAAGCTTTGGGTCTCAGCAAGTGAAGAAGGTTGGCTACTTCCAAGTGATGCTGAATCATGGAAATGCACGCAGACATTGGAGTTGAGGAGTTCAGCTCAACCATCTGTTAAGGACTCATTCTTTAATCAAGTTGCAGCATTGTCTCATGCAGGTCTGCTTTTACTTGCAAATGCTCAGAGGAATGCTATATATGCTGTACACTTAGAATATGGTTCTAATCCTGAATCAACACGCATGGATTATATAGCTGAGTTTACTGTGACCATGCCCATTCTGAGTTTTACTGGGACAAGTGATATATTACCTCATGGTGAACATATTGTTCAGGTTTATTGTGTTCAAACACAGGCCATTCAGCAGTATGCTTTGGATTTAGCCCAATGCCTGCCACCACCATTTGAAAATGTGGGACTAGAGAAGCCAGATTCCTCTGTTTCCCGAGATGCTGATGGATTCAGTACTGTGGACTCATCTGGTGTTAGAGCATCTGAAATGTCGTCAGCCAGTTCTGCTCCCAAAACAATGTCACAAGGTGGTAGCACTGAGAGTGCACTTGCTGGAAGATACCCTTTAAGCTCTGGCTATATTGAGGGACCTACTTCGGCTCCATCCAGTAGTGATGCTAATATTGTTTGTGTTCCATCTCCGCCTCTTCCTTTGAGCCCAAGGTTGTCTAGGAAACTGTCTGATTTCAGGAGTTCACAATCTAATTTGGGTGACCATGTTGGGGACCAATCCATTAATGATTATTCAGTTGACAGACAAATGCCTACTATTCATAGGAACTTGTCTGATGCACCACTGATGAATAATGATTTGAAGAATGATGAGAAAGTCAAACAGGATGATATTTCGAGCGTACTTAATCCCTCTGTTATGTTTAAGCAACCAACTCACCTGGTTACTCCTTCTGAAATCATTAAGGCCAGTTCTCCCCCTGAGACAAATATAATTGATAGAAATAGTGAAGGAGATACAAAGATCCCAGATGTGGTTGATTTGGGTAATGCTGAAGTAGAAGTGAAGGTGGTCGGTGAGGCTACACCTGATCAGAGCGATGAGTATAATCATCAGGGATCACAACAAAACCTACTTTCTGATGTTAAAGAAAAATACTTTTGCTCTCAGGCTTCAGATCTTGGTATTGAGATGACGCGAGAATGCTGTGCAATATCAGGGGGAACTTATATTACAGGGGAACCAGGGCAAGTTGATCTCAGTTTAGGGGAATCACTTTCCCAAACTTCTAATGCTGGTGAGGATGGACTGCAAGACTCGACAAAAGATGTGCACGAAAAGATTTCTAACTCATCTGCATCCATGACAGTACCACCTTCACCTGCACCTAACACAAAAGGGAAGAGACAGAAGGGCAAAAATTCTCAAGCATCTGGTCCATCTTCCCCATCTCCAAGTGCATGCAATTCAGTTGATTTGTCAAATGAAGTAGGTGGAAGTTCAAACCTCCCATCTGCTGAAAATGCATTTCATCAAATTCTAGCAATGCAAGAATCAATTAATCAGGTATCGTTCAGGAGTTTTGTGCTGGTCACATGAATAACTAATACTGTATTATATTCAATGTATTAATATGTGGAGGTTGTAATGCATTTTGTATATTTTTAGGAAAAAGCCTCATGATGCCAAGATTTTGTAGTACATGTTCATTGAAAAGTGACCATCAATTAAAGCTTATATTTCCATATATTAGGAGCTTAAGGGCATGTAGGATGTATATGTTTGTACACCTATTGAATTTTAACCAAGTCAATATAGGATAAGCCAAGAAATTGTATTTTACAGGATTGTACTTGGTATGTTTTGGTAGTTTTACTTGCTGAAGATTTTTTTCTCCTTGCTTGGCAGTTATTGACTATGCAAAAAGAGATGCAGAAGCAAATGACAATGATGGTTACAGTTCCAGTTACAAAAGAAGGTAGAAGGCTTGAGGCAGCCCTGGGGAGAACTATGGAAAAAGCTGTCAAGGCCAATATGGATGTTTTGTGGGCTCGAATTCAAGAGGAGAATGCAAAAAATGAAAAGTTGTTACGAGATCGTATTCAGCATGTTACAGGTTTGATTAGTAACTTTATGAATAAGGATCTACCAGCAATATTGGAGATAATACTAAAGAAGGAAATAGCTTCAGTGGGTCCAGCTGCAGTCCATGCAATGACCCCCACTATTGAGAAAATAATATCTTCAGCCATTGTAGAGTCTTTCCAGGTTAGTGAATTGTTTATATATATATATCTTGGGTGTTAGATTGAACTCAATGAAGTTGTATTGTGGATCTAATAGACACTTTTTACCAGAGAGGAGTAGGTGATAAGGCAGTAAATCAACTTGATAAATCAGTCAATGCAAAACTTGAAGCCACTGTTGCCAGGCAAATTCAAGCACAGTTTCAGACGACTGGAAAACAAGTGCTTCAGGTGCCTCACTTGCTTTCACTTGAACTATGTTGTATATTCATTCAATCTGGGTCAATCTGGCATTTTTCTTTGTAAAAAAAATTTCATCATGTTCACCATTGTAAAATAATTTCTTCTGTAGGATTCACTCAAATCCAGTTTTGAAATATCAGTGGTTCCCGCATTTGAGAAATCATGCAAAGCAATGTTTGACCAAGTTGATTCTACATTTCAAAAGGGCATGGTTGAACATTCAACTGCAGTGCAACAACGCCTTGAATCTGGGCACACTTCACTGGCAATGACTCTAAGGGTAAGTGTACTCATTGATATTCTCTTGTTCCTTTGGTCTTCTGTAGCAACATTCTCGTTTGCATTTGGACGAAATTGTGTTGCCACTCTCTTAAAAGGAAAAAGTTCAGGGTCAGCAGTATTCAAGAAAGTTATTGATATAGAGTTGAAGAATCTAGGATCAGTGAGAATAATGGTATGAGAAAACAGAGTTAACTTGGATCACTAAGCATTTTGATATTTTTAAAATAGAGAGCATGTTTGTTCAAAGAGATCTAGGGTTGACCTTCTTTGCATAAATGCATTCTGTCTATACCTGTGATTTTCCGAAAAAGTTAAATTACTTTTAAGTGGAATTGTATCGGCTCCTGTTTGGATGTGTCATGCTTAGGAGAGGATCTGAATCCACTTCCTAAAATGCTTTCTAATTTTATGAGCTTAAGTTTTCAAATGGCTATTTATTCTAAAATTTTGGCTGTGGACGATTTCAATGGTTGTATTATGATAGTATAGTATGATATAAACCTTAGGACAACCCTACAACAAAAGCTAGCCATTGTTCACGTTGCATATAAACCCACATTGGAATCCCATACATCTGATGTGAGTGGTGTTTGCCCTTTGGTTTGGATTAGGTATGGAGTAAAATAAGAACCAACCCAATCAATTAGGGAAGTGAATGCAAATATAGGCAGTGATGGAGATTTCGCTGGTAAATCGTGAGGTTGAATGGTGCAAAACACGGGGTATTCAAACAAAATGGGTTTGTGTGATATATTTGGTTAATGATTATCATTTTTATACCCTATACCCAACCCGATGAGTAAGAGGCTTAAAAGTCTTCAACCCAAATAGACCACTTGTAACTGTTCCAAACTGAAATTGTGTACGGTTCAGGTAGATGAGTTTTCCTGTAGCAATTAACATCTACCTTGCAATTGGATCCTAACATACTAGTTAAAGTTCTCTGTGTGGACCTCGCACTTGCTGTCCGCTATTTTGGTCATACCATCAAACCTACTGCAGGAAGCATGTAAACTTTTGTATTTTTCTCGATTGTAATTCTGTATGCTTTTATGTTATGTCAATGTAGATAATATATTTACCAGAGATAAAAATCTTTGTTGCTTAATTCATACTGGTAGTGAGTTCAAAAGAAAATTTACAGATATGCCATATTTTACTCTTAGTTTAGCTTTGCCCACTCTCTTTGTTTCCCAGTGTTGATGTTCCCTGTTATGCAATTTGCAGGAATCCATTAATTCAGCTTCATCAGTTACTCAAACTTTGAGTAGAGAAGTGCTAGAGGGCCAGAGAAAGCTAATGGCATATGCAACTGCAGGAGCTAACTCTGGCACACTAAATCCTTTGCCCATTCAGCTGAACAATGGACCTCTGCTTCGTGAAAAGGTGGGGTAAAAGTCCTATTAACTCGCAGGACGATTGGCTTTCATATTTGAGTTTGCATTGTAATCATTTCTTACAATTTGTGTTGTATATAAGGTTGAAGTGCCTCTCGATCCCAAACAAGAGCTAGCAAGGTTGATAACTGAACGGAAGTTTGAGGAAGCTTTCACCGGGGCTCTAAAAAGAAGTGATGTGTCGATTGTATCTTGGTTATGTTCTCAGGTATGCCAAAAACATTTCTATAAATCTTAATAAGTATAACTAAAAAAGTGGTACTTCAGCTGGTGCAATGTTGAAATGGATTTCCTATATGGTATGCCAGAGACTATGCTTACTTTATGAACCCGACTATTGATCTTTGTGATTGATACCATGGTATGAATTAGAAAGGGGCATATTATCTTAGTTGACTAGTTGTCATCAAAATCATTAGAGTCACCTTAAACCTTTAATTCTACACTGATGCTCAATCTAACATTGGAATTGGTCGTTTGTTACATGTCAAGAATATCTTGTCACGAAGTTGTTTTATGGGACCTTATTTTCTAAATTTTTAGCCTTAAACTAAAGTTCCTTTCTGTTGACGTCGGGGATTAAAATATTGAGCATTAACAGTACCACACCATTTCTGCGAAGCAGGTTGATTTACATGGACTTTTGTCAATGGTTCCTCTTCCTTTGACCCAAGGAGTAGTGCTTTCACTTCTGCAGCAACTGGCATGTGATATTAACAATGATACCTCACGAAAGATTGCATGGATGATGGATGTGGCTGCTGCCATTAATCCCTCAGACCCCATGATTGCGATGCATGTGCGACCCATATTTGAGCAAGTTTATCAGATGCTGAATCATCAACGTAGCTTGCCTACAATGACTGGACCTGATCTTTCAAGCATCCGTCTTTTATTGCATGTCATCCACTCTATGCTCATGACATTTTCCTCATTTCTGGAAGTGTGCAATTAGCCTTTTTGAACTTTCAGATATTATAGCAATTTTGTACAAAGCTCAGTGAGTTTCATTAAAGGATCCATATTGGTAGGTAGTTGACTGTGAATCAAGGTAGTGTTGAAGAGGTGATTCTTCTATCAAAATTTCTGCAGCAACGAAATTTTTTTTGGGCTCAAAATATTCTGGTTATTTTTTGTCCTCCCAACATTAGTTATAGAGGAGTGTATATACTATATGTACTGTACCTTTTGTTATTAACTTCATAATGATCTGACAGACAAGGGTAGTTTTAATCCTCCTTTTAGGATTTGTTTTGAATGCATCCATGAATAATTAATTACATTAAAGACGCGAGTTTCTTCCTTTATAAAAGAATTCTGATATTTTTTGCTATTAGATAGAGAAGCAGCATCATTATTATATATATAATACAAGCACCTTGTTGAGCATAGTGTCTCCATCAAGTTGCCTATTTAGATATAGATATATATTTTATGATACAAAAATTAAAAAAATTAACTATAATCTAATGGTTAACGCCTTAAGAGTTGTGTAAGTTTTACAGTTCGAAAGCACCAAGTTCATTATCCAAATATCCATAATGGCCATTTCGAAATTATTAGTATAGCAGATATATGTATAAATGATAAATCTATAACAGTCATAGTTATATAAAAATTGACTAAGAAAACGAAAGCAAAATGATGGTTACAAAGTTCAATCTTCATTATGTATATACAGGTAAAAAAAATGGCAATGCATCTTCCGTCTTATATATTGTATTTCAAAAGATTTACTCCTTTTATGAGGCCAAAATCGGGTATGAACCAGCACCTGTGATGTGTATTCCGTTATCATTAAAAGGTTAACCCTCCATGTAGAAAGCAGTGAGATTTCTCAATTAGGGGGTTCATTAGTTTCATTGTAAGTGCCTTTTCCAATGTAAAAATGTTTAAATTTTGGAGAGCCCGGAGATATAGGATTTTAAACAGTAGATTAAAATGTTATTTTTTACAAGTGTACGTTTTACCTTGTAGTTCACGCAAAAACTGAAATGTTCTATCAAGGTTTAGGGATATATCCTAAGCTTCTAACAGCTCTTATTTGTAACGAAAAAAAAAAAAAGAGGCCATATTTTGTTTGAATTTTTATCTAAACATAAAAACATACACCATTCAAGCCCTAAATTTATTTAGGAAAGCAATCAAGGTATATTGTTTATATTAACTGTAATTATACCGCCACCAATTTTTGTCAATATAAGTGTTTAAAAGTTCAAATGTAGGTCTTAAACTCTTGCATCTATTATGAATGATTAAATGAGAATTGGCGATATACACTTTAGAGGGGACCTATTAAAATCAAGTCGAAGATAAAAAAGAAAAAATTTAGGAAATCAACTCTATATCAATTTAAGCAGTCAACTTTTTGAAAATTCATGATTTTAAAATTTTAAAAACTAGTTTTATGTTCAAAAAATATAAAAATTTAAAAAATTAGTTTTATGCTAAAAAAAACAAACATTTTAAAATTGAGCATCCTCTCATGTTTTTTATAGCATAAAACTAGCTTTTTAAATTTTAAAATCAGATCCTTTAAAAAATTGGTTAATTGCATAAAGAATTAGTTCCTAGATTTTCTCTAACGAGAATAAACTTATTATTATGATTTACCCCCGGTTTCATTGGGTATAGTTTTTTGTTTTTAAGTTATCAAAACTATTTCATACATCATATAACTAAAAATCTCATGTTTCTTGAGAAGTTTTCAGCAGCTGATTAAAATAAATAAACATAAAATCCATCAACAAAGGTATCAATGCAGTAGCGGGAGCAGTGGAGGCTCACTCAACTCCCCCCAAAAAGAAAGATGAATTAGAATCATATAGTGGGGAGTGAAAAAAGCCCAATAAATAATTCATTATTTTAATTTTTTAATCTCGTGTAAAATTTCCATTTCTTTTTTTGGGTGACTGTAAAACTTCTTTTTGTGCTTCAGATTCGTTGTACCATTTTGTTGGTTTATGCAAAACAGCAGCAGATATGACGCACAGGGGAAGAAAAAAGAAGCAAGGCAAAATTGGCAAAACAATATTTATATTCCATTTTTTCTTTTTAACTTTTTACAACGTTAGCTACATCCATTACCACCACCGTCACTGTCTCAAAGCAACGAACACCTTCTCTTTGTCCTTAAGAAATCCACTACTTCTCTTTCGTTCATAGCAGAAGTAAAGCCAAGTTTTTCACCTTACCTAATCTCTTTTTTTTTTCCTTTTTATTTTTTTAACTCTATCTACCAGCATTGGTCCGTTTCCCATCTTCGGGTCGAGTAATGATCGGAATTCCGTTTCACGCTCAATGGCTCCGGAAACCGAACTGTTACCTAATATCTTTTTTTTTTCCTTTTTTTTATTTTTTTAACTCTATCTACCAGCATTGGTCCGTTTCCCATCTTCGGGTCGAGTAATGATCGGAATTCCGTTTCACGCTCAATGGCTCCGGAAACCTCCGCCGCCGGGAGGACAGAGACAGATCGTACATAGCTCTCGCTGAAGAATCCGATAGCGTCTCGTATGCGTTCCGTATCACGATGAAGTCGCCGTCGTCCGTGCCGGAACCGCCGTCAGAATCCGGCAACCGCCTCACGGCCGCAACGTCGGGGTGGTAGAGCTTCGCCAGGCTCCGGAAGGCAGACTTGATCTCCGTCAGCGACGCATCCTGCTCGACTCGCAAAACCTCGTAGAGGCTAGCCGATGTGGCCGGCACCGGAGAAGCGACGGCGTGGATCGGACTACGGCGGCGGAATCTTTTGTTGGAAGCTCGGTTGTTGCAAGAGAAGGAGAATTTGACAGCGGGACCGGTGGATAGGCTGAGTATTGCCGGCATCGGAGTGTTAGATCGGAGAAATGTTGAGGTTTGTGATTTTCCGGCGAGGGGTAAAATGGGAAAAATGAAAATATTGGGACTGTATGTCTGTATGAGAGTGTGTTGGCTATTTGCAAATGTACGATGAGCGAAGAAAAATTATAGGGGTTTATGTTTATATAGTAGTCAAAGGAGTAGGGGTAAAAGTGTCATTTTTGTATGCCACGGAGGATGAGATAGGTCGCTGCGTGGGGTGAAAAAGAGAGTGACAATAAACTGACCATGGTAACGTGGCGTTATGCAAGCGCCCATTGTAGGGAAGGCTTCTAGAAGGGATTTGGAGACCTTCCCTGTATCACTCAATGTAATAAAGTGGTTGCGGCCCATATTAGTTCCTGGTTGCTGCGAAGATCTTTTTATTTGATATTTAGAAAATTATTATTTTTCTCATTATTAAAATGTTAAATAAAAATGTTTTATAAATAGAAGAAAAATTTATCTAAAATTTTTTTATTAAAAATATAAAATATTTAAATTTTAAATATATTTATTTTAGAAAAAAAATCTTAAATGGTTTATGACAATTATCTCGAAAGACAACAAGACCCTAAACATTTCGGCCCTTAATCTTTATTTCTGTGAGATTTATTAGTTTTTCTGTTAATATTTTCTCTGTGAATTAATAGAATAAGTTTATATATAGCATGTTAAACCATTGATTTATCCGTTATGAATAAACTAGGATTGACAATTTTTTTTGTTAAAAGTTTCGTTATCTTCTAGTGATAATTGTTAGTTTTTTTTTGTTATCTTTTTTAAATATATAGATTAAATTTACTGTTATAAAATTAAAAAATATTAGTAATTTTTAAATAATTTTTACTTATAAAATTTAAATGGAGGATATATTAGCGATTAACGAGTCACATAAGCATGTTCTGGAGAGAGATCATTGACGGAGAAATTTATCAATCTCGCGAAGTTAATTATCAAGGATCGAAATGGATATTTTTTTTTTTGAAAGCTTCATAATCCTTCAAATAAATTATCAGAGATTGAGATGGGTATTCACCTTTTATTTTATATCTATTAAATAAAAAAATTTAAAATGTTTTACTAATAATAAATTTATAATGACCCATAAAAAAAACTAGTCATATATTTACATATATTTATATTACATATGTTTTAAATAATTTTTTTATAATAAAATTTGTGTTAACTTTTTGTTATAGAATAATCAAAATGTTCAAAACTATTAAAAATTAAGGGATAAGTACGATTTTAGTCCCTAACGTTGAGGGTCAGAATCGAAATCGTCCCTCTTGAATTTTTTATTTAGAATCATCCTTAACTTTTTTTTTCATATTAAAATCGTTGCCGTTGGGAATCGCGAGGGAGAGAGGAGACGCGCCGCTGACCTTGCTGCTGCACCTTGCCACCTCATAGTCTCGCCTGCCTCGCCGCCTCGCCCGCCTCGTTAAGTCTAAATGTCTCTAATTAAAAACATTACTTTTCTCGTATTCTTTTATTAGTATTTCATGAAACTAAACATCTTTGCTTGACAATGTCAATTTGAAATTATCAAATGATATCAACTTTACTCAAAACAATTAACTACCTTTTTTTCTAAAACAAAGAGTTCAACACAATACAGTGGAGCAATCAAACAAGAAACAAAATAACAACTTAAAAGTAACACAACAGCCATTAAGAAATCCTCCTGTCATCTCTGGCATAGCCATCAACAACTAGAAAGGTCCACACCTCTCCACTCGTTATGGTTCATGACAGTCATGTGAGTAATTTCTTCAACACCTTTGTTTTTATTCTGAAATATCCTTCTATTCCTTTTTAACCAGATATTCCAAATGTTCGCACAGAAGCATCTCAATCTTTACTCTCTATCCTCCCTGCTCCTCGGCTCCTCTATCCAACACAGAAAATGTTCTTTCATCGTGCCTGAAATAGACCATTGTTGGCCAAACATTGATATTCAAACACTCCACACCTGCCAAGTAAACTCAGAGCATAGAAACAAGTGTTGCACATGTTCCACATCTCTATTACATAAAACACAGGCATTATCTAGCTGGTTAACGATCCCAAACCGGCTTAACCGTTTCTTTGTATTCACCCTACCTATCAGGACAAACCAAGCAAACAGTTAACTATTTGGAAAAATTACTCTAAAGAACTGTTAGGAAGACTTAATTATTAAAAAGGACCTTTAATACCAAAATTATTAAAAAGCACCAAATCTTTTTATAATATTTAAGAAGAAGAACTAAATCTTTTTATAAGAAGATAAATATATTTTTAACTATTTTTTATTTATTTTGTATAATCTTTAATATATGCTATTTGATTTACAATGTTATATAGATATTTATAAATATTCACTGGGGATTAATTAGTTAATTAATTTAAAAAGAATTACTCTAAAAAACTGTTGGGAAAATTTAATTATTAAAATATTGATTCTTAACTATTTTTTATTTATTTTTATAATTTTTATATTAAAAAAATCTCAAATTGCATTATTAAAAGAAAACAAAAGAACAAAAATATCTCAATTACAAAACTTAGAAACAAAATAAGAGAAATTACAACAAGAGGATAGGGATAGAAAGAAGAACCAAAGTGTAGCAATCATCAATTGAAGGTAGAAGTAGAAGGAGACTTGAATTAAACCTAGAACTATGAGATCCTAATCTAACCCTAATTCCTAATCCTAATTCTAGAGAGAAGAGAGAGCTTCTCTCTTTAACTCTAACTACTTCTAAAACTAAACTATGACTAATGATCAAAAGTATGAAAAGTATATTGATTCCCCTTCAATCCTTGGCTTAAATAGCATCAGAAATGAGTTGGATTGGGCCCACAAGGCTTCTAAAATCGCTGGCCACGTGTTGCATTAAGTGGGTCATGTGCCACCATCGGCGCGTCCACGTACCGTGCGCGTGCGCGCCCCTATGCGTGATGCAACTATGGCAAATCTTATATCGTTTCGAAGCCCCGGATGTTAGCGTTCTAACCCAACTGGAACGGCATCATTTGGACCTCTGTAGCTCAAGTTATGGTCAATTAAGTGCGAAGAGGTCAGGCTTGACAGCTTTTTGGTTCCATCATTTATTCATGAGTTCTCCAACTTTACATGCTTTTTCTTCATTCCCTTGATCCAATCTTTGCCTCCTAAATCTGAAATCACTTAACAAACATATCAAGGCATCTAATAGGATCAAGGTGAATTAAATTTATCTATTTTGAGTCATAAAAAGCATGTTTTCACTCTTAAGCACAATTAAAGGAGAATATACAAAACCATGCTATTTCATTGCATAAATGTGGATAAAAGGTTATAAAATCTCCTAAATCAAGCATAAGATAAGCCCTACAAATAGGGGTTTATCAGTGATGCTGTGATTAGAAACATTGCGCTTCTATTCAAGTGGTGGTGGCGTTTTTCGAAAGAATAATGTCTATTCTGGAAAAAAGTGGTATGTTCTTGTTATGATTTGAATCCCAGTGTGAGGTTATCAGCTCAAACATTACCTACTAGAGGGGGTCCACGGAAAGATATCTGCCAGCTGCAGTTCAAAGATAATACGGTCAAAGATAAGATGATTGCGGAGTTGTCTATGGAGGTGGGTGACGGAAGGAGGACTCGTTTCTGGGAAGATGTCTGGCTACAAAGTAGTCTGTTAAAGTTGAGCCTTAAGTAGTCCGTTAAAGTTGAGTTTTCTGAGGCTTTTCTCTATTTCAAACCAAAAAGGATCTGTCATAGGGGATTGTGGGTTGGGATGGGTTAGAGTGGATTTAGAATTTTCAGTGGAGGCGAGATTTATACCAATGGGAGTTGGAATTAGTGGATCTTTTGCATGAGACTTTAAGGCTTATAAAACTAACACATGATAAGCAAGACAGAATTTTTTGGAAGTTTGACAAGGAAGGTATATTTTCAACTAACTCTTTTGTGCAGGTAGTATAGTCAGAATCTCTCTCGGAGGATATAACCAGCTACAGTTTCACAAGAACACTATGGAAAGGTTTGGTGCCGCCACAAGTGGAGTTATTTATTTGGTTTATTCTGATAGGAAGAGTAAATACTAAAGAAAGACTACATAGATTGGAAATTATTAGTCAAGGTGATAACATGTGCGTCCTGTGTAACAAAGAAGTTGAACATATTCACCATTTATTCTTGGGTTGTGAGTTTACTTGGCAGGTGTGGTGTCAATGGCTAACTGAATTTAGGAGATCGTGGACTGTTCTTGGCTCACTAAAAGAACACTTTGAGAGTTGGACAGGTATTGCTAACAGGAAGGTAGAGCACAATAAGTGGCTCATTTGCTTTTTTTTGGTTATTTAGAATGTTTGGCTGGAGAAAAACAGATGAATTTTTAATAACAAGGAGGGAAGTGCAGAGGTGGTATTTTAGAATTTTTTTAAACAGTTTTAGAGAATGGAGTAGTTTAGATCATTTCTGTTGTTGATGGTAATGGCGGAGGTGACATTAAGGAGATTTTTGTTTTTATTTTCTTGTTCTTGTTGGATTGTTGGCTTGTTTGTCGCTCCACTTTATTGTGTTTGAGCTCTCTTATTAAAAAAAACGTTAACAGTGTTGAAATCACTATCAGACGTTAGTAACGTGGCAATAAAAGAGTTCTATGTGGCAACTATGTGTGTGAGTCATTTTTAAAACATTTTTTAAATATGTTTTAATTTTTGTTTAAAAATTTATATTAAAAAAATGAAATGGCTAAAAGCCCAACTCTAAAATTTACTTCTTCATTTTCATCTTCATCTTCATCTTCTTCACTCCAAGAAACCCTAACGAATGGCTTCCTAAGGCTCTGTATCATCAGAAAAAAGTAGTCGGTGACGACAAACGCTTACATGCAACTGTGGTGAACCCCCTGTACTGAGATGGTCAAAGATTCTAGAAAATTCTGGCCGGAAATTTTGGGGTTGTGTATACTTTGATGTAAGTTTGAGTGCTTTTTATTTGGGTTAAGTACTTTTTTTGTTCTTAACGTATTGGGTGAAAATCAAAATCGTCCCCGACCTTTTTTTGTTATTAAAATTATCCTCAACGTAACAAAACATTATAAAATCATCCTTTTGTACATAAACAATATTTTTTAGACAGTTTTGCCCTTAAACAAAAATTGAAAAACCCTCCCTACCCTCATCACTAACCTCTGCGTCATCATCACCATTGCTAATAAAAAATTCAACAACAGCAACAATCACAAGTCTAATCGTCACACCTCTACTGCTTTGGCCCTTTTTTCTTTTATTGCAACAAAATAATTACAAATCTAATCTTAACTCTGCCCAAAATCAACAACAACAGAGACACAAAAAAATGCAATAAAAATGATACAGAAGAAAGAATGAAGAACAAATTAAAATCTAAAAAATCAAGTAAAAGGAAGAAAAAATAGAACAGAAATTTGACTAAAATTCAAGAAATAACAAAATACAAAGCTACTGCAACAACAACAAACCATAAAACACACTGTTTTTTCTGTATTTTGTACCAAGACAAATAAAAAACACAATATTTTCCTGGGAGAGTAATGAAACCCTTGCCCAACGACGACAGAGCTGTTAAAACTCTAACGATGGCGGCGCAGTAGATCATAGTGTGACGGGAGAGGAACCAGAGAACAAGCCCCGCGACAGCGAAGAGAAAGCCCGCGAAGCATATATTGAAGGAAAGGGGTGGGGGTAATGGGTGGTGGGGGTAATGGGTGCCACTGTGCCAGGTTGGGCGTTTAAAATGCCCCTTATGAATGGTCTTGGAGAGGAAAATTGGATGTTTGGGCACCAGTAATGAGCGTTTGAAATACTGGCCAAAAGGTACAAGGAATGAAGCTCCCGAAGTATCAAAGGCGCCTCTTGAGGAAAAGCTCTTCACTTCACGGGCGTCGGAAACGCCAAGGCTTCAATATATGCTGCATGCTTCGTTGGTTTCAATTAGAAAGGGGTGAGGATAATGGGTCGTGAACTGTGGGTATGGTAGTGATAATAGAAAAGGATTTTTATGTCATTTCAAAAATGATTATGGACAAAAGGATGATTTTATAACGTTTTATAACGTTGAGGATGATTTTAATAACAAAGGTTAGGGACGATTTTGATTTTCACCCAAGACGTTAAGGACGAAAAAAGTACTTAACCCTTTTTATTTTGATGTCTTCATGAGTTTCTTCAATTTTTTTTTGTTTATGTTGCAGATTGGGAAGGAGTGCACATTTTTTCCTGGGCAGATGGAGTTGGAAAGACAGAAGAGGCTGAAGTTGTAAGGTTGAAGATGAAGATTTTCACCTTGAAGGCTAAATTAGTTTATGTTAACTGCAAACTGTTGGTGGTTGTTATTTTTGGTGTTTTGGGTTGGTTTATGGTGATTTAAATGTTTTATTTGTGTGTAAGAATGGAACCATTTGAGATTAGGGGATTAATGCGCTTGGGACGGCTGAAATTAGCAGAAGTAAGAATAGGGTAGCCATTTGTAATCAGTTACAAAAGTGTACTTAACTCAAAAACTTGTTAATGTAGTTGTCCTTGAAGTTTAATTTATGTTTCAAAAATACCCCTGAAAGGATTAAAATAGTTTGGATTTAAAACTGGCATTAAGAACCTGTTGTGGCAAAGACAAACTCAAATAATGAGAGATAATTTCAGCAGTGTACTAAAATAAATTTGCATGAATGAATCCATCACATTAGTCATTATCAAAATAACATAAGTTGTTAATTAAGATAATCTCTAATTAACATAAGTCATAACTAAAGTAAAAACTTAATTACATAAGTCATAAGCAAAATAATTCAGCAACAAAGAAAGAGTTGGTCCCACACATAGTTTAATACAAAATGCCAACATTTTTCATTCTTTCAAAAGAAACACTAAATATAAGATGTGACACAACTAAAACCCTGTGAGAGCACTTTGAGTCTGACTTCCTTGTAATGAGGGTTGTCCTTGTGTACTTGAAGTTGAGTTGTTCCTAAGCATTCTAGTTGGTCTTGGTGGCTGAAACTTTTTGTGTCCTTTTAGTTGGGTGTCAGGACTTGCTGCAACATTGACGAACCTGGTTCTCTTATGCACTGAGCTAGTAGATCCAGCATTCCTAGCAGTACTGTGTTGGGCTGGTGATGTTGTAGCAGTTCCAGCAGTTGTTTCCTATGATGGACGTGAATGAAAAACAGCAACAAATTACAATTATGATGAGGTAAACAGCATAAGAAATAGTGTTAAATATGGAACCATAATTAATAGACAAGTACTCACGCTTGGCCTTCTAAGAGGGCAGCCTCGCTTATTGTGACCCAATTTTAGACAACGAGAGCATTTTTGTTGTAACCCGAGCCTAGATGTGCTTGGGCCTTGTGGTTCTTCACCCTCCCCTCTTGCTCTTTTCTTCTTAGGCCTCCCAATTGGTACTCTGTGGTAGAGGAATCACATCTGGATGAGTAGTTCTATCCCATATCGTATGTCCATTACAAGGGTTAATCATGGGTGTATAACAAGTCACATAAGCAGCTTTAGTGTAACAGCTTGCAACATATTGTCGAATAACATCTTTAGCACAATTAATTACACTAACTGCATGTGGACAAGGTAAATCAGTCATCTGAAACTTTCTACAAGTACATTCTTTCTTCAGAAGGTCTACTACAAATTTGTCCCTATCTCATATGACTTCAAATTTTAAAATTCTGGCAACAACCAGAAATCACCACCTAGAAGTATCTATTTCCTTTTGTAACTTAAGCTTAATCCTAGAAAGAATTTCATCCTTATACTTTTCAATTGGTATCCTGTTTTCAGTCCATCTCTTCATCAAATAAACTCTAATATCTTCTAGCATTGTCAATATTGGTTTTTTCCTTTATTCAACAATTGCAGAGTTGAAGCTTTCACACATATTATTGACAAGAGCGTCACATTTAGGATAGAATTCAAACCTTGATTTAGTCCAATACTTTGGACGAATTCCTATCAAGTGTCAATAGGCACCTTCACTAATGGCTCAGATATCCATCAACTCTTTTTTCCATGCCACCAGATATGTACATTTTGCATCTCTCCACATCCTTTTCTTAAGGTTCAGCCTGAAATTTTTTTTTTGAAGTTGGCATAAAGGTGTCTCACATAGAATCTGTGATCAACATCTGGAAATAATTCATCAAAAGTTGGCACCAACCCTTGCATGTCCAAGGTGCAAAATTTTAACCCAAAAATATATAACGCAGAATATCATCATTTAGTATAACGATTTAATAGCAGGATTTTAAAATGATGTAAGCGCAGAAGCCAAATGATTAAAATCACAGCAAACCATTCACACCATTTTCATTGGCCATCTTCACTGCATATGCAAACCATTCACATCCATCTCCACACTTAGTCCTCACTCGGACATTGTCTACCATTGAAAATTTTATGTTTCTCCTAGTGTGAACAGCATATGATGTCACAGCTTCCTTGAACTTCTCTCTTGTTGCATAGAGAGTTCTAGCCTCTCACTTATAATTGCTCATATCCTTCGACTCCTTGTGAACGAAAAATTCTTCTTGCTTCCAACAGCCACCTTTTGAGTTTTCTTTAACTTCTCGATAGCACTTTTACTTTTCTTAGACTTTCTTATGTCTTGGTGCATCTCCCCAAGAGTTATATCAACATCAAATAGCCCATCATTACCACAATAATCATTTTCACTATCACTAAAATGTAGATCAGAATCATCCTCATAATCTGGGTCATCAATGTCATCCTCTTCTTCACTCCCCATCACCAACATTCTAAAGCATTTCTTCAACATTTAAATGGACATCAACAAATCCCTGTATTTGGGCCTCCATATCCACCCCTCCACCTTGGGCCTCTACTTCAATATTTTGGGCCTGTCTAATGTTACTTGACCCACTATCAACATCCACACACTTTTTCTCAACAACCTTGCTCCCACTCCCAACATCTAAATAACCAATGTCGTAACAAAAATCACCAGGGACTGAAGTCTAATGCACCACATACAAATCAACCACCTTTTTTCAACTCATATATTTTCCATTTCCATTGCTTCTTCATCACCTCTCAACAACTTCAACCCTTCTGATCCTAATTCAGTATCTTTATACCACAGTACCCCAATATTCTCAGTAATGTACCCAAATTTTTCAACCACATCATAAGTCTCTATAACACTCCATCTATCTAATTCACACTAGTCAACCGTTGTCACCTCACCATTAATATACTCAGTTTTATTCTTATTACTACAAAACCTACCCCTGTGATGAACTCTAACATTGAAATCATCCATCCTGCCGTTATAAAAACATTTTCAGACTAGAGAACAGAGTAACTAATCATTCAAAAATATAGACCACGTAAAAATGATATTTTTCACAAAAACATAACAGAAATCCCTCAATCCCTAAATGCAATAGAACCCTAACAGCAATCAAGAGAGATAAAAAAAGCCTAAATCCTAACCGTTCAAACATGCAGTTTCAAAATTAAATGGTGGCCTACCTCATCAGAAACCTTGATCAGAATGGCGCTATCCCAGACTCCTCCCTTGGCCTCGACGGCGTCGCCACTTGCACCGTCCTGCACGTCGTCGCGGCGAACTGAAGACAACAGTGCGACGTCTGACCACCCACCAAATTTTTTCGTGTGACTCTGTTTCTTCTCTGGCTATGTTCCTTTGTTCCATAGGGAAGACAAATGGGTTATGTTTGAAAAAGGAAGCCAATTGATATACATGTGTTACTCACACATGGGTATTTTGGGAATTTCACGTTTCTTGTCACATCAGACACTATACTTTGCCATATCACTAACGTCTGTGACTGATTTAAACGGCGTCAATTTAAAGGATAGAATTGATGCAAATCGAAAATTTCTGCGATAAAATTGAAACAAATTGAAACTTAGGAATAATTTTAAAACTTTTAATAAATTTCAGGGACAAAGGTATATTTTACCCTTTTTTAATCTAGTATTTACTTATTATTTTAAAATATATCTATACACACCATTAGTATCTAAGATGGCATTCTTGGTTATTGGTAAAAGATAACATTTATAATTAATTTTGTGAATTTTTTAATAGTCAACTTATCATAGACCCTTTTATTTTGTTTCTCCAAATGTAGAATTCATTTATTGAACATTAATTTTGAAATACAATAGAGAATCACTAGGGACCAACAACAATATATAATAATGAAATTCCCAAACAAAACTAGTGAAAAAATAAATAAATAAAGAGAAGATTCTTTTAAACAACTAAAAATAAGAATACCCTAGCTTGATTCATGACTTATTAATTTACAATAGTTTAAACTTTAAAGTGATTGATAGTTACAATGGAAGTGTCATTGACTCATTGTATAGAAAAGGTGGCACATCATTTCAATAATTCTTTCAAAAATTAATCCGTATATAATTGTAGGAAAAGTAATAATTGCATGAGCAACTCACAAATAATCAACAGTTTAATATATTGAGTTTGATACCCACCCCAAAATGGATAAGGAGTTTGAAATTAAATAATGATTTGATTGGTAAATAAAAGAACGACTTATAAGAAAGCTAATAAAAAATAAAAGAAAAGTTCTGTAGCCTGTAGGCATCGCTGGCATGTGCACCGCAACATTAAGGCTTTGGTTAATAATACTTAATTAAGTATATTGGATAAGATAAAATTGCATACGAATCCATCGGATTGAATATGACCATAATTTCAATTTGATTCGCATTCAACTAATCAGATTGGATTTTTAGATATTATTCGATTTATATTTACCCTTAAATTTAGAAAGTTGTTAAATACAAACTTTAAATCTTTATAGTAATACAAATGGGGAGCTCATTTGCTGACGTGGCGCTCATACGTTGAGTTTGGGAGTTTATTTGCTTACGTGTCGTTACTAGAAATTTTTAGATTTATATTTATAAATTATAAATTATTATTTACTCAGGTTGTTATTTTCAAATTTTAAGTTTGGGTTGTTTTACTTAGGTTGTTATTTTTAAAATTTTAAATTGTTTTATTTGTTTGGATTATTTTACTTATGTTGTTATTTTTTAAATTTTAAATTATTTTATTTAAGTTGTTATTTTTTAAATTTTATTTAGATTGTTCTTTTTTATATTTTAACACTATTTTTTAAAAATCTGTTAATTCTTTTTAGCATAATTTTTTAAAATTTTATTGATTTTTTTTAAATTGTAGCTATATAAATTCTTTTAAAGAAATTTAGAGTTTTAAAAAAATTTACGTTAATTATTCTTCGGTTGTTACATACTAATATTACAATAAATAAATATTTACGTTAGTTTAGAATTTTTAAATTATTATTTATTTAAGTTGTTATTTTTAAATTTTAAATTTGGGTTGTTTAACTTAGTTTGTTGTTTTTTAAATTTTAAATTAAAGTCAACCAAATTTTAAAAAATTTAGTTATGATACAACTATAAAAGGATAAGTAGAGCTGTGTAGAGATACTTGATCCACTCCTATTGGTAAGATCTAACCAATATTTATTTCTAAAAGCATTAGTGAAGATATTTTTATTGGTACTTTTTATATTATTTATTATTAATATATTACGTAATATCCTGTAGAAAGGAGATCTATCAGATACACCTACACTTTTACTCAACCTAATTGATAAGATCTTTCTCTTCATCATTGAAGTTCAAATATATGATATTTCATATTTTTCACCTTCTTATAAAGTTAAGAAGATGACTAATAATGTGGATCTCATAAATAAATTCAAAGAGACTCATCCTATTCAAATTGTGAGTATATATAAGTGTACTTCTATTAAAAATTAATTTATTTTTTGCTTTCTTGGTCATTAGTAGTATCTAATTTATAAATAATAATTAATTATAATTTTAGGATGTTGACTACACCGGTGCTTTGTTTCTAATTTCAAAGACATCCTCAATCATTGAAGGGGAGAAAGTAGAAGGTACTAAGATATTTGTTCAAAAAATATTTTTTTTGTTTGTTCTCTCAAAATTAGATCTTAATTTTATTCAAAAATATTAGTGAGATAAAATCAAAGGTTAGAAAGAAGTCTTTAATTTAACGTGGTTTTTTGTACAGAATTTGTTGCTTGGATTCCCCATTGAAGTTGCGGCCAATGATAAATCTGAATTGTTGGAAAGTGCTATTACACCAACTAAGTGACTATCCTCGGAGTCGGAAGATTCGAAGGGGGAAGGAGATACCTCAACTTGCAAGAAGATCAAGATTGAGAAAGAAACTTGAGAATTTGGATGCACATGTTTTGGAATCTCTTTTAGAGTCTATCTAATAGAATAATGCCAAACATATGTTTGTTTTGGTGAAACATTGTCTTTTATTGAGTTATTATTTTTTTTTGTTCTTTTCGATTTTTATGTTTGGAATTTAGAATTTTTTTAAATATAAATAGAAGTTATTTAGTTATTACTTGTGATTTTATTTTTAATTTGATTCTCACCGTTAATATTCTGATAATTTTTAATTTAATATTTAATGTCATAAAGTTATAAATTTTTTCTTTGAATTATTGTTGATACAATTAAGTTAGTTATTAATTTTTAATGTGTACTTATTTAAAAAAAATCTAATTATAATTTTTAATTAAAGTATTATGTTTATAATTTTAAATTTAAATTCAAATATACTTTTTTTTTTGAATTTTTACGTAAGCAATTGGGTTTGAGAATATTTTTTAAAAATTTATATAATTTATAAGTTACTATATTAATTACAAAGAATTATAATAAAATAAATAGAATTATCAATCTTATTAAAATGTGAAATTATTTATACTATTTAAAAAAAATGTAATACTGTTTAAATTTTAGAAAAAGTATAATAAAGTTAATATTGTTTATGATGAAACTAAAAAAATTATTTTTAAATTAACAAATTTCTATATTCCTAATGGATAACGGATGTTTGATTAGAAAATTTTATTTAAAAATTTAAAATTTATACTAGCTAATTAAAAAATTCTATTTTAAAAATTTTAAATTTGAATTTCTATTACTAATTTCTAATTAAGTAAGTTTTTAACCATTTTAATTTTTAAATTTAAATTTTTTTACTTGCTACATTTATAAATTTTTATTATTATCTTTTTAGATTGTCTCTCCACAGTAGAAATACTTTCATCTTTTTTTTTTTTTAAGTATTTTTTCTAAATTTACGTAATTTATAAGGTTATTAATTTTTAGATTGTATTTAATTTTATTTATTTTTATCGATAAATAATAGGATTGATACTATTTATGACGAAACTAATAAAAATTATTTTTAAATTAACAAATTCCTATATTCTTAATGAATAACAAACGTTTAATTAAAAAAGTTTATTTAAAAATTTTAAATTTACACTAGCTAATTAAAAAATTCTATTTAAAAATTTGAAATTTAAAACTCTAATACTAATTCCTAATTAAATGGCTTCTTAGCCGTTTTGATTTTTAAATTTAAATTTTTTTTATTTGTCACATTTATAATTTTTTTCTATTTAATTCGTTTATATGGTTATTTTTTAGATTATCTCAGCACAACAATAGAGGTACTTTCATCTTTTTCTCATTTTTACTCATAAGTTATTCATTTTCAATCTCTTTATTTAAGGAAATAAAAAAAAAGATTTTAACTGTAAGTTGAATTTATTGATCGTGAGATTAAACTTATATTTATTTGAAAAAAGACACTTTTATAAAAAAATATATTATTTTCTGTAAAATATGTTTACGTAACTAAATAAACGAGAATAAAAAAGAAATTAAAGCAGCCATCGAAAATAAAATCTGTGCAATTTTACATAGACATAAGAAGGCATTAATTTCATATTCTATTTGGTAAGTTAGACATGAGAAAAAATTGTAAAAAATTAGTGTCTCAAGTTAAAAATTAGTGTTTTAGCATTCTAAAGAGACACAAAATACATGTTTTTAATGGGTATTTGTGTATGACTATGTCTTTCATTATTTTTGTCTCAGTAAACAAACACCATATATGTACTCCTGGGTAATCCTGTATCTATGTTTTGATGGACATATATACCAAAATCAAACGCTGTCATATGTGTACTATTTTATTTTTTTTAATAATATAAAAAATTTGATAATAAAAATGTATTATGTATAATGTATATATATTTTTAATTAGTTAAAAAATTTATTTATTTGATATTTTTAGGTATATATTGAAAGATACAAGAAGTCCAAAGAGAAGTAAGATTATATTGAAGAGAAGATTGATATTAAAAGACAAAGAAAATACAAAGCAAAGCACAATTCAAGGTAGATTTCATATAAAAAAATAAATTAATTATTTTATCATTTTTGTTTTTAGGTTAGAATAATATATTTTTTTATTTGGTATTTTTAAGTATGTCAGTTCTATATATTTAGTTTTTATTGGGTATACAAAATAACTAACATGTCATGAGTAGTTTGGCCGAATGAAAGCCCATAAAATACAATATTTTCTATATATTATTTAGCTATTGACAAGTAATAAATTATTAAT
>NC_029772.3:4344785-4346240 GCF_000817695.3 Arachis duranensis
AATTCATAATTTTATATTTAGTGTTTTTTTACTACTTCATATAATAAGAATGTATTCTTTGTTTTTTATTAAAGTTGATCCTTTTAAGGTACAATTTATAATTTTTTATAATATTTTTCATATACTCATTCTATTATATTATTCTTTTGATAATTTTTTATTTGTTATTACTCTAAGTTATTCTTATCGTCTAATGTTCCAGTTCGATTGTCTTTTGCCACAATCATTTACAATGCATCACATCCATGAAATACATCATTGAGTTGTCTTTACTGATTCGGGTTCCAACTATATGGATATAAGCGTTTAAAGAAGAGGCAATAGTCTCTACTTTACCGAAGGATGGTTGGATCTATTCACCTATTATGACTAACCCAATGGAATGTGGTTAAAGTTAGATTTCTTAGGAGGAGCTCGATTTTTGATTGAGAAATTGCATCCACGAAATTTTATAGGGCAAGTTCAAGTTCCATCCCCTCCATGCTTTTTACGTCTGCTCGAAAATCTTCGAAGTGGAGCACATAATGAAATTGAATTCCCTCCGTTTCAGTTCAGTTTTGCTAAATTCGTGACAAATTCAGATATGCAATTTCAACTATTGGTAATATATTTAAATTTTCTTAGTTTAAGCTGTTCATTATTAGAATAATTTTTTAACATATTTTGATTTTTTCAAAAATTACCAGCTTTCTTTTGCATGCATGCAATGCCATTGAGGGGAATAAGAGTTAGTTTGGTTTCTCGGTGTGATAATTCTATACCTTACCGCATTGCATGGATAGCGGATGATGAAGCTTATCTAATAAGAGGATGGTCTGATTTTGCACGAATTCTAAATATTGAAACTTACGATGTTATTTCAGTTGGTTGTCGTTACAAGAATGATTCTATATTATACGTGACTACGGACTAGAATATGTTCAATATTGTTTAGGTAATTTGGTTTTACTATTAGTATTTGATTAAATTATAATTATAGAATTTTAAATTATTGCCTCAATTTATATATTACGATTATTTTTTGTAGATTTGATATTTTTAAATAGTTTAATAAAATGAAGTAGTGTCAGATATTATTAAGTTTATTTTTATCCTTTATTTCTTTATTTGTATTTTCATTATATTTGACAAAAAAATGAACCTACATATATATTAAATCATTGACCTAAAGACAATTTATTTGCCAATAAAAACATATTTTATTTATAATTGGAATAAAATTTATTTGTAAATTGCATACTAATTTTACAAAAATTGCATGGCACGGGTAATTGAAATATAAATAATATATGAAAATCTATTGAGTAAATTAATGATTTTGTACCTTAATAATTTGACAATTATTACTCAATTAACCAATTAATTGAATTAGTAATAACAATTTTCAATTTCAAATTTTATATATTAAGTAGTTATTAAAAATTGGGTAATAACGATTTACATGAAAAAATTATT
>NC_029772.3:4346295-4347275 GCF_000817695.3 Arachis duranensis
CATATAGAAGATAATATACTAACAGTTTTAGTATATTATTTATGGCAAGCAAAATTATTTCCTCATATTTTCTATTAAAATTGAAATTAGTAATAGTTTAAAAAAAGGTTTATTAATAAAATTACTAATAGTCACATTTTTATACACAGGATATATGTTTTCTATATATTATTTAAAAAATATAATGAAACATGAACAATGAAGGAGTATGTTATTTTTTCGAATAGCTAATTAATGCAAAATCGAATACCCTTTTTTATTTCATTGAGGTCATATTCTGTTTAGTGAAAGTTTCAATCACCTTAATTAAATCATGTGTTTGTGCCTTAACTTATTAAGGTAGTAAGTAGTTATTTCCCATAGCGGAGATGTAAAAAATCATATTAAAGTTTATTGCCAAATAATTAGTGGATGAATTATAGTAGATTATATTATTTTGGGAAAGTATTTTCATTATAATTATATCAAATCAATATTTAATTATGATAAAATATGTTAATTATAATTATATCATAGAATTATAATAATTACGATATTTATGTTATATATTTTAATCATTAATGTACGTAAATAATTAGAAATCAAAATATAAGTTATAATTACCCGTGCCATGCAAGATTAAATAATATATATAATAACATAGATGATTTGTTACTTATACTGATTAAATACAATAAATACATATTAATTTAGTTAAAAAAAATCACTGTCTCCTATGTTTTCCTATTTATTTTTTAATTTATTAAATCCAATCAATTATAATAAATTAATTATATCAACTAATTAATTCAATTAATTATTTTCTAATTTATTTTTTGAATTCAATAAATCAAATAAAATTAATTATACTAATTATTTGTATTGACTAATTGATTTGATTAATTCTTAAAAATATTTTTATTTAATTTATTTAAATATAACTAATTAATTATTTAATTTTATTAGGATAAATATCAAATTCTATTTCTAATATAAAAATA
>NC_029772.3:4347779-4349006 GCF_000817695.3 Arachis duranensis
TTAGTTTAATTCATTAATTTATAATATGCATAATGAAATAGATCATTTATTACTTATAATGTTAATTCTTCTAAAATCTAAATCCGAATAATTATATTTTTACTTTTTGTTATGGACAAAATATTATTATTAATAATAATAATTAACCACTCGTACTTTAAATCAAAGTGTTTTGGATGAGTTTTATATTTATTAATATTAATTGTTGATTATTTTTTCGTAAATAAATTGTATTATGATTCTATGTTAGTTTAAAATTTATTAACGATTAATGTTCATGAAGCTATGTTACTCTAAATTTTATATTTTATAAATATTTTATTTAAATATAATTTTTTTAACATAAAAATGTATTATTTTTAATAATATCATAATTTTATATTTTTTAATTATTCTAAATGAATATTTTATCAAATACTAATTAAAGCTATTATTCCATTTGCTTTTTCTAATATATTTTCTAACTGTTATATAAAATTAAAATCGTATTAATAAATTTAATATTAAAGTTAATTTGGCTTTTTATTATTTAGAGTGTTTTTCAATTAATAATTTTATACTCTTTACTTTTTTTTTAGTTTCATTTTGAATTTTAATTTAGTACTCAAAGGTAGTGAAATTCTATTGATATTGAAATAAAGTTACAAAAGGATCCATAGGGTAGAATAAGTAAAATAATGTGATACTCACATTGCAACATTCAAATGAAACAACTTAGGATTTAAAATGTTTATCTTTCTCTTTCTCACCGTCTATTATATTATCTATCCTATCATATAAAAATCGAATTTTTACCTTTAATGATAGAATCAACGTAGCATGCTTCTGTATTATTTTGTTTAACTCATTAAAGTCAATTCATTATGATGAATTAATTATATCAACTAATTGATTTGAATAGATATTTAAGTATCACACAATTTAAAATTATGTATATTAATTATTTGATTTAATGTTTATGATATATAAATTTAAGGAATAAATTAAAATAAGATAATTTACTTATTTAAATTGAATACAACAAATATAAATTAATTTAGTTAAAAATTTACTATTTTCTAATCTTCTATACATAAAAATGACAAACCAAAAATATAAAAATAATCTTTTTATCACTTTTGCTATTTTAATTTTATTTTCTTTGCTTTTTTTATGTATAATTTTATTTTATATTAACTTTTTTTATTTAATAATAAAATATACTCATATTAATTCTATCATATAATA
>NC_029772.3:4349939-4360851 GCF_000817695.3 Arachis duranensis
TTTAGAGTTAATATATTTAACACTAGCTTAAGAAAAAACAAATAATACATAACATGTTATATTTTTATTAATCAAATTATTATAATTTAAATTAATCTTAATAAAATAATTTAAAATTATAATTTTAATCTTATCACGTACATGGCACGGGTTAATACACTTGGAAATTACTGCACGATGAATGTGGTATATAGAGAAGTTTTTGAGAGGCCTATAATAAAAAGATAATAACAAAATGTCTTACTAAATCTATTTATTTATTAAAATTTATTACTATCACTTAAAAAAATTTAGAAATTCTAGGAACTAATAGATGAATTCTTATTGTACATTAATAGTTTGAGAATAATAAAATTATCATAAAAATTCGTATAATTTTATTCTCTTGACAAATAATTTTATAATTACGTTAATAATATAATTTTATATACAAACATTGATACAATGTTGTTTCATATATATATTTTGCAGGTATCAAAGGATAGCATTGAATTGTTATTCAGTAAGTTTAAATTATTTATTGTTTATTACAAAACTTTCTGCATTAGGATTCTCTATTAATTTGTTCTTCATTTTGAGCTGATTTTGATATTTTCTTACTTCACAGTATACCAACATATAAAACTTTGTTGGTAGATTTAAGTATTACTAAATTATTTATGGTCATATTGAGTATATATCCCTGATTTATTGAAAAAAGAAGATTAAATAACTATTTTATAGTTAATACAATTAACACTATATTTAAAAAAAAACAACGCATACAAGTTATTTTTTTATTAATTAAATTATTATAATTAAAATAAAATTTAACATAACAACTTAAAATTATAATTTTAATCTTATCACATGCATGGCACGGGTGATTAAACTTGTTAAAAGTAATAATAATAAGGTTAGTCATACTATTTCTTTATGAGTGTTGAATACTATCTTTATCTTTATAATTAAGGATACGTAACATTTAAGTAAATTCCTAAATTTCAATCCAATCTTATAATATTAAATTATTTATTGTTTTGTATGACTGTTGAGGTTATCTAGAGTGCATGTATTGGAAGTAGGGGTGGAAACAGGTCAGGTCAGGCCAGATTTTGCTTTTAATAGGTCTGGTCTGTCATACAGTTGATTGGTCTGAGTCTGGCCTGCAGTCTGTTATAGACTCTTTATAAAGTATTAGGCCTGACCTGTTATTCAGTCTGGCCTGGCCTTTATAATAAAATATAATAAATTTAAAATATCTCATAATTTTATTAATAATAAATAATTATTTATATATTTAATTATATTTTATCAGGCCCAGGCAGGCCTGACAGGCCTATAAGGCTAATTAGTAAGTCTGGGCCTGGCCTATTAATGTATTAAGGCTTTTAAAAGAGCCTGGGTCTATACCTATTTTATAACAAGCCAGACCAAACACAGGTCAGGCTGCAGGTCCCTGGCAGGCCGTCTGACCTTTTTCCACCCCTAATTGAAAGTTAGTAGAGCATTAGTGAGTAACAGTAGTTATTATTTGTTTACAAAGATAAAGATAAGGCAATAAAATATAGAAATAGAAATATAAAATTGTATATATTTAGTAGATAAAATATAAATAAAAATATTATATTATAAGATATTGAATTAGTATATTTTATATTTTTTATAAAAGATTATGTTTCTTTATAAGAATAACACAGAATTATTGAATAAAAATACAATTTATTATTATTATTATTATTATTATTATTATTATTATTATTATTATTAAATTTTATAATTATATTTTTTTATTATTTTATTTTTTATTCTAAATTTTGTATGAAGAAAAAAATAAGGTAAATTAGATTTTTTTTCTATCTTATATTCGATTTATCACTAAACAAAATACAAAAAATATTAATTTTATATTAGTATCTCTTTTTTTTGTGTCATCTTCTCAGTATCTTATCTTATTCTATTTTCAAAATTAAGCGCAGTCTTAAAGTCTTTTAGATATTGATCATCATTTCTTTAATTTGTATATGTTCGAAACAAACTATGTCAAAATACTTGTGACAGATTACAACTGTTGGTACGAAAAATGAATTTTTTCGACTACCAGTTGTTTCGACAATAAAAGCAATGTTTCGACTACAGAAGTAGAAATAAGCAATTCGAAGTTGAAAAAATGGTTCAAAGAGCGTCAGAGTCGGAAGGGTAGTTATTTCTTTTCTTTGATCATCAAGGCTTGCTGTTCGACTTTCAAGTTGAGTGGAGGACATGAGTGCGAAATTTGAGGAGCAAGTTGAAGAAACGTGAGACTTTGAAATTAAAAAAGACGTAGGTATCAAAACTTAGAAGTCAAGATTCTTTTTGGTCAAGACAAGATCATGACTGAGAAAAAGGAGGAAGTAAGATTGTGGACAAATATGTTTCATGGCAAGTCTATTTCCATGATTTATAAATAGTAGAAATTCAGAAGAACACTAGGTCATTACATAAACCATCATCAAATTCTCAGTCTCTGCAACGCAACGAAAGAACATGGAGTGTAAGTGCATGTGAGTGTTAGAAGTTGATTTTTTACTTGTTTTTTTTTATTAATTTGGTTCAGTTTCATTTAACTTCTTTAAATTTCGTTATTGATTTGTTTAAATCAATATTTTGTGCTTTCATCGTCTTTTTCCATTTTATTATTTATTCCTTTGTTGTTTATTATAAAGTTTATTATTAGCAATCTCGATATAAATTGCTTTGACACTAATTAAGTAATTCTCGGGTCGAGCTTATTCTTTTTCAAAAGAGTCGTATTTATTCTCCGATGCTTGAAATCTTGATACAAGTTCATTTTGACATTACCTATCGAAATCGACCAAAAAACGAGTGAAACAATGTATTTAAGAAACAATGGTAATTTAATTAATAATACACTTCTAATCATTCAGTAATTGAAAATACTAACTTCATTTCTTATAATTTATTTTCCTTTAGCTAGTTCTTATTTTCATCTTTTTTTCAAGGAGGATGACAACATTACCAAAGCATTATGAAAGACTATTTACCAGTACGCCTACTAATCTAATATTATTCGTAATATTGTAATAACATGCATATAATTTTTCCTTTATAAGTGTGATCCACTGATTGAAATTGACTCACTAGAAGTGTTCATGGTCTGAATCGACCTAAAAATTTGGTTTAAAATCAGTTGAAATTTGAGTTAAATTCGGTCTAATTTTATTTAGATACGGTAAATACCAAATAAAAAAAATTAACTATAGTGCTTGTTTAAATATTATTAAGTTGATAAAAAATATTTTTTAATAAAAAAGAAATTTTTTATTATTTTTAAATATATTTGATAAATTTTTAATAATAAAAATAAAAATACTAGGTATATTCTCAAGTGGTGTTATTTCTTATTTGATGATTGGTGCTGTTATTTTAATTTGCATATGTACTTTGGGATGGAAGAGTATCCATTGATTGAAAAAATATAGCTTTGATCAAGAAGATGGATTTGATAAAATGTCATCTTAATTTTTTAGTTTATGCTTTATATAAATTCAGTTTTTATCCAGTTTAAATCCAACTTCATTATGACTAAATAATAATATATTATATTTAGAGTTGGATAAAAATCTTAAAAATAAACCCAATCAATATTTAATTAGAATGAAGCCTGGACCAAGAAATATCTGACACTCCCACTAATACTTCATGTTATCATGTGGGAATCAAGTGTGTTAAGATCAATACCACATTATTTCATTTGTGACAAAGTAAATTGATGATGACTGTTCCCACCAACATCAAATTTTTTTTTCCTTTTCTTGTCCAACATGGGAATTAATAAGAACACATGTCTCCAGCAATCAGCTATGGTAGAGTATTAGCGGATAAGTTATTGCTACTATCATGGTGAGCTCTTGTTTTGCCAAGGCTTTTTTTAGCTATTATTTCTTTGAGTATTATAGTATACTAGAATAATGCTGGTGGATTTTACAAATTAAATTTTATGCTACATTTTACTATGTATTAGTATCTATATTAAAAATACAAATACAAAATTTTAGTATCAAAAATAAAAAAAGTTTTGGAATTCACCTATAATTTGTACCTGTTTTGTTATATAAAATTAATATAATTAATATGTGTTGGACGACGTCTCTATTTAAAAATCATCATTGACAAATATATTTAGAGTGAAAACTAAATAATTTATTATCTACATCTTTTTATTGAATACATGTAAATTTCATAAAAATATATAATAAATGTATTTTTGACACACTATTTTATAAGCTCTTTATATTTATTTAATTAAAATCTATTAACTAATTCAATTTTCTATTAAGTAAACAAAAGTAAATTATGTTAACAAAACAAAATGTATTAAATTATTGTATAATTTAATGCTATTCATGAAACATTCAAAATTCTAAGAATCAGATTCTATAATTAAATTCAATTAGCCTTGAATAAAAGACTATGAACTTCCACTAATTTTTTTTAAAGACTGTTAAATTATGTTTTTAAAATTTATTAAATAAATAAATATTTAATTTTTAGTTCATTTCTTCCATTCATAATTCATTTAATAGTATTATTATATTATTGAATGAAATTGGTATTATCTTTAGCTTTTTAAATTTAAATACTTATATGAGATCAAATTAAATTTAAAACGGGCATTATTTATTTGCTAAAAAAAATATTTCACTTTTATGTTGATTTTTATAAAAAAAAGTAATGTTTATATAAAATACGTTAAAATGTAAAAACATAATAAATAATTTTCTTTTGTTAAAGTAATTTTCTTGTCAAACTTTTTTTAATCTATACTTCTATGTTGCTGTCAAACCCAAAGTAATTTGAATTTAATTAATTTGTGTTTGAATATATTTTCTAATATCATGTCATGAAATCACTCATCCCAAAAGCATAACTTGATAGAATAATGTAACACTAATGGTCATATCTTTGATACTTTCTAAACCTCCATTGTTCACATTATACGCTTATGCCATTGATTCTCTATACTTTCTCATATTTTTAATGTAAATATATTAAAAATATATAAAAAAATAATTTTTGTAATAATTTTATAAAATATTTTTTATAATATATTTAATTTATTTCGTAAGACATAATTTATCAAAATCTTTTAATATTTTTTGTTTGAATTTAAATCTTCTAAATTTTAAATTTTTACTTTAAAAGATAAAATAAAATCTTTCACCGTTAAATACTTTCTCTCTCATATTTTTTCTTAATTCTACTTATAAAATAAATAATAATAAATCCTACCTTACTTTTTAAAATAAAATTTAAAATTTTAAAAATCCAAATCCTTCTTGTTTTATATCTTTATTCTTATGATTTGTGCAAAACTATTCATGGTATCTCTCGCAGTTTGCACGAAATTTTTCACCATAAGGGTTACATTACTACATGTCTAATATAAATTGTTCACTTAGTTTTTTAAATGGCGTGTGTATTTTCTCATATTAAAAAATACTTTAATTTTTATAACAATTCCTAATTAACGTAGTAGAAAAATATATACATAAAAATCAAGTTATTACAAATTTTATTTATTTTCTAATGATATTATAATCATAACATAATAAATAAATTATTTATAAATATAAATATATTTTAATATCTTATTTACTAATTTATTTAAATGCATATATCAAAAGTATTAAAGTAAATAATCTATATTACTTATGCTATATTCTTTATAATAATAAAACATAAAAAATTATATTAGTTTTTTGCAAAAAGAAAAAACTTTAATATAAATGAATTTTTAAAAATATTTTTAACTATGAATACAATATAATAACAACAAAGTCTTGTCTCACTAGATGGGGTCAACTACATGAATCAAATAACGTCGTTGAGCTCTATCATGTATCATATCTACAGAGAGACCGTTTACATGTAAATTTCGTTTGACCACCTCATTGATGGTCTTCTTAGGTCTTCCTCTGCCTTTCATCTCTTGTCTATCTTTCATCTCATCCATCATCCTGACTGGGTGCTATGTCGGTCTTCTTTTCACATGTCCAAACTACTTGAGATGCAATTCTATCATCTTTTCCACAATAGGTACTAGTCCAACTCTCTTTCTCTCTCTCTTATATCTCGTTCCTTGTTCTATCCAATCGTGTATGACCACTCATCCATCTCAACATCTTCATCTCTGCCACACTTAACTTATGTTCGTGTTCCCTTTTACCCGCCCAACACTCTGTACCATAAAAAAGCATAGCTGGTCAGATAGCAGTGCGATAGAATTTATCTTTAAGTTTTAAAGACACTTTGTTGTCACATATAAAACCAGACACATTCTGCCATTTTGACCAACCTGTTTGGATCCTATGATTTACATTATGTTCAATCTCTCCATTATCTTGTATGATGTACCCAAGATACTTGAAACTTTTAATTTTTTGTAGGATGTTTTCTCCAATCTTCACCTCTGTATTAGGATTTTTCTTTCGGCGGCCGAACTTACATTCCATATATTCCGTCTTACTACGGTTTATGTGTAGATTATACACTTCTAGAGCTTCTCACCATAAATCAAACTTCTTATTTAGGTAGTCCTATAAGAATGATATCATCGGCAAAAAACATGTACCATGGCACATACTCTTGGATATGCTCGATCTGTGAGTACTTCCAAAACTAATGTGAAAAGGTGTGGATTTAAGGATGATCCATGTCCCCTGATGTAATCTTATACTAATAGAAAATTCTTCTGTCACACCACCTTGAGTCTTCACACTAGTTGTAGCCTCATTATACATGTATAAGACCTCCTTTGGCACCCTATCATACGCTTTTTCCAAATCAATAAACACTATATGTAGATCTCTTTTATTACTATGATACCTCATCATCATCCTTCTTAACAGGTATATAGCTTCAATGGTGGATCTGTCTCGCATAAAACTAAATTGGTTCTCTGTAACTTGTATCTCTTGTCTCAGCCTTCGTTCTATCAGTCTTGCCCATAACTTCATGGTATGGCTCATGAGTTTGATCCTTCTATAGTTTTCGCAACTCTGTATATCCCCCTTATTCTTGTAGATAGGTACCAATGTGCTCTTTCTCCACTCATCTGGCATATTTTTTTACCTTAAAATCTCATTAAAAAGCCTGGTTAACCAATTGATGTCTTTCTCTCCAAGGTCTTTTCAAACTTCAATCGGAATATTATCGGGTCTTACTGCCCTGCCATTTTCCATCCGCTTTAAAGCCTCTTTTACCTCAAAGTCTCGAATCCTTCGATAGTAGTCAAAGCTTTCATCTTCTTTCTTCGTGCACAACCGACCAAGACTCAGAAGAGTCTTATGTTCTTCATTAAATAACTCATAGAAGTAGCTCTTCTACCTTTCATTGATCTTCTCATCTTGATCCAAAACCTCTCCGTCTTTATCCTTTATGCACTTAACTTGATCTAGGTATCCCTTTCTCTTTTCATGGCTTTTTGCGATTCTATATATACATTTTTCTCCTTCCTTCGTGCCTAATGACTGGTAGAGACCCCCATACGCTCTTGTTCTTACTTCACTTACAGCCACTTTTGTCTCTTTCTTAACCGCCTTATATTTTTTCAATTATCTGCATTGTGGCACAAAGACTACTCCCGTTTTGCCTTTATCTTTTTTTGTACACTCGCATTCCACCACTAGGACTCCTTGTCTCTTGGCCTTATCCCTCTAAATTCACCAAAACTTTCTTTTGTTATTTTTCAATAACTTCTATTATCTCCCTCCACATCTCCTTCGTGCTTCCATCCCCTTCCCACTTTGCCTCTTCTTCTACCTATCTTAGGAAGTTTATTTGTTCCTCACCTTTTATCCACAACCACCTTGTCCTTGAGTTTTTCGTATGATGTATTTTTCTTTAATTTTTGTTCAACGCGAAAAATCACGACGAGCATCCTATGTTGTGTTGTTAAACTCTCTTCCGAAATAATTTTATAATTAATGCAAAATTTCCGGTCGACTCTCCTCAATAAGAAGAAGTCAATTTGAGAACTTGTCATGCCACTCCTATAGATCACAAGATGTTCGTCTTTCTTTTTAAAATATGTATCTGCGATTAGAAGGTCAAAGGTTGAGAAAAAATCTAAAACAGTTTTACTTTTAGTATTGACCACCCAAAAACCATGACCTTCGTGAATACTTCCATACCCAGTCACTTCTCTTTCAACATGGCCATTTAAATTTCTTCCTAAGAAAATCTTATCTTCCGAAAGTATGCTTTGAACTAAACTCTCTAAATTCTCCCCAAACTTTATCTTGTGTTGCTCGTCCGAACCCACTTGTGGTGCATAGGCGCTAATCACATGAAAAGTACCTCCTTCCACTACAAGTTTAATAGCTAGAGAAGATCTGATCACCCACCCTCTTAGCTTGACATCCACTATGTTCTTTTTTCATTGCTTATCCACGATAATATCTATCACATTCCTATTCTTCACCTTTCCTGTATACTAAAGTTTAAACCAGAAGGTATCTAACTTCCTAGCCTTTGCGTTGACCCATTTTGCTTCTTGTTGGCATATGATGTTAATCTTCCTCCTTATCATGGTATCCACCACCTCTATGAATTTTTCTGTTAGAGTGTTCATGTACTATGTCTCAAATCTCAACCTTTTGTTGCTTCGACCTTTACCCTTATCTTTTTCTTTGTGAACTAGTTTATTTATCCTCGTCCGTTTACGAAAACACGAGAATCCTTGCTCATTTAACACTACTCCCGGGAACCGATGCAACAACTCTTACTTATTTGATACTGTACGCGAGCCATACAGCGCGTTGCTTTCGTGCAGCGACCTAACTTTAGCGCAATAACGTTTTTGATCCTTGTCATGAAGATTCGACTAAACTTTTATGTTGGCTGTGATGGGAGAGGATTTATTGTCGGTTTAGAATTTCACAAAATATTTACGTTGTTAGTATAGTTCGCACCAACTAATAATCTTCGAATCAAATTTTAAAGATTGGTTGTCACAAAGTTCAACCCCAAAAGTAAACCGAAGTATTCAAAGCTCGGGTCATCTCATAAAGAATGGGCAAACATGTACATCAACATTGGTTAGAATTCCGGGATTGGGAGTCATGATCAAGAAATTAAACTACTAGACTTAACATGCAAGGAATCTTAGGGTGCAAGAAACTAAATCAAGTAACTAAAGTAAGGTATGAGCAATTTCAATCTAGCAAGAGAACATATAATCTACTTCTACTCTAGAAGTAAGTAATCAACTAAACTAACTATAACAAAATTCAAGCAATTGGGATTTTTTGGTTTTTAAGTATGAATAATAAAAGGAACTCTTGGCTAGGCATAAGAATTGGGATCACCATTCTTGTCTAATAACCATATCTTGACAATTGTGAGGAACCAAGCTCATTTAGTTTACTTCTATACTTGAAGTATGTCAAATGACTTGGTCAATATCAATCCATAAGTCCTAACTTAACTACTAATTGACTTAGTAGTAAGCTAGTGTCAATGGTTCTCAAATTGACCACTAAGGGTTCTCAAATCACCAAATCAATTAAACTCAATGACTCAAATTTACCCAATTCTCTTAGCCTAGACCAAGAGTAAAGAAGACTACTCCATAATCAAGGAAAACATTTCATCAAATACATAATATGCACTAACAAAAGGCATATTCAAATTGCGATTAAATTGAAAATTACAAGCACCCACTAACAATTATCAATAAAAAACAACTCAAACAACACTATTAATCATGAAAAATACCAATGCAATAGTAGAGATTCAAGATCCATAAAGTTCATAAAATGAGAAGAAAATGAGAAAATAACAAGAAAACATAAATCCAACACAATATCTAAATTGAAATTATACTATAGAACTTAAATTAAGTAATTCAAACTAAAATCAACAATATCCAATTCAAAATCCCAACAAGGAAGATCAAATCAAACTAGATATAGAGAGGAATGAGTGTTTCTCTCTCTAGATGAACAAGAACAAAAACTAGCCAAAATTCTATGTAAGTGTGTCTTGAATGATCCCTCCCTTTTCCCCCTACAATTCCTGGGTCTTTTCCATACATAATCAAGTTGGATTTGGACCTGGAACTCCTCAGAAATCGACAGCCACGAGTTCTTTAATGAGGTCACGTGCTAAGCGTCACGCGTGCGCGTCGGTAAGTTTTGGGATCCACGCGTACGCGTCGGTGGGAATTCGCCAATCCACGTGCACGCGTCAGGCGCCAACTCCTCCAAAACTCCATTCTTCATGTTCCTTCCACTTGTACATGCTTCCTTTCCACTTCTAGGCCATTCTTGCCCTAGAAATCCTGAATACACTTAACAAACACATCACGACATCGAATGGTAATAGAAGAGAATTAAAATATAGCAATTTTAAGGTCAAATGAGCATGTTTTCAATCATGAAGCAAAATTAAAAAGCAAACACAAAACCATGCATTTTATATGGATAAGTACGAAAAATATTGATAAAATCCCCTAAATTCTACACAAGATAAACCACAAAATTAGAGTTTATCAGACTGTCGAAGGCTTAATACAATTCTTCTCCTTTATCCAGATTTGAAACTGGTTATAAAATAGGCGGAGTTATTTTTAACTATGAATGATAATAAAATTTTAAAGTATTATTTTGTCTAGAACTTTTTTATTGATATAACACTTGTTAATAATTTTTTATTAAAAATAATAAAAGAAAATATTGTCACTAAAATATTATATAATATTTAATTATATAATTTTTTAATTTTCAACCCTTAATTTATAAGATTTTTGTTTCCGTTGCCCTGGTTCCATGCGAACCATTCATCCTCCATTATACAATCTGATTAATTGATTTATCATCCTACATGATATTTTCTCTTTTTCATTTTTCTATATATATGTGATTTATTC
>NC_029772.3:4360896-4361531 GCF_000817695.3 Arachis duranensis
TGTGATGTTTAATTGTTAACTCCGCAATTTTTCTCCTACCGTGAAAATTTAAAGTTCAAATTTTCTGACATTTCACCCTTTAATTTCTCATTTCATCTAATAATCATATTATATGCTTTTTACCTATTTTTCAATTTTTCTACTTGTTTCAGTTCAATTAATTTTTCTATATTCATCTTTTGATCCATTTCACACCTTCGCCAATTTCCTTGATTTTTCAAATTTTAAGTTTTTTCAGCATCATTTACCGTATGAATTACCCTCAGTTATATATAACTCCAATTCATTTCTATTATTTTTTATCGTAATTCTTCCTTTGCTCTTCTCTAGCTCCTTTATTTTTCAAGAGATCAACAAAATAGAAAAAGAGGATATCCCAAAGAATTACGTATAGTAAAAGAAATTTATTTGACTAAAAGAGAAAGAGTTAATTTGAAAAATCAAAAATCACTCTTTGATAAATCACACTTATTTCTTAATATTTTCTCTTTTAATTTGTAGATTAAAGATATTATTAAAAAATAATTATTTAAATTTATCTTCAAAAATTTTAAAAATGAACATTTTAATTTAAAAAAAAATTAATACACATATCGATCTTTATAATTTTTTTTGTTAGCCAAAAAAAACTTTAA
>NC_029772.3:4361622-4370155 GCF_000817695.3 Arachis duranensis
TAATCAACACACATGCTTGTAAGGTGTTCACATATACGAGTAGACAAAATAATTTCTGATTTTTATTTTTTACTTTCTCAATCATATTTTTCATCCATGGCACTATCTTATTTCTTTTTCACCTTTTTAGCTATTTTAAAAGCTAGAGACTGTTTTATTCTCTCACACATATGGATGTCCACACGTAAATACTTAATGACCATGTGTGTGAGTTAATATGTCTATTTTTTTTTTGGTGACTAGTTAATATGTCTATTTAGTATTCTTTGTTAATGAGTCACGCTAAAAATTAGTCAATTTGTAAAATTTTTAAAGATTAATTTAAATCATTATTTTTATTAAAATAATATTTAAATATGTATAATTGAATTTCAAATTTTGACTCAAAAAAAAATTTATTTGGTGTTTATAATTATCAAGAGTTTGTATTTTTCTTTGTTTTTATCAACGTGGGACTTGTAAAATATTTCTCTCGTATATATAAAAAAAAATGTCAACAAAATAATAATAATAATAATAATAATAATAATAATAATACCCTAATTAAAGATCAACCAGCCTCATATAGTTTAAGGTTATAGTAATTGAATATAGGTAAATTTTACCCAACCCCCTCTAAAATAACATGTAAGTTATTTTTTATGATGTGTCACACTTTAATTGGTCATTATCTTAACTATAGTTGAGTTATTTTGTAATTTATTATTTGAGATGGGTAATTGTATAATTTCTTAAAATATTAAAATTTTACCCCGTTAATTAAAGCACGTTCTCACGCAATCTCTTTCTACAGTGCATCATTCTTTAACGGATTTCTCAGTATAGCCAGCGCCGAATTCATTGTTATCTCTTGTCCTCTCACTCAATCTTTTTTTTCCATGAATCACTCCTTACCAACATCAACATCATTAATGGTTAGTTCGGTTATTAAATTTTTTTTATTAAAAAATATATCTTTATTTAATTAAAAAATAGAATATATATTCATATGTAAAATATAATATAATAAAATAAATCTATTCAAAATACTTAAAAGTATAATTAACTTAGGTCTTTAATCCCCAACCCTCCATCTTTCTTCGGTATCGTCATTGTGTCCCATTTAATCCAAATCATTCTTCGTTCTGCGCCTTTTTGATCCCACCAAAATTGCGAGAGCATGCTATGAATTTTAGTTAACAGCGTGTCCGGGAGCTTGAAACAAGAGAGTGTGTAAATAGGAATCGCTTCCCCCACCACTCTCAATAGCGTGTGCCTGCCACCTCAGGACAATAAACTTCTTTTCCAACCCATAATCCTCTTCTGAACTTTATCCTTGATAGCTCCAAAGGTTGCTTTCTTTGATTTTTAATTTATTAGTACTTTATTATTTAATTAATAATTAAACAAATTATTTTTATAAAAAATATTTTTTGTATTATTTTAGAGAAGAGACTAATAAAATAGTTTAAAAAATAATGTAAAAATAAAATTTTAAATAAAAAATATTTAATATTAAAATTTTTAAATAAAAAATAATTTGTATAAATATTTAAAAGATAAATATAAAATATATGCATAAAATAAATAAAACAAATAAAATGGGAGTATTCATGAGAAATAAATAATTATTTTTGTCTCCTTTATTTATTTTAAACATGTATTTCATATTTATATCCTGAATATTTATACAATTTATTTTTGTATTTAAAAATTTTAATATTAACTATTTTTTATTTAAAATATTATTTTTACATTAACTTTTAAACTGGTATATTGGTCTCTTCTTTAAAATTATACAAAAATAATTTTTCATGAAAATAATTTGTTTAATCATTAATTAAACAATAAAATATTAATAAATTAAAAATTAAAAGAATAAAAATACTATAAAAAATACTTGTAAAAAAATTGAATTTTATTATTTTAAATTTGTGTTATTAATTTTAACAATTTATATTTTTTTAAATAATTTATATATGATAAAAGATATGTTTACTTGTTTAGAGTATAAATTTTATTATTATATTTGTATATTCCTGATTTTAATTATACTCTTAAGTATTTTAAATAGATTTATTTTATTATATTATATTTTACATATGAATATATATTCCATATATTATTTTTAATGGCAAAAAAAAATTAAATAAGAGGATAGGAGATAGCAATGAAATCGCTGGCTATAATGGGAAGAACGAAGAAGTTACAAGCCATGGAAATTAACGACTCGCTAAGGAATGATGCATTGTAGAAAGAGATTGCGTGAGAGGTGGGATAGAATTTTAATATTTTAAGAAATTATACAATTACTCATCTCAAATAATAAATTACAAAAAACCATGCATATCCTATAGTTTCAACAAAGCCCAACGTGTCAGCAAAGAGTTCAACCCTAATCTTACGTGTAGAGACAAAGGGATGTGCCACATTTTAATCCAAAATAAAATCGACACCTGTTATAAATTAACACACAACAATAATCCTTCATAATACAAACTATATAATATAAATTACGTGCACCCACATGGAAATTAAAGCACCAAACTTACCTAGCTAGTAGTGTATTCAAAATAACACAACCAATGGCAGATAGATATCACAATCACAGTCATCAAGATTCATCAGAGAGAATCTCAAGGTCCATGGTTGTGACTTCAGTGATTGGGGCAATAGCAATAGGTGCGCCATTGTTGGGGATGATGGGTTTTGGTCTCTTGGCATCATCAACACTTCTCCTCGTGAGTTCACCACTTTTGCTTCTATTCAGTCCCGTGATTTTGGGTGCTACCTTTGTCATTTTGGGAGCAGTTGCTGGTTTCTCTGTGGCTTCGGTTATGGCGGTTGTGGGAATTGCGGCGGTTTCATGGGTTGTAAGAGAAGCTAGGCTTAAATTTAGAGATATGAGGAAGGTTGTTGGGAACGACCCTTCACCAAGAATGAAGGGTAAGGAGTTGGATTATTTTGATAGCCATTTGGCTACTACCTCTAACGCAAAGTAAGAACATTTATAAAAAGATTATGAAGTGTTGTATGTTTATGTGGATCGAGTGAATAAGAGGCAGCACATGGTTTTTCTTTTTCTTTTTCTAAATGTAACACAGCAATGTTTGGTTATAATAATGGATGGTCTTGATTTCGTCTTAATGGATCTTTCTTGTTGAAAAAGTATGCTATTTCTTTTATATATATGTCACTTATAAGTTGCAAGTTTTTTCTAGTAATCTCCATCTCACGTATGAGTTAACCTTTAAAATTGTCCCTAAAAATTGCACCCAAATTTTAAAATGATCTTTAAAATTAATAGTTTCTTAAATTTGTCTTCAAAATTATATTATGAGACTAGACTCATAATAATTCGCCATTTTTCATTCATCAAAATTTTAAAACGACATCGTTTAAAAAAAAAAAACGTAAACCCCGAATTCAAACCAAAGAAAAAAGAAAAAAAAAAGCCTAGCGCAGAACCACCCCCATCTCATCCCATTTCCAATCCCAATCTATTCCTTTCCCCCTTTTCATTCCCAACTCTTTTTCCTTCTCCTTTCCATCCCATTCTCAACTCTTTCACTTCCTTTTCCTATTTCCATTCCCAACTCCTTCTCCTTTCTGATTTTTAATTCTTTCTCTTTTTTCTTTCTCTTCTGTATTTTCAACCTTTTTCCTTTTCTTTCTCTTTTGCTTTCCCCAACTTTCTTCCTTTTTTACATATATACTTTGATTGTTGTTGTCGTCGCTAGATGAGAAAGTGAAGGTGGAAGAAGAAGAAGAGTCGGAGGTAGGTGATTGTTGGTGTTGCGCAACGAAAGTTGAGCGGCAGACAGAATGTAAGAGGAATGATGAGAATGAAAAGAGTAGTGTTCGCAATTTTATTGATTTCAAAAATTTTGTTATTAAATTTGTCATTTTTTGGAATTAGATGTTTTAGAATGAAGTTTGTTGCATGACCTGTTTAATTAGAATAATTAAAAGGGAAAGGAGAAGGGGATTGGTTCTACGCTACACTTTTTTTTATTAAGGTGTTTATGGTACGCTTTTTTTTTTCAAAATTTTTTTATTAGGAGATTTATGGTACGCTTTTTTTTTTAAACGACGTCGTTTTAAGATTTCGATGAACGGAAAATGTCTCAGGAACTACTATGAGTCTTGGAGTGCAATTTCAAAAACGAATTTAAAAAGTCTTGGAGTGCAATTTCAAAAACAAATTTAAAAAATTATTAATTTCAGGAATTATTTTGAGGTTCGAGTGCGACTTTAAGAACACTTTGAGGCCGAGTGCAACTTTAAGAACACTTTGAGGCCTAACTCTCTCATGTATATATGTATCAATATTATTATTAAATACATTAACAAAAAAGATGGTTAGGGTTCATTAAAAAGAATAATAACATAATCAGCAAATAAAAACAATCAAATTGTATTTAAAAAGTTTGAATATACAAATTGTATTTAAACATAGTTTAAAAATTGATAAATTAAATTAGTGGCTTGAAAAAATATTAAAAATCTTAAATTTATAAAAGAAATTAGTTTAAGGATTAGTTTCTGTTCATACCCTAGCCCAACGATAAAGGCCCAGGTCCAAATAAAAGGCCTAATCTGAAGGATTAAGCCTAGTTAAGTACCGACCTTCACATAAGAAGTCGGTATCAACCACGACTTGGTCTGAAGAAGTCGGATGTGAGATTAGCTGGCAGATAAACACTCATTCAAATGAGTAACCGCCCCTAAAATCTCTCTAACCACTTCATAAAGTCATATCTTAACCTCCCCAAGATAATGGGGGCGGTTAACACCCTAAAGATACGGCACTACTCCAACGGTGGTTATTGGCTCACCACTATAAATACTCTGACACCCCTCAGGTATCTCTAAGCCCAATACTCTCTAGACCTGCTCACACTCTTGCTAACTTAGGCATCGGAGTGTCTTTGCAGGTACCACCCCTCATTCATTCACGGGTACAAGTCGGACGGAGTCTCCCGAGTTGCACACTCACACGGAGACCTTCCCCTTCACGTATTTGGGCCAGCCCACGCTGTCCACTCAGGCAATCTCCGGTTACCCACCGTAACATTGGCGCCGTTGCCGGGGACCCGAGATATCATCCATCGATGGCGGACAGATCCCACGAAGAAGGCCATGTGGAAACAGATTCCGAACAAGAGAATCTGGACATGAGTAATAACGATGCGGATCTAGCCCTACACCAGGAAGTTAATAATCAACACAGAGAAGGCACCTCCGGAGTGAAGAACCCGAAGGTAAATTCCTCAGATGGGCGCGAATCAGAAAAAGGCGTACCATCCCATGTAGCTGAATTAATGGGATTAGTACACAGCCGCCTGGAACAACTAGAGCAAGAGCGGGAGAAACAAAAGGAAACTGAAAAGTACCTCAAAGAGGAGATGGAGCGGCGAAAGGAGTTAGAAAGAAAACTCTTACAGCTAGAATCTTCCCTCAAGAATCACAACTCCCGCAACGAACAAGAAGAACAACTCTTGGGCGGAGACGATCCTTTCAGCGAGGACATAATGAGGGCAAAAGTTCCGAGAAACTTTAAAAGCCCTGATATGGACCTCTACGATGGAACCACGGACCCAAAGCATCATCTAAGCAACTTCAAAAGTCGGATGTATCTAGCTGATGCTTCCGACGCTACTCGATGCAAAGCTTTCCCGACCACCTTGTCGAAAGCAGCAATGAAGTGGTTCGATAGCCTTCCCCCGAGATCGATCACTAGCTTTGAAGACCTCTCAAGGAAGTTTTTGATGAGGTTCTCAATTCAGAAAGACAAGGTAAAATATGCACCGAGCCTCCTGGGAATAAAATAGGAGGTCGGGGAGTCTTTACGAGCCTATATGGAAAGGTTCAACAAAGCATGTTTGGAGATCCAAGACCTGCCCACAGAGGCATCCATAATGGGGCTAGTCAATGGGTTCAGAGAAGGTCCCTTCTCACAGTCCATATCTAAAAGGCACCCCGTTTCTCTAAGTGATGTACAAGAAAGGGCTGAAAAGTACATCAATATGGAAGAGAATGCCAAATTAAGGGACCTGAGTTGGCGACTTAGACCCCCTCCCTCAACTAAAGAGAGGGAAAAGGAAGCCAAGAAAAAGGAAGAACTCGGTCTCGAGAGGCCCAGAAAATATCACTCTTATACTCCTCTCAAAACTTCTATAGTGGATGTATACAGAGAGATTTGCCACACCGAAAGGCTGCCACCCCCTAGACCTGAGGAGGATTTGCCGGGAGGGGGCTCACTAAATCCTCTCGCAAAAGACATCTCAAAAGAGTCTATCAAGTCGGGGAAGAGTCACCCGACCTCCCCACTATTTCGTTCACAAAAGAAGATGGGCAAGGGATAATCCCCGGGCACGACGATCCCGTGGTGATAACTATGATCCTAGCCAATGCCCATCTCCACCGAACTCTAGTGGACCAAGGAAGCTCGGCGGACATTCTCTTCAAACTTGCTTTCGACAAGCTTGGGTTAGATGAGAAAGAATTGAGAGCCTACCCCGACACCCTATATGGATTAGGGAACACGCCAATAAAACCACTAGGATTTTTACCCCTTCACAGCACTTTCGGAAAAGGGGAAAAATCAAAGACTCTGAGTATATACTTCATAGTCATTGATGAAGGGTCAGCCTATAATGCCTTAATTGGCAGGACTACCCTTAATCGGCTCGGAGCAGTGGTATCCACTCCCCACCTCTGCATGAAATTTCCGACCTCAGCGGGAATAGCAACGGTGAGAGGAGACCAAAAATTGGCGAGGAAATGCTACAATGAAAGCCTAAATCTGAGAGGAAAGGGCAAAGAAGTCCACACAATAGAGCTCGGTGGCGCAAGGGCCAGAGAAGAGCTACGACCTCAACCGGGAGGAAAAACCGAGGAGATACAAGTCGGTGGAGAGGAAGGAAAAAACACTTACATAGGAGCCAACCTAGGGGAAACCCTAAAACAAAGGTTGGGTGAACTCCTAAGAGCTAATTCTGACCTCTTCGCATGGAAGGCTTCCGACATGCCCGGGATTGATCCCGAACTCATGTCCCACAGGCTCTCGGTTTACCCAGGGTCCCGACCTGTACAACAAAGAAAATGCAAACTCGGCACGGAACGAGCCCTAATAGTAGAAGAGCAAGTACAGGCGCTCCTGGAAGCCGGCTTTATTAGAGAGGTCAAGTACCCAACATGGCTAGCCAATGTAGTGCTGGTCAAAAAACAGAATGGCAAATGGAGAATGTGCGTCGACTATACCGACTTGAATAAGGCATGTCCTAAGGACCCTTATCCCTTACCAAGTATTGATACCCTGGTGGACTCCAGCTCGGGGTACCAATACTTATCATTCATGGACGCCTACTCGGGATATAACCAAATCCCGATGTACGAACCCGACTAGGAGAAAACATCATTCATCACACCCAGAGCCAACTATTGCTACGTGGTCATGCCATTCGGATTAAAGAATGCAGGAGCCACATATCAAAGGTTGATGAATAAAGTGTTTTCTCCCCACCTAGGGAGCCTAATGGAAGTATACGTCGACGACATGCTAGTAAAAACCAAAGATGAAGTCGACCTCTTATCCGACCTCTCACAAGTCTTTGACACCATAAGGTTGCATGGGATGAGATTAAATCCTGCAAAGTGCGCCTTCGCGGTTGAAGCAGGAAAATTTCTAGGATTCATGCTAACACAAAGAGGGATTGAAGCCAATCCCGATAAATGTAGAGCCATCCTAGAGATGAAAAGTCCGACTTGTTTGAGAGAGGTCCAGCAGCTCAACGGCCGACTTGCAGCCCTCTCCCGATTTTTGGCAGGATCGGCAATAAAATCCCTTCCACTATTTTCCTTATTAAAGAAGGGATGCCCATTCGAATGGACTCCGGAATGCGAGGAGGCGTTCCAAGAGTTCAAAAGGTTTTTAAGCCAACCTCCTATCCTAACCCGACCAGTACCAGGACAAGACCTCGTTCTGTACTTATCCGTTGCAAACAAGGCTGTCTCGTCGGCCTTGATAAAGGAAGACGAGGTCGGACAACACCCAGTCTACTTTATCAGTAAGGTCCTGCAAGGCCCTGAACTAAGGTACCACAAACTAGAAAAGTTTGCCTACTCCTTGGTGATAGCCTCACGAAGGCTACGACCTTACTTTCAAGCGCACACAATCAGAGTCCGTACGAACCAACCCATGAAGCAAATCCTCCAAAAGACGGATGTTGCAGGGAGAATGGTTCAATGGGCAATAGAGCTTTCCGAGTTCGATCTGAGATATGAAACTCGGACAGCAATTAAAGCCCAATGTCTCGCCGACTTCGTTGCAGAATATGCAGGGGATCAAGAGGACAAACCGACTACATGGGAACTCTATGTAGACGGATCCTCCAACAAAATAGGAAGTGGTGCAGGCATAATATTAGTAGATGAAAGAGGAACCCAAATAGAGGTTTCCTTAAAATTTGAATTCCCGGCTTCAAATAATCAGGCAGAATATGAAGCCTTGATAGCCGGACTAAAACTGGCAGAAGAAGTCGGTGCTACA
>NC_029772.3:4374196-4400941 GCF_000817695.3 Arachis duranensis
GACCCTCTACAGCTTGCACTTTGAAGAAGAAATTTTTAAAATCATGAAAAGATTCATCAAAAAGGGTAAAAATCCTCCGACCTTGTATGGCTCGGAAGGAAACCCATTGTTGTTTATTATTCAGCCCACTAAAAGGTTTGGTCATATGAAAAAGATGGAAAAAGATTTTCAGAGTAGTCGGGAAATCCAGAGCATGGCTAATAAATTGGTAAATTTTCAAGAAACCCCAGGAGTTGGGATGAAGCTGGGTAGGGGCAACGCGACAATGCTGCAAAACAGACATCTCAAAATCTGAAAAGGGCAGAAAGACGCCCAGTCGGGTGATCATGCACTCATACATAAAGAAGAAGTGGGGGGCCGTTTCATTGGCTCTCCCATGACAAACCCGGTCCTCTAAACCGGGAACAGGCAACTCGTATTTAGGCTCATCTTCCTCCGAAGTACAGAGCCGATGATGGGTGCGAAGGTGAGTAATGAACTCCGCATCCACCAACGGCTCCTCCCCCAGAACTGTAACGTCAACCCAATCTACGGAGGCCATTTTTCTTTCTCTAAAGGTAAATGAAGAAAACCTACAAAAGGAAAAAGAAAAAGAAAAAATCAAAAAGGTCTCTAGAGAGAAGAAAAGGAGCCGAGCAAAAATCTACAAAACTATCCCTCTACAAAATCAAGTCATGCAAAGAAAAAGAAAGAAACTAACCTCTTTTTGAAAATAAAGAAGCAGAAGCCTCTGGAAGTATAGTACGTATAAGCACAGCACGAACAAAGAAAGAGGAAGTTTGAAAGATTGCAGAAACGGAAAAATGAAAGAGAGGGAAAACATTTATAAACATGCTAAGGGGGCATAATGGTAAAAGCGGAGCAGTCATTAATGAGGTTGCACCGTTACCAAAGCCCTCAATGCTTCCCTAACGGACACGATGCTTGAATTGACGTAACTGTCAGAAACAAAGGGTCGCGAAAATCACGTCGGTTTATAAGACCCATGTTCTCTCCAAATAAGTCGGCTACGAACCCGAGTTAAATACTTGAACCCAAACTCTAAAGAGACTTTGGGCTCAAGTAGGGGCACTGTTCATACCCTGGCCCAACGATAAAGGCCCAGGTCCAAATAAAAGGCCTAATCTGAAGGATTAAGCCTAGCTAAGTACCGACCTTCACATAAGAAGTCGGTATCAACCACGACTTGGTCTGAAGAAGTCGGATGTGAGATTAGCTGGCAGATAAACACTCATTCAAATGAGTAACCGCCCCTAAAATCTCTCTAACCACTTCATAAAGCCATATCTTAACCTCCCCAAGATAATGGGGGCGGTTAACACCCTAAAGATACGGCACTACTCCAACGGTGGTTATTGGCTCACCACTATAAATACTCTGACACCCCTCAGGTATCTCTAAGCCCAATACTCTCTAGACCTGCTCACACTCTTGCTAACTTAGGCATCGGAGTGTCTTTGCAGGTACCACCCCCCATTCATTCACGGGTACAAGTCGGACGGAGTCTCCCGAGTTGCACACTTACACGGAGACCTTCCCCTTCACGTATTTGGGCCAGCCCACGCTGTCCACTCAGGCAATCTCCGGTTACCAACCGTAACATTTTCGTTTAGCATTAAGATAAATCACTTGGTTTAAATTTATGTGGAGCAATTTGAAGAAGATGAATTTGGTTGGTCACATACATGACAGGGACACGGCAACACATTAATTTTAAAAAGTTGGATACCAAGAAACGGATAGTATATTAGACTCGTATATTAGACTCAGTAGAGATGATAATACGTATTTGAGATCGAACACGAAAGAAAAGTTTTCTATGAAGACAGTAATAAAATGTTTATAGAAAAGACGTTGGCTGAAGTAAAAACGGTAATACATAACATTTATCTCAAGATTATTGTCGATTTTTTATTTCAGAATTATTGTTGAATATTGGACAACAAACTGACACGTGAGTTTACGATTTGTATAAAAATAGACTTTTATTATATACGTTTGTATGAATTGTTTGAGTATGTCTTCTATTACTGTGCTATATATATTGTCTATAAAATTCTCTATTATTTGTATAGATTGTTTGAGTATATCTTCTATTATTGTGCTATATATATTGTCTATAAAATTCTCTATTATTTGACTAGTGTATGTGAATTGTTTATATGTTTATATTGTGTACTTTGTTTATGTTTATTGGTTTATAAATGTGATTATAAACTGAGATGATTGAGAATTGATTAATAAAACTTATGCTAAATTATTTAAGGGTTAAATTCGATTTTGGTTTCTAATGTAAAGGCAAAAAATTTGTTTTGTCTCTAAATTTTTTTTTTTCAAATAAAATCGTCCCCAACATTCATATTTGTATTAAAATGGACCTTTCGCACTAAAAATAAAATTTAATGATAAGTTTGTCCTTGCGGTTTGTCTCCCTTAATTTTCATTCCTGCGAAGAACACTCCTACTCATGAAGTAACTCATAATCTTTCTTAAAACACTTGAAAACTGAAACGTTAGTGTGAACCCTCATACGTAGATGCAAAGAGGGTGTACAGAAAGGATTGTTGCCATTGGGGGGTTATGCTGCAGAATCGGTGTGCTGTGACATTAGTGAGTGATCTTCATCGCTGCAACAACTGATTGTCCAGGTACGATTAATTTCCATCCCTCAAGCAATCACGTCAACTGTTTACAACATGTTGGGGGTTTGCAGTTCATCACCATGTTGCACTGTTTGAGTATTTTGGGGTTGAATGCAGGCTTCCGCGTCTGTTGCTATAGCTAGGATTTGTATATATGTGTCTTAGTAATGTATTTTGTTGTATATCAAGGTTGATTGAACAGAAGATGGTGTTCATAAACATGAGGATGCATCATGGGGGTGCATTCGGATATGAAAAGGGGATATTTAAATACTTGAAGGGTCAAAGTACAATTATCGAGGACATTGACGGCGATCGTTGGTCTGTGTTTGAGGCCTATGAAGAGTTAAGGCAGTTTGGATACTTACAGGCCAACATTGTAGCATTGTGGTATAAAGATCCAAGCTTGGGTGATTTGGAGACTAGCCTGAAGATGCTGAAGGGTGACGTAGAAGCAATCGAAATGTGCAACATTGCTGGGTCACGGGGCTTGGTAGAGTTGTATGTAGTCCACGATGTGGGCAATGCGCATCCATTTCCAGAAGTGGATTACGTTGATGTTGGGAGAGTTGCTGAAGAGGGAACAGATGATGGGCTTGGCTTGGTTGTTTTCGAAGGGCACAGGACTGAGGCAGCAGAGGCAAGTGGAGAACCTAATAAGGGAACCAAGGGTGGAGATGAAGGAGATGAGTTTCGAGTAGATGAAAGTGAAACCAGTGATGAAGATAGTGAGGACCCCGAGTATATGCCATCTGATGAGGAGGGGGACAGTGCAGGAGACTTTCATTTCACTGATAGTGAGGAGGATTATGAGGGTGATAGTGAATTTGTTAAGGATAATTCTGTGCCCAAGGAAGCTACTGCTGGCAAGGAAAAGGGGAGTGTGATAAGTCAGTTTAGTGAGGAGGATGGAGCAGATAGTGATGAGTTGGAGATAGACCACATGATTGGTGAAGATGAGGGGGATGATGATAATGCTGAGGATGATGTCGATGATGTATCGGATCGTGAGGGTCAATGGTTTTCATTTCATAAACCTTTGAAGGATATAAGAGCAGCTATAGATGGGAGGTAGGAACACTTTATGCATCCAGACAAGAATTTAAGGAGACTGTGCTGGCTTATGCAGTTCATACGGTTAGGAGCATCAAATTTAAGAAGTGTGATTTGGTCAGGGTTAGAGCTGTTTGTTAGAAAGACTGTCCATTCTGGCTCTATGCACATAGGGTTGGAGATGAATCCACCTGGCAGTTAAAAAGTATGAACCTGCAACACACCTGCATGCAAACACATTGTGTTGGGATACTGCACACTAAGGGGCTTGGATTAATGATTACTGTGCTGAGCTTTTAAGGGCCAATCCAGGTTTATCGGTCAGCTTGAAAGTGTTTAGGAGCCCAGATCTTGCCCAGGAGGTCAAGAACCCCGAATTGATGAATTATTGTGTATTCCAGAGATTGTATGTCTGCTTCGATGCATGCAAGAAGAGCTTCCAACATTGCAGACCCTTTATCAGTTTGGACGGTTGTTTCTTAAAGACTTCTCAGGGTGGCCAGTTATTAACTGCAATAGGAAGAGATCCTAATGACCATATCCTTCCGATTGCTTATGCGGTGGTTGAAGCTGAGTCAAAGGATTCCTGTGTTTGGTTTCTGAGACACTTATCTGATGATTTGGGTGCTGAGAAAATTAGAAAGTGCACATTTATATCGGATCAGCAGAAGGTGAACATTATCTTTATATTGTTTTTTAAAGTTTATGACTTACGATGAAGACTATGCTAATTAGCTGGGTTACCTTTCTGAGGCAGGGCTTGTTACCAGCTCTTGATGAAGTCATTTCAGGAGTGGACAATTGATACTGCGTGAGGCATCTCTATAACAACTTCAGGAAAAAATTTCCTAAATTGGAGCTAAAGAATCAAATGTGGAGATGTGCAAAGTCTACGCACTGGAAAGATTGAGAGAAGGAGATGAAGTCAATGAAATTGAAGAGTGAGGGTGCATTTCGACACTTGAAATTGGGTTAGACAAATTTGTTATAGATCTGTCTACTGGTGAGTGTTCCTGTAGGATGTGGCAGATGAGCGGGCTACCCTGTCCTCATGCCATTGGCTGCATAACATTCAAGGGTTTGGACTTGGAGTCATTTGTGGATGACCATTACAAAAAGGATGCTTACCTGAGGTGCTACCAGGAAGTGATACATCCTCTGAACGGGCCAGATCTGTGGGAGAGATCCCAGTATGATGATGTCATGCCATTACCATATCGGAGGCCAAGTCACAAGCCAGTTAAGAAGAGGAAGCGAGGACCTAGAGATGAGGATAACAGAAGCCAAACTCACCTCTCCCGTAGGGGCCAAACACAGCGATGCTCTAACTGTTGTGCTTTAGGTCACAAGAAATCAGGTTGCACAAAGCATAACAAGAAGGTATGTTCCTTTCCGTTATAGTGTTCAGTTTGGTTTATATTAAATTGTGTTAAAAATGTTCCTAATTTTTTAACACAATTTAATATAGAAGGAAAAGCTTCCAAGATTGAAACGGTTCAATCGAGCCAACTTCTTCTTTTTCAACACCAAAACCGGTTCGGACAAAGAGAAGAGATAGAAAAAACCAAAAGCAAATCAACATGCATGTACCTCTCTCTCATCCCTTCTCATCAAGCTTCATCAATCCGAGCCTTGCATCTTGACTTTGTCCCCAAGAAAAATTTCTGATCTTTGATGAACTTTTGATCCTTGATAGCTCCATCTGTTCTATTTTTGCTTCTTCCTCCACGTAGCTACAGTAGCTACCTTCTGTGATGGATGAACAAAAAGTATAAACGAGCTTCACCTCAGAGATCTTCTTCTCTGACCGAAACGGATTGCTACTACTTTGGACATGGAGATCTTGAAACTTCTTCTCCACATCTTGCCTTTAGTGGAAAGAAAATTCTAGCCACGCCATACTGTAGATCTTTTTTTTGTAAGAGCCATCATCACGTTGGCCGCTTGCTTCTTCCTAGCTTCTCTGCTTCTACCTCTGATAGCTTCTTCCATCTTCTTTCTCTGATGGAAGTGACATACGAAAACAAGAGAGAGAAGAGAGAAAAGAAAGAGAAAACTTTGGAAGTAATGAGTGAAATTAAAATCAATTAAAACCCACTTCCCATCTCCAATGCATAGTAACATGTGAGGCAATAAAAATAATCAAATCAATTTCAACTTTCTTTTTTCTGTTACTAATGCAATTAAACCAAGTTAATTAAATTTGAATTCTATCAAAGAGGGGAGTGGGTAACCAAACCAAACATACTCTACTCCATTCTTCTTTCTTTCAAATTTCGGACCCATGATGATATTAGATCAAGAGGAAATTATTTTGGCCTTCTCATTAGTTCCTTGGCCCAATCAACACAAGAATAATTTAGCCACAATGTTTAAACATTTTGTACCAAAGGCTGAATATTTTCTCAATATATTGGACCATGGTATTTTCAGCCCAATAATCAAATCTGTACATTTGTAAAATTATTAATCAACAAAGTGAAAATAATAACTTAATAATTTTGCAATTAATTAATTTTAAATAATGTTTGATTATCATTATATTTTAAGTTTTTCAAACTCAACCATGACAATTAAAAATTTGATAACTGTTTTATTGCATTCAATGAATTATATGATAGAAACTATAAATTCAACAGTGATAAACTATTTATTTTAACAAGTTATTATCCTTTTTCATTTTTGTGGGCTTTGGATTTTTAAAAGAACGAAACTTCTAAAATGGTGGGTGTGTTGATATCTTGCATAACCTCCACTGTAGAATTTGATTTAGGGATATTTATATAGTTTTGGAACGGAAACTAAGAATGAAAAAAAGAGACTAAACGACAGAGATTGAACTAAATTTAAATATTATGTTTGGTGTAAAGTATATAAAATTAGATTATATCTTAGTATTATATTTAGTTTAAGATAAAATTAGAGACTGAAATTATTGAAGTTACTAAAATATTTTTATTTATACTTTAATATTAAAATAAAACCCAAATCCCTGTGATTTAATTTTCCTCTATCCCTTTTCTCCTTTACTATGTCCTGGAAATGCTTGTACAATGAAGACCCCCTCCATTCAATTTAGCTGCCAGCAGCACCGTAAAAGTTAACGTCGAAAACGATCCCCTAGAGCACAGCACGTTACAATGGTTGTAACGCTTCTCAATTGCGCCGCTAGGAACTCTCGGGGATTGTGATTTTTTGTACCGTTTCTTCTTACGTCGTTGGAAGTTGCCACCCTCTTCACTCAGAGCGTCATCTCACCCTTTTCACTCTCTTTATCCCTCTCCCTTTCTTTGCCATCGCACAACTCCTCGACGAGTCCAAAGGCCTCACCGTTTTTAAATCCCATCATTGACAACTCCTCTCAAATCCATATGTCGTCACAAGTATCATCAGCTGTCTTTGACCCCGTCTCCTAGCACCCAAATTACAATCACAGCAATCCGTGCCGTCACATCTTCGACGTGTCGGCTCCTTTTTTTGCGCCACTATCTCCTCCTCCTCTTTCTTTCCTCTCCCTTTCTTATCTTCTCTTTTCTCTCTATTTTGATTTTGAGATATGTTTATGATGTTGTTGTTCTTGATATTATTATTATTGTTGTTAGTGGTAATGGATTACAAAGAGGAATAATGGTAGAAGTGTGATAGTAGGGGTAAGAAATTAAGTGGAGTTAGATGGTGAGAGGTGGTGGTCCTGGCAGCAATGATAGGGCAGAGGAGGTGGTAGAAATACTGAATAAGCCCTAATTAAATTTGTATAAAAGATAAACATAAAATTATTAATTTAAAATAAAGGTATTTAAAAAAAATTATTTGTTAAAATTTTAATATCTGTTCTTAAAATTTTAGTCTCTTGTGTCTCTATTTTTAAAAGTATTGAAGGAATTGAAATTCTATTTTTTAGAACTAAAATTTTAGTTCCAATTTGTAGTCATTAAATATAATATTAAGCCTTAATTTTCTAATTTTAGTCTCAATATTCCAAACCAAATACTACCTATATGTCTTACTTAGAAAGTGCACTAGATTTTATTATTATTATTATTATTTTGGATCATACACTGAGTTTAAATTCTAATTGTGATTAGAAAATAGTTATATAGAACTCGAAAAAAAATAGAGAATGTATGTTATAGTGTAACAACAACAAACAACAATAATGTCTTGTCCTACTAGGTGGGGTCAACTATATAAATCAAACGATGCCATTGAGGCATTGAGCTCTATCATGTATCATGTCTACAAAGAAACTGTTTATATATAGATCTCGTTTGACCACCTCATAGATGGTCTTCTTAGGTCTTCCTCTACCTTTTATCTCTTGTCCATTTTTCATCTCATCTATCCTCCTGATTGGGTGTTCTGTCGGTCTTCTTCTCACATGTCCAAACCACCTGAGACACGATTCTACCATCTTTTCCATAATAGGTGCTACTCAAACTCTCTCCATTATATCTTCGTTCCTTATTTTATCCTATCGCGTATGACCACTCACCCATCTCAACATCTTCATCTCTACCACACTCAACTTATATTTGTGCTCTTCTTTAGCCGCCCAACACTCCGTACCATAAAGCAAGCATAGACGGTTTTATAGCAGTGCGATAGGATTTACCTTTAAATTTTAAAGGCACTTTTTTGTCGCATATAAAATTAGATGCACTCCGCCATTTTGACCAACCTACTTGGATCCTATGATTTACATCATGTTCAATCTCTCCATTATCTTATATGATGCACCCAAAATATTTAAAACTTTTAACTTTTCGTAAGATGTTTTCTCCAATGTTCACTTCTATATTAGGATTTTCTCCACCTATGTTACACTTGTGATACATAACTAGTCCGGTCCCAAATTCGGATAAAAGAAGAGGGTTATGTTAGATTTTCGACAACCAATATAAAGCATGGTCGGTCGAATTTCCATGACATGTATGGTGTAACTTAAAAAGGAAAATTCAATGTTTGCATAACCTTCGGTTTTTATGTCCCCAACCCATTGGTCTTGATTGAAACTTCGGAAGTGGGAAAGAAGTGAAACAGTACAGTGACGAAAAAAAAAAGAGAAGGGGGAACAGTGTTTCTTTTATATGGGCTTTGTCGATTTAGATTGTTTGACTTTTTGTTTCCTGTATTTGTTTGATCGTGTCTGGGTTTTGTTTGGTTGTTGGAATTTGGGGATGGGCCAGTGGATTTGAGCAAAATCTACTTAATTATGCTAAGCATGTAAATACAATGTCCAAAAACAAGTACGTAAATACCAAAAATAAAATGTTAAGCATGTAACCAATTTAAGTCTATCAAATAGTTTTTTTATTATTAGCTAACCCTTAAATGAAATTTAATCTCGCAGACAATTAATTTTTAATCTATCAAATTAAAGAATACAATAAAAACCCAAAAAAACAGTTTCTTCACTTATTTAAGTAAATGTCAAAAATTTAAATTTGTTATACATATAATAATTTATGAGTCAACAATTTATAATACACAAATACTAACATTAACATAGACGTCACACATCAACACACAAATTTTAATAAAACTTTTATGAGTAAAATTTACTAAAAATTTGTCAATTAAATAAAATTTAATATTTTATTTACTATATTTTGTATTAATAACTTAGATTTAGAATATAGAATCTAGTACTTAAAGTAAAGGAATTAGAATATAAAATTTATAATTTAATATTTATAATTTATAATTTATAATTTAAAATTTAAAATTTAAAATTTAAACTTAAAAATTCAAAAATTATATATTTTTTTCTTATTTTAAAATACATTAGCATTCCGCATTCGTTCTATATTTTTATTTAGACAGTGATATTTATTTTTTTATTTTATTAAAATTAAACTTATAAAATATTTAACATACAATTTCAAGATAACTAAATTAAACATTAAACATTTAATTAATGTAAATTAATTGAAAATTAACAAGAAGCATATAAGTTTCAGTGTCCTAAATTTGATTTCCGTTTTTAGGAAAGTATGATAGCGTTTACTTTAATGTGAGAAAAACGTGTCTTCGTTCTTCCAAATCAAACAAGACGAGAAGAACAAAAGTAGAAAAAAAAGAGAAGAAATTCGATAAACGGCTGCAACAAAGAGAGAAATGAACTCTCACCAAATTCTTTAACGAACCCACACACACAAAAAAACACACACACACACACACACTGAAACTGAAACGGAAGTACTTCACCGTTCAACTCTTTCTCTCTCCCAAAAAAAGAAAACGAAAAAGAAATTCCAAAACAATCACTTCGTATGTTGTGGAATACATGGAATCTCGAGTTGAAGTGAAACAACCAACACTGAAGTAAGATCTGGGTATATCAAATTTCCTTATTATTTTTTTATTTGACCTTTTTCTTAGTGTATTTTTTTAGAAAGGGAAAAAAAACTAATTTTTTTTGTCAATTACAAGTTTTTTGGTCTCTTTCTCTAATTTTCAGTCTCTGCATTGTAGTACATCCGGATTTTCAGATGACTTGTCTGAGACTCGCAAGGTGTGTTCTTTAATTCATTCTGATTACGCCTTTGATTCCTTTTCTTATTTTTAGGAATTGAGATTGTAATTTTTTCCCCAAAATAGAAAATGAAAGAAAACTTAATTTTGTGGATATATTTTATATGAATACGGAGTAATATTTTTTTGTGTTAGATACAGTAAGATTTTTGGATTTTTACTTTTTTTTTTTTAATGTGAGTTGCATAAAACAATGTGGGAGATCTGCAATGTTCATCATTAGGAAAATGATGGCTTTTATAGTACAATGATTCAAGTGCCAAAAGCAACATAGATTTAGTCATCTTTTTTCTTTTCTTTTTCCTTTTTCTATTATTAGTAAAATGTTTTTCAAAAGTCAAGTTCAGAATTCCAAAGTAGTGTGCTATTGGAACTTCTTTGCTTACAAACTTAGTGTTCATATGCAACATTCTTTCGATAATCGATCTAAAACTTGATGATACATTGTCCGAGTACCAGATGAATTCTTCGAATGGAAGGCCAACAAACAAGTTTGAGGATCAAGTTCCTTTTAGCCCTGAAATAGCTTATCACCAGCCAGAATCTACTATGGCTGCACGTGGATCACATCCCGGAGAATCGCTCACTGTTTGCAGCGAAACATTGGGGGGCATTATTTACAGGAGCATACGGCTTGTGGTTTTCTCGAACAGACTCAACTTGCTTATGCCTTTTGGGCCTCTTGCGATTCTTGTTCAGAAATTGACTGGTCATCATGTGAGCTGTAGTTCATTAAATTCTTTACTTACCTGCATTTTTGGGTAAATATCAAATATTGATTTGTTTAGGTCAATTGCAGGGCTGGGTCTTCGGTCTTAGTTTACTGGGGATAATGCCTCTGGCAGAGCGGCTCGGTTATGCCACGGAGTAATGTTATATTGTGCTCTTTTTTTCTAAAGTTTTTCTTATAGTTTTTTACTTTTCATGGTTGCTAATGATATGCTTTTCTTGGCTTATATAGGCAACTTGCATTTTACACTGGAGATACAGGTATGCAATTTTATAAACAGTTCCGATAAATTAACATTTTATCTTTGATCTTCTTCTAAAATCAACCCAGTTTTGATGCTGAAATAACTTAAAACTGCACTATGCAATAAAATTATGAAACATTCATAACTTAATCTTGATACAAGTTATATCTAGATACCTTGAACTATTAATGTAACAAGTTTCCAAAGTTTTTTGGCAGATATTTTGTAACATAGGGAATAATTATTAGGACAAGTCTCTCTTAATCTTGATTTAAATGGTATATTACATTTGAAAATACTGATTCCTGTTATTCACTTTAATCATACAATGTGCATTTATTTTCTCTCTGTGATATCTAAGTTGTGGTATTTTATTTCCCACTTATTCCATTTTATCTTGCAGTTGGGGGTCTTTTAAATGCTACATTTGGAAATGCAACAGAATTAATAATCTCGTTATATGCCCTGAAAAGTGGATTGACACGAGTAGTCCAGCTTTCATTGCTGGGTTCAATTTTGTCAAACATGTTGCTTGTGCTTGGATGTGCATTCTTAAGTGGTGGTATTGTTTTCAGCAAGAAGGAACAAGTATTTAACAAGGTAGACATGTAATGTGTCCGCCTCTTTGATTTTCTTCCCGATTTTCATTTCATAAAAGAAACTGTAGCTGATTCAAATTAGCATTCAGGCAGCTGCTACGGTGAATTCAGGATTGCTGCTTATGGCAGTTATGGGCCTACTTTTTCCTGCTGTTCTTCATTATACACGAACTGAGGTGCACTTCGGGAAGTCAGAACTGGCGCTTTCAAGATTCAGCAGCTGTGTCATGCTTGTGGCCTATGCTGCATACTTATTTTTCCAGTTGAGAAATCAAAGTGGTCTCTATATCTCTGCGAACGAGGTTGGTGGAATTGTTTGGCTTTTGCTTCCTCGGTCACTCTATTATATGTTCATGTACAGTATATGCTAATGGCGTGCCATGTGGTAGATTTGTTTGAATTAAAGTACGGGATTATGAGACAGGGACTATTTAGGATAATAATATATATCTCGAACAGAATGCAGATTAGCAGAGTCTATATATATGTTGCTGACTAGTAGAATTTGATTTGTTCAAAATAACTGTCTCCGTTTATCAATTCACACTATTTGTAATATGTCCCAATAGATATGTCTGCCATTTCTGATTCCCTTAGGGATTAAAATTCACACCAAGATTTTTAAGTTTGGTTCATGTTTTTATTCCTGAGGAATTATTTTGGAGAAGTTTTCATCCAGGTTTTCCAGGGATATTAATATCTGAAAGACCAAAGAAACCTGTGGATGATTGGCTAGCTAGGATTTTTTTTCCCCCCATCACTTACTTGTACAAGTAAAGAGATTTTTCAGTTTTGCGATTTTCTTTAATCTTCTGCACTCATCAAGAGCTTTTGTAATATGTTCAATGTTCATTATTGGGATACAAGTCATGGCTTGGCTGGGTTTTGCTTCTTGTACTGACATAATAACATCTTGGCTAACCAATTTAGGAAGAGAGAGAGACAGGCGACAACTCAAATGACGATGAATCTCCTGAAATTTCTAAATGGGAATCAATAATCTGGCTTTTGGTTATGACTGCTTGGATATCAATTCTTTCCGAATATTTGGTTGGCGCTATAGAGGTGGATAATGTTTCATGTTTCCTCTTTCACAGAGCATTTAGCTGTTTGAGGTTCTTGTGTTTCTTTTTTATTGCTACCCGAAATATAACACTCATACCCTTTCAGAGGTACAGAAACTCAAGTAGATTCTCATTTGAGTTTATAAGTTTGACTGATAATATAATTATTACTTCCTTGTCAAAGAAAAAAGAAGATAATATAATCATTATTTAGCATATCATGTTTTATGTATGCATGGTTGTTAGCATATGATGCTGTTGCATTGCCATTCATAATTTGATGTTTTTGAAGTAAAATCATTTTCTCTATTTTAAACTTGAGTTACCCTTAATCCATTCAAATCACTCTAAATGCTTGATTTGATTTTAATTGAAATGTCATTTTGTCTTGAGAATATTTTACAAGAAAATGACTTTTCTTAGATACCAAGTATTTTAAATGAATGAAAATTTTCAGTACTTTTCTCTTTAGAAATTTTTTATGAAATTTACATTTCTGTTTGATCAACTGTATAACAGGGAGCATCTAATTCATGGAACATACCAGTAACATTCATTAGTGTCATATTGCTTCCACTGGTGGGGAACGCAGCAGAACATGCTAGTGCTATCATGTTTGCCATGAAAGATAAATTAGTGAGCTTTCTTCTCTTCACTTCTTCTGCTCTTCCTCTAACATGAATATAACTCTTCAATTTTATAATTTTACTCCTTTCAGGACATCTCCTTGGGAGTAGCGATAGGGTCGTCCACGCAGATATCTATGTTCGTTGTAAGTATTATTGTTGAATTATTTGTCAGGGTAGCAAACATACATTGCTTTCTCTAAACTTTTGCCTGTGTTTGTGTGCTTCTGTTTTGTGGAAGATGCTGCAAGTTTTGCACTTGGATTAGGGTATTTGGAGAAAGATCTTATGATGTTGAATTTCTGTATTAATATGATTTCGAATATTCTTATGTTATTTGGTTCCTTGAAGTTTTTCTCTGTTTAATTGTGCAGATACCATTTTGTGTTGTTATGGGGTGGATAATGGGGCAACCATTGGACCTGAACTTTCAACTTTTTGAGACTGCAGCACTATTTCTAACTGTTATAGTTGTTGCCTTCATGTTACAGGTTATTTTCTTCCTTCCAAGAGAATTTAATTTGTAAACATTGTCAGCCTAAAAAAGTTTTACACACGTCCAATCATATATCGACACATAGTTTTGACTCACTGCCACTATGTCAAATTTGTATAAATGAAAGAATCTGATTGGACGACAGTGGAAAACTCTTTTAACACTACCAATGTAGAGAAAAAAAACTATTTATGTGGCGTATCGTGTGATGTTCGGAGCTTACAACGACACATGGTAAATTATTATTGATTTTGCAGGAAGGAACTGCAAATTACTTCAAGGGGGTAATGCTTGTGCTTTGCTATCTGATAGTAGCAGCTAGTTTTTATGTACATGTAGATTCCAATTCTGAAGACCAGCCTGTTCCCTAACGAGATAAATTCCATTTTATATTACCTTATTATTATTATTATTATTATTAGAATTATTTTTCTTCCTTTTTTTTTGTGGTTTGGGAAATTAGGTTGTAAAGGTTTTTGTTCTGTTAAACCTGATGCAAATGTAATGAGTTAATTCAGTTCCTCTTTCCACCTTTTGGTTTTACTAAATAAATGCATATTATATGAAACTATGAAAGTACAGGAGTAATTAAGAAATAAAGGTAGCATACACCATAAGCATTTTCTTTACTGAACTTTACCGGCAATTTTCCATCTCACAAAAAACTTCCGAGTCTTAGCTCTGCATCGAAGAAGAGTTATGGACTTATGGTGAGGATATTTTACTAGAGGTTTCTATTGAGATAACAATCAAAATAGTCTCTCAGTCTTAACCCGATAATCAAAATGGTCTTCCGGTTCGATTGTTCTTGAAACTCAAACATGATAACATTCTTTGTTTGAGGCAAATGATATTACAATCATATCATGGTTTTACATCAGCTTGGAAGTCTCCATTTCGCAACTCTTGTGGAGTTTGGATTTTGGGGTTCATTTCAAGAACCTAGGTTCTATAAAACTTGTTTTATTTATCATTTATTTATTTCAGGGTGCTCGGGTGAAGGCGGATGAATTTTATATGGCTAAAATCTCTTCATACTAAAATTGTCAGATTGAAAAATTGTCAGATCGAATTAACTGTGGATTGAATAAGATTGGATATATTCGTAAAACATAAAAATATTTTAAGAAACTTATTTTTATTTAAAAAAATTAATAAAATATTTTTTTATTCTTTTAAATATGTTTATTCTTAAAATATTATTAAATAATTTTTTTTAAATAATAAAAATAAAACATATAAAAATTATTAGTTGAAATAAAATATAAAAAAAATATTTACTTATTTATTTATTTTTGTGGATCCACAGATATGCGGATATCTATCTAAAATCCTCAATCCAATTTTATTAGTGTGCGGATTAGATTCGATCCGAAAGTCTTACAAATCGGATCAATATCCTTAATTTTTTAATCGAATTTGGATAAATACTGCTGATTGATTTCGATCCATAAATACTCCTAAAGTTACATTCTATGAAGCACGGACATTTTGCTGAATTGTCGTGTTCACATACACATTTCGGACACGACACTCACGACACTCATCTGACACACGTGTCTGCTGTGTCCAATCGTTTCTTAATAAAAAATAAAAAATTCTTCTTCGAATATGCTTGAACAACCTAAATACAATCACGTGTCAGCGTGTCCAGTCTTATTCTTAACATATATTCTTAAAATAAATTTAGATATAATAAATATTATTATTTATTAAAATAAAAAATATTTTAAATACTTGATATAATTAAAATAAGTGTCCCGTGTTATATAAGATTTTAAAATTCACATGACGGCATGTCCCATGTCATATCGTATCCCGTGTTCGTGTCGGTCTAGGTTACATTAAATAAAGCCGAAAGTAGTAAGTTTGGCAGTATTTGGCTAAAAATTGTTGTTCCAAGACTTTTCACTAGAAAATATGATTTAGTTGAGACCAATTCAATTCAAGCATCTCAAGTTGCTAGTGAGTAGTGACTTGTATCCGAAAAACATGCAAGAGCCGAATGAAGGTTCCAAAATATTGGCTTTATTGCACTGTCCATCAACTATTTCTCTATCGTGCGTACTTTGAACCACAAAGAGAGGGAGAGAGTACGGATGACTTGTCAGAACCATTATTTGGCACAAACATCGCTTACATCATTACAACTTCTAACAGCATCAAGTAAGCTACACACTTAAATTTACTTTTTTTTTTTGTGGTTAAGCTTTCTTTACTGCGTGTTATTGACAATGGAAAATAGTATTCATTATTATCTATCTAAAAATATGTGAGAAAAATAATTAATTTGATTTGAATTTGTTTTTAGTAGTGTCCAATACTTAATTTTGATTTCTCCGATGAATATGTAACACCTACAACAATAAACTAAAAAAACTAACCACACTTTAATCTAATCTAACATAACTAAATCCAAAAAACTCGTATGAAACTAGAGATGATACGTTTTTGAAAATCGAACCGGACCGGCTAAACTCCAAGTCATTGCAACTCAAAAGTCAAAACCCAATTTCAAATTGATCGGACGTGAATCATTTTATTCCTAAATTCGCTGAGATTTTAACGGTTGGAGTACTTGTTTGTAAAAATGAGGCATAAACATCAACAAGTATGTATTTTGTTGTTGGTTGGTTTCCGAAACGGAAATAGAAACAAGAAAACAAAGACAAAGACAATATACCTTCCAATAACGTCACAAGGGACTTAATTGATTCGGTGTGTTGAGACTGAAGCTTCACATTTTGGGATAGTGGAAGATGAAAGAGGCTAATCAAATTAAGAGATAGATTAGAAATTGTTACATTGTTATAACAAGAATGACATACAATTAAGGATTTACAATAGAAGGAAGCGCTTCAAAAACATTTCCTTCCATAAGGTAACGATATCAAAGTCTTTCAATTCTCATATATAGAACAAACCATTATTATTGTTAACTTTCTTTGGTTTGGTTTAGTTATTTTATTTTATGGTTTGTTTTTATAGTTGATTTTGGTAGCTAGCTTTATAGTACAATGTGATGAAACTTGTTTTCATTTTCTTAAGAAAGATTGAGGTTTTCATAATATGAACTATACATGATAAGGCATGCAAATGTTTCCATGTGCAGACACAACTCCTTTTAATTTTTTCTAATCCCTATTTACTTCCTTCATCTTGCAATCTATGAAATATGGACACTTTACTAATTGCGTATTAAATACATTTTAGATACAATATTTGTTTGATATAGATATTTTTTTATATTTAATCGCATCTTAATAAAAATAAAAAAAATAGATACGCTTAGACCTATTTAATAAAAAAAATGTATATCTAAATATATTTTTAAAATAAATTTAAAAATAATATCTATTATTATTTATTAAAATAAAAAATATTTTAAATAATTTATATAATTAAAAAATATTAAAAATAATTAAAAAATTTATCCAAAAAATATTATATATATCATATTTTTATATTTTATAAAAATTTAAAATTTGTATGTATTTCTATTGTGTCATATCCTATATATACGTATCACTACAAAATATTGCACATGTGGGGATAGATACATTATTGTTCATTGCATTTGTTATGGTCGTCAAACTCAAAATGGACACAACTACTAAGAAGTGCTTGTTGATAATCCAAAATATAACAAAACACAAAGGGTGAAACTGATAATACTTATTGGAAAGATATTTATACTTTTAAAATTATAAGATAACACTTTATGTTGAATAAGTTGAAAAGTTCATGTAGTTGTGTTTTTTGTTTTCAAATCTTAGGATTCAGAAGTACTTTTAAAAGAACTTATGAAAATATTTTATAAACATTATTAGTTTATATTTTTAAAATTAAAAAATTTAATATAATATTATACATTAAGAAATAGGAAAATTAAAAATTATTCATTACTATATTTATTTCTATTATAATGATTTCAAACTTTAAAAAGAATTTTAACACAAATACTATTATAATTTAATTTTTATATACTGATAATGTAAATTTTATATAAACATCACGTCGTACGTTGTCATATATTATCAAAAGTAATTCACTTTCAAATTCACCAATTAAAAAGTCATCTAATCATATGAATTTAATTTGGTGATTTAGTAAAATTTTGTACACGGTCAAAATACATGTCAAAATTAAACACATAATATTACTATTGTTGTTTGTATTTATCAAAGTAACTTTTATTTTATTTATTTTACTAAATACATTTATTACATATTTTCAAAAATAATTTTTGAAAAATAAAAAAGATAAGAAACTTTTGATAAGTAATAGCAATACCAAACCCTTCCTCAATATGTAATAAAAAAAAAGTGATATTCTAAATTAGTTCCTAATAATTATTATATTAGACAAATTAGTTTTTAAAAAAAAATTGAATCCCTAATCTTTTATATATTAGCCAAAGTTCTTAATAAAATAAAATTATTTTCATTGTAATACTCTAATATTATTTATTCCAAAAGAAAAAAATGCATTATTTGCATTGTAAATGCGCTTTTAAATAAAGGGTAAGCTAAGTCAAGGTAATTTAAATTCGAAACTTCCATAGCTTTTTCTTTAATAATACCCAATTGAACATTTTAAAGTTTTAACTTCGTAATCAAATTTTTCTTTATTAAAAATCATTAAGCGCTCTTAGCATTATGCAAAATAAATAAAGAGTAATACCTCAATTGGTCCCACAAGTTAATTTTTCTTGTTGGTTTCTTAGACCTAATTTGAGTAAACAGATTAATTAAATTTCTTTTGACAAAATAGTTTAAATAAAAAATCACTATATTAAAAGTAATTTATAAATAAATTATTTTGTTTTTGGATTTTAAAATCTAAAAGTGCTTATTTTATAGAAATATAATAAAAAATAGTAGTATTATGAGAAAAGTTATTTTTTTAACTTTTTTATAAGTTTTTAAATAACTTCTTAAAAAACTGCAATTTAATTTTAAAAATTACACTAAATATTAATACTACTATTTTTTATAAGTCAAAAACTCAAAAAAATTACTTTTAAAATTTCCCAAACGGCGCTTATTATCATAATCTTTTTGGTTCATCACCATATTGATAATTAGCTTAATGACAAACCACCCCCACCTTCCTATTTCTTTCTTTACTTGGGTCTAATAGCTTTATAACTTGAAAATAGTTTTTTTGTTTTTTGTTTTTTTATGCCAAAAAACAATATTGTTTTATTGAATTGTTGGTTTCTGAATCATACTATCAGGAACTCAAATAAGCTTGACCTAATTCAATTGAGGTCCCATGCCATGAAAGCCGTGGGAGTTTCTCTACAAAGATTTTTCAGTTTCCACAGCCTGAAATTTGATGTTTCCAAGGTACTTAGTTACTTACTTTTCTTTTTGGTAGAATGACCAATCTAAAGCTTTTGTTTTTTGGTCAAGAATCTAAAGCTTTTAGTAATTTTGATATTTATAGCCTTTTTTGGATCCAATCTTTCAATCTTAGATTGTCCATAAAAAACCTTTTTTTTTATATGTGACATAACATAATATTTAAACTTGGAGTTTAAAAGCATGTGGCCCAGGTTAACCTAAAATGGCCCAATAACTGTTTAGTCAATAGTCATAACCGCTTTGTAGTTGGATATGTGCCAAAAAGACACCGAAAGAAAAATAAAAAAAGAGTTGGCAATTGTTTGTCTATATCTTTTCTTTGGGCTCGCTAAGAGAACACTAATGAATAAAAAACTAGGAACCGAAAACAGAAGAAGAAGAAGAAACTGGAAGCAAGTAGCGAGACTCGTGTCATGGTAAATTTTAAAAGGTCAGGTTTAATTATGTTTGTATAATTTTTTAGAGTATTTGAGAATGTTTTAGATAGTTTCAGAACGTTCTAAAATGTCCTAGAAGATCCCGGAATAATATAGAAGATTTTAGAAAATTTTGAAAGGTCATAGAGTTTTTTTAGAAGAGTGCAGATGTATTTAAAAGTATAAAAAGTAGTATGAAATAATTTAGAAGTATTTAGAAAAATGTGATAAGATAAATTTTTGTAGTGAAGGTTCTAGAAGATCAATTTAGACCATTGAATATATTTAATCCTAATCATCCATTAAGGAGGTAGATGGTTATAAAAAGGGAGTAAGAATTAGAATTTGTGTGTGCGAGTCATTTATAATAAACACTTGAGTAATAAAGCGTTTTTTCTATCAAAACTTTCTTTCTCTTTTGTTCTTAGTTTTCTTGCTAAATATTGAGGGTTAGACTGACTTAGTCTTAGTTTAAGAAATTAAATAAGTTCGAATGTTAATACAGTAAAATTAAAATATGTCCAAAACTATAACACTTGGCTGGCTAAACCTTATACAAATACAAATGACAAAGATTAAAACAAAAAAGTAATCCATACAAAAAAAACAACAAAAAGTGATCATGTGAATTTTTAAACATTTAATCCAATTCCAACCGTTTATGTATATAGTAATTTGTGTATGTTTGCAAGAATTTAGAGATTATAAATTAAATCAATTTAAGTTGGTTTAGTAATTAACTCATTAAGTTAATCTGTTTAAACAAGTATATTGAATTTAAATCTTACTTTATATATACAATAATTTATTTACAATAAATTAATCATTAATTTATCAGAATAAAAAATATCAGACAATTTAGTTGTGCTCTCTTGTTGTTATTTTAATAACCACAAAGATTTAAGCTTGTTGCCTAGTGTCAAATGCTCTCATATCTATGTGACTGATGATGTGTTATTATTTGTACCATAAAATGTGTTTTAGTGTCCTTAATTAGTTTAGATGTATATAATTGTTGACTTTTCTCAAATCTACCCCAAAATAAGTTCAAACATAAAAAGCAAAAATAGGTATCTTTCGTTCTCAATTTTAAAAAATATAAAAAATATTATAATAAAATATTATTTTAGTTTTTAATATTTTAAAAAAAAAATTATTTTAATATCTAACATTTTAATCGTTCTATTTTTATCCCAAAATATTTAAAATAACATTAATATTATCCTATCGTCAAATCTTTTGAACACTTAGCAAAATTATAATATTTTTGTTAAAATTCTATTTGCTCAACCCCTCGACTTTTACTCTCTCAACAAAGCTCAAACCTTATTTTTATGTTCCTTTTCCTTCATTCTCAAATCCCAAATCCCATATAATGCACCACATATTTTATGTGTTTTTTTAAGAGTGACAATTCTTAAATAAAACACCTATAAAAATTTGCCTAAAATCGTAACTTACTTTTACATTTTAAACAAAATCAACCATGGACATCTAATCTAGGTATAAAAGAAACTCTCGGCTCAACAATAATACAACCCTATGGTTCTAATTATACAGAGTTTGCGTTTTGAATGGACAGACATAATTATTTGACATTACTATTTGTCTGATGTCTCTTCAAATGAAGATATGCACCTGACACAAACTAAATGTTTTCGATACTGACAAAGTCACGGATGAGATTGGAATCTATCACTTTAATAACGTATGTAAAACATTCACAAATGGGTTGTCATGCTATTATTTAGGGTTCGTTACATTGATAAAACAAATGAAGTTTAAAATTATAAAAATATTCCAAATTAAAATTAGTTATTCTATTTAATTTGTGATCTGTTTGATTAGAATCGTTAAAATGGACTAAATTTATCGAGCCAGTTTATTTACCCATTTAAATGAGTAGATTTTGTAATTTTGGGATAAACGGACTAAGTCTGATTAATCCGAAAAAAATGACAGGTTAAACGGGTTAGTTTGGGGCTAAACGGGTGGTCCATTTATTTTTTATTTATATTTTTTTAAAAAAATTACATTTTTAGTTAATATTTCTCTCGATCTGACCCGAAAATTCGACCCATCAACTAAAAAAAAATATTTTTTAAAAATTTTGACTTAAAAGTGATATTTTTTGTTAAAATATTTTTTAAAAAATAAACGAATTAGCCTGTTTAATCCATCGAACTGATAATGACCCAAACTAAAAAATTATAGTTCACAAATAAAACAAATTTAAACGAATCAATCTATTTAATCCATAGACTTAACGAGTCAAACATAAATGGGCTGAATTAGCTTGTTTGACAGCCCCATGTTTGATTGCATGAAGATCACTAGTCAACTTGTAAAAGGGCCATCAATAAACATTAATGAAAGTGAGAGGTGCAGAAATTTATGGACAAAAATACAAGGAGCTGAGTGTAGAGTTATTTTCTCGTCAAATCTAATGTACAAGACACATGGTGAAATGAAGGGACACCAATTAACCAACCATGAAATGATTTGGCTATGTCATCATAATGACTCGGAAAAACAAATATGATCACATTGAAAGGACCATGTCTGATTTTATCATATTCAATAGAGCCCTATAAATAAATCTTTTTAATTTGACCCAAAAATATTTATATGTTCTTAAAATAAATTATACTAAATTATTTGAAAAAAAATATTCAGTTTAATCCCTAAAGTTATACTCAAGTCTTAATTTAGTCTTTAAAATTTTAATTGTCTAAATTTAGTCTCTAAATTTTTTAATTGACTATGACAAAAATCACCGCAAGAACTAACATAATTAAAATTTAAAAAGTTTAGGAATTAAATTGAGGCAATTAAAATTTTAATGATTAAATTGAGACTCGAATATAACTTTAGAGACCAAACTGAATATTTTCTCAAATTATCTGTGTTACTTTTTATAAGTATTCAAATTACTTACTTTTAATTACATTGTCTAAAAAATAAATAAAAAACAATAGAGATAATTAATTAGTAGTTATAAATATTTCTAAAACCATCCAGTAAAAAATGTGTTAATAAAAGAACACAGATATGCGTTTCATTCTCCAATTTCACCAACCTTGACTTCTCAGTATTATTGTAAAAGAACACGTAATTAGCACATAAATTATTGGGGGGAACCAATAAGGGTCAGCCTAATGTTGTTAATTTTTAAACTTGGTGTAGTGTTACTCAAGTTTTGGAAAGCAGACTAAAACATAATGTATAAGATATTGACTTAAAAAAATTATTACTTTAATCCTTTAAAGTTTAACTGGAGTGTAATTAAATAAATTAAAGAATATATATTCATATGCACATATATAATTACATGTAATATTATATATATACCTAAAAAGTAAAAAATAATGGAGCATTAATCTAGATTTTATATTATTTAAGTTGATTTTTTTTTATCTTAATACTACTATAAAAGATTCAGGTCACACAAGAGAATTATAAATATTAACGCATTACATTATTTCAGTTTTAGACTATTATATTTCTGAAAATTTTATTTTCATGCATTATTATTGATATAAGAATTTTACACCACCATCTAATCATGTATTATTATATTAATAAAAAATAATTATTTTTTAAATTTACTATTTAAAAAGTAATCTAAACTTTATATTACTTTATTTTAATAATATTTTTGATAATATTTACTCTGCTACTTTTTCATGTCAAAACCAAATTCTCTATATTTCAGAATTATGACAAGAATGCTTACTATGAAAATCAACAAACGAATAAATAAATATCTTAAAGTAGCTTTTATTGTTGACTTGATAGAAAAAATCAAATAGATAGATTGACTTCATTTAATGTTGCCGCCTTCAAAGTATTTATTTGTTTTGGGTATGTGTGTACAGACATCTTCACTCCTTAAAGATAAGTTAGTAATAACACGGGAATAAAAATAAATAAATACATACATATATATACACTAACATTATATATGAATATATAATAGAAAAATAATAACTTTATTCCTATTTTTAATAATGTCATTTTAAATATAATTTTGTTGTATTATATGATTTCAAAGATTAAAGAACGATATTATTAAAATAGAAGTGGCACTATCCATTTTTTATATTATAACCCTTGATATGAAATTATCAAGAATAAAATTTTTTTAGACTTTATAATTGAGAAAAAACATTTATTCTTTAAAATAATTTTTAAAATTAAATTAAACTTATACGGCTCTAATAAAACTACAGAAAATAAACAAAAAATAAACAAAAAATAAAAAATAAATAAATAATTTATTTTGTTAACATGTATTTCAAGAATATGTTGTTAAATTAATTATTGATTTTATTTTTTATTTTAAATAATAAATATATTAAAAACTTAAATTTATATTTTAGTATTAAAAATTTTTAATTAATAATCTTAATATATACTCTTAAAATAAAAGACATAAATAAATAAATAAATCACTGCCATAGCTTTTATTGTTGACCTGAAAAGCAAAATACAAAAAATACATTGACTTCATTAAATGTTAGTATTTAGTGGTTTTTGTTTTCTCTTATCTTTGTTTCTTCTAGCAACATCTTCTGGAATTTATAATGCCATCACTTTATTTGCATACACTCGCGACACTAAGTTATTCTTAATTTAAAATATTAAATTATCCTTTTTAAAAGTTTTTTAATTTTTTATTATTACTTTGTTATTTTAAATTATATAATCATTATACTAATAATAATTATGTTAAATACAAATATGTATTATTTTGAATTTGTGCTATTAAACCCAACTTTATGAATTAAATTTTGATTGAAAATGTATATTTAATTATCTTAAAAAAAAATAACTATTTGATTTTTTTTGTCTAGCATATTTATGTTTTCCCTAAAATTATTATAGCAAACTTGTCTAATCTAGATGTAACTTTTATATATTATTTTTCATATGGATAATTCTTTTTTTTTATTTTTGAGTATATATAATCATGTTATAGAAAACTCTCAATAACTCCATAATGTTTTTAATTGAAATTCAATACCCAGTTAAAGTCGACACTTGATTTTGTGATATCCACTATCAATTTAAAACTGAAATACTTAAACGTGTAGCCCATAACTTGAAAGAAATGAAAATATTTAAATAATGTTTTTTAATATGAATTGATAATACCTCTTTTATTAAATATTATATGAGAATATGTTCTATTTTGTGGAAAATATTTTCAAGTTAAATGAAAAATATTAATAAATATTATTTATGGGATATGATATGAATGAAAGACTAAGAGACATGCACAGACTTTTCGTAAAGATAGGAATATTCAATTCTTAACATCTTAATTTTCAATTAAAAATTGCCAATATATATTTTTTAATTAATAGTTAAATAAACAATTTAAAAATCTTATGTTATAACAAAATGAGGTAGGTGACTTAGTTTAAGCCATATAAGTTTGGTTTAGTTTTAGAGTTTAATTTTGATATTTTAATAGTAGTATAAAGGATTTAATATAATTATTTAATTAAATTTATTTATTTAAATAATTTTTAAATAATATTTAAGTTTAAAATTTAAAATTTATTTCTTAATTTTTATATTTATTTTAAATTAAACATAATATTAAAATATAATTCGGTTCAATATATTCTACACTAAATATAATATAAAAATTTAATTTAATTTTTATATTTCAGTATCTCTTTGTCTTAATCTCAATCTTTTTTTTAAGCACATTAGTCTTAAAAATGCTATATTTTTATTTTCGTTTGTCACCTTGGCTAATTCAACTAAACGGAAAAAAATTTCTTTACCGTCCAACATTTTTGTAACATTTTAAAGTATTTTGGAGGTATTTTTGTTGCGGGAAGTATTTTTGTTTTATTCTCAAAAATCAAAAACCATTTTATTAGTTAATTTTTTTTACAACTAAAAAGAAAATTTTGCGTAACAAGTAACAAGACACGTGGAGGATATCAAATGTTTGCTTATCATTTCTCACAAAACCACTACCGCAACATTCCAACCCTAAATAAATAAATAAATAAAAACATGGTTCCATTTTGATCGGTTCATGATATACACCAAAAGAAATTGTTTCTCGTTTGCCACACAAGAAGAAAAAAAGGTCTAAAATAATTGCAAGAAAGCTTACGTTATCATAAGATAAATAAAATGAGTTCATTCCCTAGTTGTTATCCCTCACAAAAGCCACAGAAGTAGCATCACATATGCACCACTCGATCTTCAATTTTGGACATTATTGCATAAAACACACTTTTTTCAGCTTTTCTGTCTTCACAGATTCCTGTTCTCTCATAACACAAAGCACAAGCTGGACCGCTCCTTTAATTTTCTTTCTTCTTATTTTTTTTTTAATTTTTGTTTCTTAGATGAATTTGAAAATTGAAAGTGGGATGGATTGTTAGCATTGATGAGTGACCACTAGGAGAGTGATATTTTTGTTCGGTATGGCCTATATCTATATGGATGCAAATTCTATGAATTTGTGTAGCCACTAGTTTTGGTTTTTCTAATGTTAAAATTTATTTTAAAAATACTAAATTATTAAAAATGTATTTGAAAAGATAAGATTAAAATGATAAAAATAAATAAATTAAAAATGGACAAAAATGATCAATTGTAAAGACTTAATTAAGAATGTGAGATAGATGCATTTAGGGCTTGTTTAAGTGTTTTTTGCTAACAACATAAAACAGAACTAATACGATTGGTTAGTTTTTTAATATTTTCAATTTTTCATCATGAGCTTTTTTATTTTTCTTATTTTTATCAATGTTTAAATCTTTTAAATATGTTTTTGTTAATTTACTCTGTTGAAAAACTAAAATGAATCATAATGATGTCTAGTATATTATAAGAGCATAGTTTGCTTGTCTATGAGGTAGCTATAGTTATAGTTATGCTTTTTAAGATTAGGTTTAGTAGTTGACATGTCACTAATGTGTTTTGAGTTTGAATAGATGT
>NC_029772.3:4400973-4419405 GCF_000817695.3 Arachis duranensis
TATTTTTGAATTTGATATTTTTATTTTTTTATATACTTTTTCAATTTATCATTTTCGTTATTTTATTTTCTGTAATGATGATGATTTTAAAATAATATAAAATAATATTATTAATTAGAAAATAATATTTAGAGTCATTTATTCTAGTATGCCTATACTAAAGTGACTATGATAGTTATATAGTATTTTAAAAAATATTGCTAAAACTAAAGTAATATATTTTTTATTATTTAGTAATATTTAGCAATATTTTTTAAAAAAGCGTTGCTAAAAAAAGTGTTTTCAAAATGTAAAAAAAAAATATAGCTTCAATTTTAAACACACTTGCTAGTCACAATAAGTATAAATATACTAGAATATAATCTACCTAATATCTAACCCGATTAGATTCTAAAATAGTCTCTAAATATTTACTCGAATTTTAAATTAATTTTTGATTTCTCAATTGCACTACAATATATAATAAATATTTTTAATGGCCAATTTTTAGTGACAATTAATAACATAATGACTATTAAATGTCTTATTTAACTTATATTTTTGAGATAATTATATATTTATTATTATTACTATATATTATAGTGATAAATATATATTTTTTAGGATCATTAAAATTTTTTTTACTGATAATTATATAATTGTTACTAAAATTTTTTAACAATAAAATATAAAATAATTAATATAAAAATTACCAGTAAATATATTATTAACAACTATTTTTATTGTCATTAAAAATAAAATAAATAATTAATAAAAATAATTTTTCTCATAGTGTCGTGATAATTTAAATCTTGAATTTTTATTTTATAATTTACATTAATTTTCAAATATTTTTTGTTAACACGTACTACCACATATCATAATATGATTCCACATGTCACTAATTGGCATGTCATCACTTTTTTAAAGGTGGTGGGAAGTATATTATGAGACAATTGAAAATTGAACTACTAATTTAAAGTTCAAGTAAAATTCATAGATAATTTTGAGAGTTAATTAACTTGATGATTCAATCCCTAATATTGAACCCTAGTGGACCGACCTTAGCTTCTACTACCTCCATTTCCATACACGAGGCTTCTTCATTGAGGTTTCGTCTCAAATGATGAATTCTTCATTAGTGTTTGTCAATTTGTTGTTGTCTTTTGGCATCCCTTTCTTATTCTCCTTCTTTGTTCGGTTGTTCCTCTGTGCTCTTCTATGCTCTTCTTTCTCATCACATAGAAAAAGACATGCATGGTGAAATGAACCTAGCTAGCTAAAAGCCATTTCTTTCTCAAAACATGCCACATAAAATTTCAGAAATTAGAAATAATATAAAATGAAGGGTAAAAAATGTAAACAAGCCAAGAAGAGAATAATTTGACACAAATAAGCCAAACCAAAATCTGATTCATCAATCAACCAAAGCACATTTCTATGTAGTTCGAACCAATATGGTTCGAACTCACTTTCCATGTAATTCGAATCTATTGTAATCCGTTGCCACATAATTCGAACCATACTGGTTCGAACTCTTACTTGATAATTGGAATCAATTAGGTTCGAATAACACTCCTCAAGTAATTCGAACCAGCTTGGTTCGAATTACACAGACCATATTTTGTACTAGGCTGATTCAAATTAGTGAGGACCAGACCTGTATATATATGGTGTGAACATGAGTTGCTATCAATAGAGGGGGTAAGATGGCTAGTGAGGAGAGTTTCGTAGTGTTGGTTCACCACAGAGGATCCATTAAAAGGAAAACTCGTTCCGGTGTGAAGTTCACTGATAAGGATCCTCTCTGTATTATCGTCAGGCCTACGACGAGGTATGAGGACCTTATTAGCTCTGTACTGCTGAAACTTGGTCTAGAAGGTGTGAAACGGGTTAAGAAGTTTTTTTATTGAATTCCAATCATGGTGCTCCAGGAAACCGTAAAGTACGATTGTTTCACGATCGGGAGTGATGAGGACTTGCAGGTCATGTTTCATTGTCGCCGGTAGTTTCCAGAGGTGAGGACACCAGAACTGTTGGCAAAGTTGGTTGACGCGGTGTCCAGCTCGGGGGTTCGAACCGGAATACCACCACTTTAGCCACAGTAGCCGGTTCTAGCTCCAGACCTGCCGTTGCATCTTCCTCTGTCCCTGCGTACGAGCCACCCATCCAACCTGTCGCCCCCTTCATTCGATGTTGATCTCAACGGTAGTGTAGGCGAAGAGGTCGAAAAAGGGGAATATCTGCGGACCTCTTTATAGTGTGCTGACCGGATGGGGTTGGAGATGGATTCTTGGATGATCCAGAGGACGATGATGTCGAGCCGGATATGATTGCCGATGACAGTGGCGATGATGTTGGAGCAAGTGAGCCTGCTGGGCGGGCGGTGGTTCTAGCTCTGGCACGCAGCAGTACCCTCCACATTTTTCCTCTTTGGACCTGGATGCCATGAGGCAGGAGGGGGTTTCTGGGCAGCCGGCTGGATTTGGCGCTAGAGATGTTGAAGGGTCTGCAGGTCTGACAGAGTTTCAGGTTGGTCAGCAATTTCTGGATAAAGAAGAGGCCCTGTTAAGTGTCAAGACTTACAGCATCCGTCGAGGGGTACAGTACAAGGTCGTGGAGTCTGACTATCGCCGGTATGTGGGCAAGTGTTCTGAGTTCGGCAATGGATGCACATGGTTGATTCGGCTTAGTCTCCGACAGCGCAAGGGCCTTTAGGAGGTCAAACGTTACAACGGACCGCATACTTGTCTCGCCACCTCCATTTTCAGTGACCACAGGAGTTTAGATTACCATGTGATATCGGCATTCATTATGCCAATGGTTAGGGCTGATGCATCCGTCAGCATCAAGGTGCTCCTAAATGCCACCGCCGCACACTTTGGGTTTAGGCCGACTTACAGGAGGGTCTGGTTGGCGAAGCAGAAGGCTGTTGCCCTCATCTATGGTGACTGGGATGAGTCGTACAATGAGCTCTCAAGGTGGGTGTTAGGAGTCCAGTTGACGATGCCTGGTACTGTTGCAGTCCTAAGGACAAGCCCTGTTCGTGTCTGTGGTCAGTTGGACGATTCTCGAACTTATTTTCACAGACTATTCTGGACGTTTTCACCGTGTTTCAAGGCATTCCGTCATTGCAAGCCCCTAGTTAGTATTGACGGCACCCATCTGTATGGCAAGTATGTGAAAACCTTGCTAGTCGCGATTGCACAGGACGGGAACTCCAACATACTCCATGTTGCATTCGCATTAGTCGAGGGTGAGAATGCTGAGTCGTGGTCCTTCTTTCTCTCCCACCTGCGTGAGCATGTGACACCGTAGCCGGGTCTGCTAGTAATCTCGGACAGGCATAACGGCATCAAGGCCACGCTTGAGGCTCTTGACGGAGGCTGGTTGCCTCCATCTGCATACCGGGCATTCTGCATTCGACATGTTGCGGCAAATTTCGCCCTCACCTTCAAGGGCAAAGACGCAAGGAGGCTACTTGTGAATGCGGCGTACGCTAAGACTGAGGTCGAATTCCATTACTGGTTTGATATTCTTAGGTCCGAAGACCCGGCGATGTGTGACTGGGCGAACTGGATTGAGTATTCGTTGTGGACACAGCATTGTGATGAGGGGCGTAGATTCGGACACATGACGACGAATATATCTGAGTGTGTGAACTCTATCCTCAAGGGTGTCAGAAACCTTCCTGTGTGCTTGCTAGTGAAGGCAACATACGGAAGGTTGGCCGAATTATTTGTTCGCAAAGGGAGAGAGGCTGAGGCGCAGATGGAAACCGGACAACAATTTAGTCAGCACTTGGTGAAGTGTATAGAGGCCAACTTGAAGATGGCTAGGTGCTTCACGGTTACTGTGTACGACAGGGATAACTCCGAGTCACCGTCGCAGAGACAACTCCGACTGGTTCTTTCTCACTGGGTAGCTACAGAGTCTTACTTGCATCTCACACATGTGACTGCGGATACTTCCAGGCACTTCATTTTCCGTGTCCCCACGCACTGGCATGCTATGCCTACTCACGGCTTACTTGGGAGCCTTACGTCCACCAGGTGTATCGTCTTAGTTCGGTCTTCAGTGTGTATCGAATGGGTTTCACACCTCCCATTTCGGAGGGTTTCTGGCCACCATATGATGGGCCGACTGTCATCCCTGATCCCAATAAGAGGCGTGCGAGAGAGGGTCGTCCGAGGTCCACTCGGATACGGACCAATATGGACGAGGCAGATCCGAACCGGCCAAAAAGATGTGGGCTTTGTCGGCAGCCCGGCCACACACGTCGGAGTTGCCCACAGCTCGGAGGAGTAGAGCACACACGGGGACATGATTAGGTATATTGGTGACTTTGGTACTTTTGTTATTTTAATTTCGTGTTTAGATTCCACTATTATCGGTTTTCTTACTTGTAGTTGGTGACTGATAGAATTTGTTAAGGTTAGTGCGATGTACTTTGAATTGGATTTTAGTTAATGAATATGTTCTGTCTTCGAAGTTTTAAACGAAATGTATGTCTAATGCACACCGGAATAAATAACTGTATGAGTTTTATTAAGACAAGATGCGGAAACTATGTTCGTAACTTAAATTGCTGTGTGGAACGAATTCTGAGTAATTCGAACCATATTAGTTCGAATTACTTGGTGACTATTTCTTCAGTGTAATTCGAACCTAATTGGTTCGAATTATCAAGTAAGAGTTTGAACCAGATTGGTTCGAATTATGTGGCAACGGATTACAATGTGTAATTCGAACCTATTTGATTCGAATTACATGGAAAATGAGTTCGAACCATATTGGTTCGAACTACATAGAAATGTGCTTTGGTTGATTGATGAATCAGATTTTGCTTTGGCTTATTTGTGTCAAATTGTTCTCTCCTTGGCTTGTTTACTTTTTTACCCTAAAATAAACTCGCATTCATATTTATAATTAGAGAAATTACTCAAATTAGTCCTAAGATTTTTAATATTAAATATTTTAGTACTTAAATTTTAAAATATACAATACAGACTCTAATTTAATTCGAAGAGTAAAATATAAAGTCTCCGAAAAATTTTAAAAATTCTAAAATAGTTTTTGAAAAATTTGAAAATTTTAAAACGGTTATTTCGATAAACTAATTAAATTGGAGAAGAACTGTATTATCTAACAGATATAAATATTAATGATTGTTTTGTGTCTTTTAAAATTTGAAAGATTAAAGTGTCGGATATTAAAAACCTTAGAAAATTATTCTTATAGTTAAATTTTACCAACAATATGATTAAATTAAATTTATATTTATAACTAAATTTCATAAATAATATAATAAATTTTGTGTAAATTTATAAACAAAACAAAAATAAAAATACAAAAGATATAGTAGTAATTGATTTTTATTATTTATATAATATTTGATTATTTATTATTGTTATAAAAAATTAGTTATATTCTATTAGAAATTTTCTTTTTATTTTATTATAACAATTTTGATTATTTTAACAATTAATTTTTTTATTAAAAATATGTAAAAAAAATATAAATATACACAAAATATACAAGTTAAGACTGGTTTCTTTTGCTACCAGGACATTGTTGTTTATTTTCTATTTTCTTATCTACTTCCTTAACAGTTTTTATATTTTCTATTTCAAAACAGAGTACTTCCGTTGTATGGGTAGTTATCTTAAGCTCTTGCTCTCCTATCTAGTACCTTTTTTAGGAGTAAAATTTGTTGGAAAACTCAGGTGCAGTCGACTTCATGTAAAGTTGATAGTTGAGAGTTGTTAGATGAAAATTTAGTCAAATCAGTTAAATTATCTAACCGCTCTCAGTGATCAACTTTACGTGAAATCGACTGCATCTGAGTTTCTACCAAATTCATCATATTCTCTTCGAATTATGTCACATTTTTGTTGATATATTGGAATTTTAATTATTTAAATTATTTACTTTTAATATCTAAATTTAGGGTTAACAAACAGAAGGTAATACTCTTATCATGAAGAAACCCACCTAGAAAGAAGCTAGAATATGGATTCAAGTTTTCTTGAAACTGAGTTTAAATTTTAGTTTATGGATTAAATTTTCTGTACAAAAAATATGTTCCAAAATGAAAACCTCATATATAAAACAATTTGAAAAATCTAAAGTTATACAATAAACCGTTTTAAAAAAACAATCATGTTAGGTATATATAAAAAATTAACTGCAAAATTAATCACTTATATAAAATATATATTTAAAGTAATAAATATTTTTATTTTTTTATTTATTTAAGAATATTGTAAGAGTGACTAATAAGTTATAGCTCAAATACTATAACTTTTCTATACTCAATTTAGAGATTGTGAATTCGAGTCTTCTATCTTTGGTTAAAAAAAAATACTGTAGAAATAATTAAAGATAAAAATAGATCAGATCAAGTCAAATTTTATCAATAAAAGATCAGATTTATATTATAGTTATTTAACTTGAGTCCGTTTATGATCTATTAAATTATTATTTAGATGTCTGAGTTTGACTTGTTCAAAAATCTGATCTTATTTGAGGTTTGTTAACGAGTCTACTAACAAATAAAAAGTTTAAATTAGACAAAAAAATTTAAATGAGCCTAAGATCTAATAAGATACAGACAAAATAATTTTATATAATTAAAAAGATTTGGTAAATAGATAAATAATAAAATTTTTAAATTAAAAATTTAGAATTCAAATCTCACGTATAACACTTTTAAAAAATAACATATATACATAATAATTTTAATTATGTTGTAACTTTACCTGATTTTCAATAAGCCACCTCTTAAGATTAAAAAAGAAAAAACTTTAAGTTTGAGTCTGAATTTTTTTTACCGAACTAGATCAGGTTAGAGCAATTGCAAGTGACACCTAAAATTCCTGGTTAATTGTCTTACCAATGAAAGAGATATCTATGAAATACAGATATTTTGTTGGGTTATTATATTTTTGTATCGATATATTTTAGACACAATATTTATCTGATATATATATTTATTGTATTTAATTGTGTCTTAATAAAAGATAAAAAATTCTTTTTCAAATACCGTTAAATATACTTAAATATTATCATATATTAATTTATTTAATTTTATTTTTAATATATATTCTTAAAATTAATTTAAAAATAATATATATTATTATTTATTAAGATAAAAATATTTTAAATATTTTATATAATTTAAAAAACATTAAAATAATTAAAAAATTATGTTATATTTTAATATTAAAAAATATTAAAATATTAGTATAATTTATTTAAATAATATTTTATGTTATATATATCTTTTGTATCGTAACGTATTTGGTGTCTATATAAATGTCTATGCATAACAGAGAGATACATAAGTGGAAGGTTTTGATCATGTGAACCAACCCTTCAAAAAAAGGTATTAGATTTATTAACAAAATAACAAATTGGCTCTGTTTTCCGTCATTTGTTTGGTTTCTGTCTATTATATTAGTGCAATTAATTTATTGATAGGAATTGTGTCACGAGCCCAGAGATGCTAACTGATAAACCAACATTTTCTCAGGAAGTAGTGTACAGATTTTGGAACTACATAGGCTCAAATTCGAATTTTTCTTAGAATTAATTAAAAAAGAAAAATCATAGACCACAAATATAGACCCAAACGTGGTGCAAGCCTATTAAATTTTTTAAATAAAATTCACTCTGAGTTTTGTCCTTAGCCAGATTATTATCACTATATAGGATGGTCCCAAATTTCGAGTAGCCACAAAAATTTTTAAATAAAATTATAATAAATAATAGTTCATACACAAAATTTGAAGTTTCCGTATATTTTTAGTAGGAATCAATATCTAACTCCCTTTTACATCACGTTACTCACTCTGGCTTATACTAGTGACCTAGCATAGTCCAATATGAATATGATTTCCTTTGGGGTCCTAACTTAAAAAAACATGTTCTAGATCAATATCTTCTATCTCGTGAAACAATTCTGGATAAAATAATAATAATAATAAAAAAAAACAAATTCCTCTTAGACCAAACCATGGCATCAATTCCTTATAAATTATTAGGGTTCGTTGAGTCTAACTTACTATCAAAAACTAGTTTACGACGAAAGAGGAATTTAAACATAAATGTTATCTAAACCTTATCTTTAGGCAATAATATCATACCAAACTCCCTTCATGGCTAGGATTGGTGGTAGTTCTTGATTTTATCTATAAATAATTGACCCAAAATTGTGGGTAACTTATTGGGTTTGTGCTAAATTGGGTTAGCAAGATTCTTTTTTATGTTCTTGATTGATAGTGTTTGTAGGTCGGTTTAGAGCAAAGAATCAACTCACATAATTAAATAGATGTGCGGTTAAGATTAGGTTGAATTTTTTGGTTTTGATTTTAAAAATTATAAATTTATAAGAAAATAAAAGTCGTGGAGGGATCAAATCAAGTCAATATATAGGTCAGTTTTGTGGGTTAATTAATTTTTTTTTGTTTTACTGAATTTGAAATATGAAATACTAAATGAACTGTTTACATGTACATTTAAAATTAATTATTTATATAAAATATATATTAAGTACTTGTTTGAACGTCATTATTTTGATAAAAAATATATTTTTTTAATAAAAAAATATCTTTTTTATTTTTTAGTATGTTTAACAAATTTTTAGTAGTAAAAATAAAAGCATTAAAAAAATAAAAAAAAAACATTTTTTTTAAAAAACTGTAATTTACATCTTTTTTTAAAAGATTTTTTTCCTTAAAAAAATATTTTTCATGTAATAAATAAATAAAAAAATATTTTTATATTGTTATACCCAAATTAATTGATAAATAAAAATATATTTTTTCATGAGATATCCAAATATAAAATTATTTTTATTTTTTCATAAGATCTTTTAAAAAAAAGATAACTCGAAAAAAAAAACTCTTTTTTTAAAAGCTCACCAAACAAGTCCTAAATATAAAATACATATTAAAATTAAATTCTTATAAAGACTATTTGAATCTTATTTATCTAACTTAGGACTCTAATAAAAGATAAAAAAAAAAAAACTATTTTTGCAACTTCTTAATTCTTGTTCTGTATTCTAGAAAACCAGAATTGAGCACAATCATTAGCTATTAGGATAAGTTATATATTCCAATCAAACTGGGGTTCAACTTTTAGTGTTGAACTGTTGAACATAAGATGTGACTCAAATTGAAGGAAGATGCTTCTTTATCTCCAAAAAATTGTTCTCTCTAGATATTCTGGCTTTTATGTAATGTAAATTAAAAAATTTCCTTGAGATGAAAGATGCTAGACGTAAAGGACTCTTCTGAAGGAATTGCCACTACAGCATAAGACAATCTTGATGTAAAAAGTGTGAACTTCTTTTAACCAGTTTTGGTGCTTTCATTCATTCAAATGGTCAAAATTAGGAACATATGATTTTCAGTTACCAAGTTCTTTGAAGACATACCAACAACCCATACTCTTAAATTTGATATAATGATACTGAATCTTCTTTCAACTATTCCTTCATATAGTAATAAAATAGAGAAATAAAAAGCTAGATTTGTTTTATTTTCCTGTTTTCTTCGTGGGGGTAGTTATTATTATTATCGGAAAATAGACCGATTTTTGTTTTGGGTTCTTTCCATGTGATCTTAAAATAATGGAGTGTTTGACTAAACTATGAAATTAGATACTAGTCAAATTAATAAGTTACCTACATTATACTCTCTAGATTTTTTGACTCATGTGTTAATGTAAAATATTTGTACACTGAGTTGTCATTATCTTTTCCGTGTGGGTAGTTTTTTTATTATTATCAGGAAAATAGACCAATCTTCAATTTGAGTCAGTAAACTTATTCTTTTATTTGTTATTTTATCAAAAAGTAAAACTGTTGGCAACAATAATAAAATTCTGTGATGAAAATGACCGTAGATTCTGGCTTATTTTTTTAGAAATAGAAAAAGATCAGTGTAATAGTTAGTTGGTGTATTTTTTTAATATAAATTTTAATTTTATTTTTTTAATTTTAATTAACAAATCAAACTCTCATATTTAAAGAATAATAAAATTTATAATAATGCTAGGAACCAAGATGGTTTCACCAAAAATCAGCCAAATGCTTTTGGGTGAATCTAAAATCTCTATATGGATAATGCTTATACTAAACATTAGGATGTTTCTTTTCTTTGTAAATTGAATGGTTTTGAATCTGTTTTCTGATTTATCATATTTTAGACATTTGGAGAGAGAAAGAAAATGAAGAGACGGAAATCAATCACGTTGCAATGATACTGAACGTATTTTCTCCTAATTTAAATGTGGTAAAACATTTAATAACCAATATTTTAAATTATAAATAAATAAAACTAATTACTATATTTATAATTAATTAAGTTGTTCCATAGTTCCATATACTTTTCCTAAAACTTATAGAAAAATCTGACAGTCAGATTTTATGATGTACAAATTGTATTTTTAATTTGTGTTAAAATAAATTTTTTATTTCACCAAAAAATAAATTGAAAAAGTCTGATTAGTATATTTAAAGAAAATTTTAATACTAAAATACGAAACTAATTGTTAGATGTCTATAAAAAATTTTAAAATAAAAAAACAATAAATCTAATCTCAGATTTATATATTTAAAAAACTTTATAATTTAAAGTAACAAATCTAAACCATAGAGTTGTAATCTCCACATAAAAAAAAACACATCAAGTTTTAAGATTACTGAAAAAAAGGGTCAAGATCACAATTAAAAAGCGGCAGATTCTTCCATTATTTGGAAGGTCTATATAATATTGAGTTCATAAACAAACTCAAACATCATATAGCTTTCTCCAAATACTGTTCTATCCTTTTCTCTCTTCTCCTCTCTCTCTCTCTCTCCTACCCACAATAATTATATTGGACTTAAAGAGCATTAGCATTTTGTCAAGTTCAACTCTTCAAGTACAAAGAAAATCTCCTTACATATTTTTCCTGTCAAGTAATCTGGTAAGCTATTCTGTTTTCTTATACTTGTAGTTTAGTCAATCAAAGACATCACTGATTCCAAAAAGTTTAGAAGTTCGTCACTTGTTCATCAGTTTCTGCATCATGGGGCCATTCATTAATCCTATTTTACCTAATAAACCTACCAAAGCACATGTTTCATCAGCAATAATCTAATCTAATCAAATCTCTGAGTATATGATAGGAATAGCTTAGCGTAGTGTATTTATGTGGTTGGTGAGTTCTTACGCATGTGATTAGTGTGATTGGCATTGCAAACATAGAGAGGATAAGGAAATAGTAGCAATGCTTACTGGGATGGTATAAGAAAATATCAACAACACCCCCAATGGGATATTTTTTGGGTATCACTTTTAATTTGTACAGTAACCGAATTGATTTAAAATTGAAACTTGTATTGGATATAATCTTTGAAATAATATTAGTATAAGTAAGGAGATACCGTATTATTTTAAAGAAAGACTATTAAATTAAACTAAAACCAAATATTGGACGTGCTTTTAAGGTATTGAGCCAAACATATTGTTCACATATGTGTTAGGCTTTGTTTGGTATGCGTCCTTTCACACAAATTCAAGAGCACTTTCGTAGTGTTTGACTGGTTTGAACCTCCAAAAGACAAATACAGAAACAATAAATACAGCCACAGATGCAATTATAATTCTCTGTTCGCGCTACACTTTGTATGTGTTAAAATATAATTAGGATTAATTAGTACTATTTAGTATATCTGAATATTTATTATAGGAGATTACGTCTTTATTATTATAATTCTCTTAGTACCTATAAATATCCTTTTGTATTGTATTATTCTAGACAATTTGAATATACTCAATAATATACAATCCTACTTTCAATTTAGTCTCTTGTTTCTAACAGTATCTACATTTTTCTAGAAATTCAAAAGCATGAGTTGTCCAATATCATAGAAAGCTTAGCAATAGAATCCATTTTTCAAGTGCATGGTATAGTTTTGTCTTTAATTTGAAGTTGCAGAAGCTTAGTCCCTTTGATTTGAATGCAGTAAACTTCATGTTATTGCACTGAGTTGGATAAAAACATGGAACTAAAAGACTCTTTCCAAGTATCAAGAATCGGTGATGCCTACGACGACGATGGCCATCCCAAGAGAACCGGAACCGTGAAGAGCGCGGTGGCTCATATTGTTACGGCGGTGATTGGATCCGGCGTTCTGTCTCTTGCTTGGAGCACTGCACAGTTAGGATGGATCGGAGGGCCGGTTGCGTTGCTCTGCCTCGCAATCGTCACATATATTTCGTCGTTTCTTTTATCCGATTGTTACAGGACACCGGACCCTGTAACTGGGAAAAGAAACTACTCTTACATGGATGCTGTTACAAACAATCTTGGTAAAAATAACCCTCACACCAAACTATATTTCATGAGCTTAGTAATAATTTTAGATTCTAATCGCATGTAGTATTATAATAAGTTCAGGTAAAAAAAGGACAGTGGTGGCTGGTTTCCTTCAATTTGTGATCTTGTATGGAACTTGTGTCGCATATGTTATTACCACAGCAACTAGTATGAGGTAGTTACGTTTTATTTTTTATTTTTTATTTTTGATTATATTTATTTTCAAATCTCGCTCTATTCTTCTCTGTCTTTGTTTGGTTATGTTACTTAATCACTAGAGAGGGATTGGCTGATTGTTTCTTATTATTTATTTATTGCAGGGCGATTCTGAAATCAAATTGTTACCACAAGGAAGGGCATGATGCTCCATGCAACTATGGAGATAATTTGTATATGGTGATATTTGGAGCAATTCAGATAGTAATGTCATTCATACCAGATCTTCACAACTTAGCATGGGTTTCAATTGTTGCAGCAGCTATGTCCTTCACATATTCATTCATAGGACTTGGACTTGGCATAGCAACAGTCATAGGTAAAAACAAAATGTTCATTTATTTAATTTTCTAATTTTAATAAAATTCTAAACTCTATATTACTCTGCTACATTGTTAGCACAACAAAACAATTGAAAGATGAAAATGTTAAACAGTACCCCAAAAAATTGAAGATATTACTTTATGGACCATTCAGAAAACATTTCAAGTGTGGCTGTTTTATTGGTTTATAGTAATGTATTTTAGTATAAAGATATTACTTTATGGTAGCAAGAATGGTATGACAAAAGGAAAATAAGAATAATTGATTGGAATTTGGATGCAGAAAATGGAAGCATTATGGGTAGGGTAACAGGAATATCAACTAGAACTGCTGCAGACAAAATATGGTTGGTGTTTCAAGCACTTGGCGACATTGCATTCGCTTATCCCTACTCTGTTCTCCTCCTTGAGATTGAGGTACTCATCTTGTGACTTTTTCTTTCTTCTTTTCATCATTTCCTTTCTTTTTAAGCAATTCACAAACAAAAGGTATCTTGTGACCTTTCATATTCATATTATTATTTTTAGGTGGTTAAAGATTTGGTGCATGAAAAGAAAAGGTAATAATAATGAAGTAGTACTAAATTTTGCTTTTTTTTTTTTTTTTGAGTAAAGGACACATTAAAGTCTTCTCCACCGGAAAACCAAAGCATGAAGAGGGCATCCATGATTGCAATCTTCATCACAACATTCTTCTATCTCTGTTGCGGATGCTTTGGATACGCTGCGTTCGGAGATTCTACGCCGGGAAACCTGCTCACTGGGTTTGGATTCTATGAGCCTTTCTGGCTTGTTGACATTGCTAATGTTTGCATCATTATTCATTTGGTTGGAGGATATCAGGTACTATACATTCTGAATTTCTCATTATTGCTAATGTGGTGTCTTTTGAGTTCCTTTCTAAGTTGAATTTCTATGCATCTTTCTCCTTAGCTCTGTTTAGTTTCCTGCTAAAGGCTCAAACCAAAAACCCAAAATTGCTTACAAGACATATCATATATGCACTAGTGATCATTTTTAGCAATACAATATTATGTAAACAACTCTTTTAAAAAACTATATATGTTTGAATTATGATTGAGAGTATAAATAGTTTGGCAATGCTTGTCAATTGAAAAATCATTGCAAGAAAACCAGTATTTTGATTAGCCACACATTAACTTAATTGTCATATGATAATCTTAAAAACATTATTTTATATTTGTACCTAATGATGTATATATGATCTTAACAGATTTACAGTCAACCAATATATGGTGCAGTTGAGAGATGGTGCTCAAGAAAATACCCCAACAGTGGTTTTGTGGCAAAATTCCACAAAGTGAAACTACCCCTATTGCCCCGTTTTGAGATCAACCTCTTCAGGTTCTTTTTCAGAACAATCTTTGTGATCACAACAACTGTACTTGCAATCCTTTTCCCTTACTTCAACGAAGTTCTTGGAGTGTTAGGAGCAGTAAACTTTTGGCCATTGGCCATTTACTTCCCAGTGGAGATGTACTTCAAGCAGAACAAAATTGAAGCATGGAGTAATAAATGGATTGTTCTAAACTTATTCAGCTTTGCTTGCTTTCTTGTCACTGCAGTGGGACTTGTGGGGTCCATTCAAGGAATTGTACAAGCCAAGCTTAGTTCTAGTTAAACACTATGCTTACTTTTCTCTGTTTTAATTAGTTTGGTGTTATTGCTGTAAGAATATGTATGTGGCTAAGAGTGAATAAGATAAGATAATAGTAAGTTAGTAGAATAATAGTTAATTAAATATATATGTAGGTTTTATTTGTTTGTAGAACAATCACCCTCCAAAGAAAAACAGGGTTCTAACAAATATATATAATTGCTTGGCAATTTCATTGTATTTTATTAGAACAAGAAATTATAGTTTCTTTTTAAATAATTATCAATGAGTATTATTACCATGCATGCTTTATTATTACCAAACCTCATCACACATTAGATATTGTGTTCCAAAACATTTAATTTGAAACTCAAAAAATCGGGTAAATGACGTGAACAAATAAAATGGGCTTCAATATAATACGATAGTCCTAAAAAAACGTTACATGCATGTTCGGTTTTGACCAAAAAAAACTATGTAAATCGAAATTAATAAATTTAATTTATTTTTTTTATATAAATCGAATTAAATAGTCATACTAGTGATAAATCGAAATAGGTAGATTCGATTTATTAAAAAAGGATGTTGCAGTGTATAAATCAAAGTAAATGGTTCAATTTACTTATATGGCCAATGCTATAAATTGAAGTGAGAATAATTTTTTAATTCTTGTGCACTATAAAGGGACGATTAAAAAAAAGCGTAAAAAGGAATAAAATTTATTGATCTATTTATTAAGCGTCTTTATCAAACTTTCTACGAGTTTTATTGAGTTTCAGAATACTCTAAACCAAAAACTGGGATTGCATTGCATAAAGTGGATGGAGAAGTTATTTTATAGAATTTCGATTCTATTGTACGAGATTGTGTGAAATACGACTCTTTTGTGATAGATAATGATAAAGATTTGTAAGTTTTGTTTCACTATCATCATCAATTTCTCAAGGTGAAGACCCATGAGCTATTGGTCAAGTTTAAAGATGTAGTCTGTACTTCACGAGGATCGAATTGGAACCCTCAATCTTTAGCAATGCCTGAAACCTCTAGTTCAATGTTCGTTAGTACCTCTTCATCTATGCCTGTCATTGCACTTGAGGCAGTTTTAATGGCATCTTCATCCTTCACAGCTGATTTAAAACTGCGATGGTGATGGACAAATAGGTGTTAATCAAACATTAAATAATGCATGCCTTTTGGACAAAATACCCTAAACCCAAACAAATAAACTTACAATATCCATATCCCCAACAAATTAAAAAAAATCTAAGTTAAATCTACAATCACCTAAAACGAAAAATTCTAACAAAAAAAAGTTTAATGTAAAATATTTTACAACTCCGAATCGCTATTATCACAGACACTTTTAACTTAAATTAAATTCTAACTAAAATTTTAATCCCTAGTTAATCTAACATTTAAAACTTACAAATTCTAATAGAACCTCTAATTACTAGTCTAACTAACAGTTATTTATAATCACTATTCTAACTTGCAGTTGTAGTTTCAAAATTCTAACAAAATTCTAAATCACTACTTTAACTACTATTTGTAGTTTAAAAATTCTAACTAACGCTTATAATCAAATACTCTAAGCGACTTAATATTACTAACAATTCTAATTTATCTTGAAGAAAATAAATTTCACTCACTAACTTTTTCGTTAATACTTAACACTATTAGCAATATGGACAATTTCATCTAACTGGTAGATACGATTTGAGTTGTCCTCGATGTCTGCAGTTTTGAATCTTGTAGTGTTGTTACCTAATTTTCTTCTCTTGGGTGTGGTTGGAGGGTGAAAGAAATTGTAAATTATAATTCGAAATAATTGAATTCAAATTATATATATAGACACACAACTAGTAAATCAAATCTACTTTATTCAATTTATATAGTACGTCATTTTTTATAAATCGAACCTAATCAATTCGATTTACTTTGGTCTATAAATGAAAACATTTTGATTCGATTTAGTTATTAGACTATTTCCTAAAACGATTTTTCATAATAAATCAAAGCTAATAAATTTGATTTATTAATGTATCTACTAATTCGAATTCAATTGATTTGATTTACATTAAAAAAAAGTATAAATTAATTCAATTTATATAAATATACAAATGACCGTTTGATTCATATAGATAACTTCACCTAATGAAATAAGACTTTATTATTATTGTTATTATATAGATATACAAATGAGATATATATCTAATATATTTATATTTTAAAAATTCATGTAATATTAACTTTCATTTCATTTATTTAGGTGTATTACCCTAAAAAATTCCTAATACATTTCTCACCTTTTCTCTCTTTCCAAAATACGTACTTGAGTACTATTATACCAATTTCTATATTCATATAACGGAATCACTATCCTTCAATTTCTATATTCATAAGTAAAAACTAAAAATAACATTACATAATAAAAAACAACACTAAGCACATCTCAAGTCATGAATTAATAGTTCTATAGTTATAGTGTTAGAAATAACTCAAATAAAACAACAAATATATATGCGCTAAATTTGTTCTTAAAATTAACACAACTTTTCTCAAAATAAACAAAATATCCAAATTTTTTATTATTATAGATCCTACATTTGAATTTGAAGATTCCCATATAAATTGAGGAGGGAATTGAATCAATTTAAATTTGAATAAATAAGTTATGTAAAATTTTGTTTTTAGGAGATTATTTACTATTTTGTCTTTTGATTACGCAAAACAAAAAATACAAAAAAGAAAAAAAGAAAAGAATGAGCCTCAATATATTATTATATTCTAGTTCGACAACAAAGTGTAATATGATTTACCTCTAGTCTTTACTATAATAATAATAGTAAAATTTACACTATAATCAAAATAGATTACAATCATCAATTTCAAAAGATTCACACTCTTATAACTTATCTAAACTATAATAAACTTAGTAAATCACCTACATGCTAACCCAACCTAATTAAGAGAAAATCAAGTGCACTCTAATGTAGTATATTTTTGAAATCAAAATACTCAAATAAAGGTTAAATAGCTTTAGTATATACTACTCTCTTTATCTTTTCTATCTCTCAAAATAAGCTTAAATCTAAACTAAAGAAAAGTAAAAAAACATTAAAAAAAAAGATTATTTTTATGATCTTCAATATATATAAATATAGTTATTTTTTTCTTAATATATTTATCAATATATAAAACTTCATATCTCTTTTTTAATGTAAGAATAATTTTCTTTTTACATCAACTAGCCATTGCATCATTTATATTTGAAACTATTAACATTAGTTGAGAAAATCTTTCCTTCTTTAGTTTCATCTAATGTGCAACAGCTTTTTTTTATATATGAATTAATTTTTATTTATAAAAAAATAATTATGAGCTATTTTTGTTTGAATCATAAATTACTTAACTGTAATCTTTAATTGTTAATCTATTAATATTTATAATATTTATAATATATATATATCACAATATTCGTAATTATATTTATCGTTACAAAAACCAAATCAATTCTTGATTCAATAAAATTCTTGTTAATGCTATGATTATTTACTTAGTTAGATAATGAATTCTCTTTTTCCTATTAGTTTTATCCTACTAGGCTTTTCTTTTAGAAGGTTTTATGGATGCCTTTTCAACATTGCTGAATATGTTTATAAGTAGGTAAGGTGGATTCTTTTTGCTTTATACTTGCGTTTATATATGGCATTGTAATTATTGTGAAAAAAAATATCAACTTGGGTTAAAAGCTACCCGCCTACCACAAATTACATCAATTCTAAATTTTTTAATGAAATTTTCCACCAAACCAACCATCAGTTAAATGCTTTCATATAGAGGTCAATTAAGTTCATATTTTGTCGTTTAAAATTTTGAGTAAAGTATTATTTTGGATCTTAATATTTAGACTAAATTTTAATT
>NC_029772.3:4419779-4446157 GCF_000817695.3 Arachis duranensis
AATGTATTTACTTACAATTAATATGATACGCATACAAAAATAATAAAATATTTAAAATTATTTAAATAAAAAATATATTATGAGAATAAAAAATTATTAATTACACAATTAATATACATATATATAAATAAAAAAACTACTATAATTTATGAAAATTATTACACATATGATAATACTAATAGAATAAAAAAATCATTAAATGATTATAGGCTAAAAAAATAATCATAATTAGAAAATAATTAATTTATGTGACTTAAATATATTTACGTATAATTAATATAAAAAATATTTGGTAACAAAAAAATTAGCCAAAACAATAAAAATTTGTCTTATTGAATATTTATTAATTATTGTAACAATTAATAAATATTAAATAAAATAAATTCTGACTTTTTTTTATCTCTACAACATTACTAAATTAATATATATATATATATTTAAAAAACAAAATAAGTATATCCTAAGAACAAGGAAGCTATTAATTAAATAATTAATATATACATATACATAAATAAAGAAACTATTAATTAACAAGAAATTGTATATTTTTTTATTTTAGGAATCAAATGTACATAATTATAACTATTTGTTCTGAAATAGATAATCAAATTAATTTCGTAGTAATTAAATATTTCTATTTCTAATTTACAGTAGATTAATCTTATACTATATAGTATATATGTCTTTTTAATATATTATGTAATTTTAAATTTTTATATCTAAGGTCTATATTTTTCTTAACAACTGTCATGATTACTAAATTATGTTCTAAGGTTATGTTTAATATAATGTTAAATATAATTTTTAATAACTTTTTACTTATATTATTTTGTCCTTTTATTTTATTTTAATTTTTTTATAAGTATAATTTTAATAAGAATTTTAAAACAACATCTCGACATAAAGTTTGAAAACTTAAAATTAAAATAATTTAATTATGGAGAGTCAAATAATTTAAAATACATACACAAAAAATTCTAATTAAAATGATTCTACTATTGGTGAAGAAAGAATATAAAATTGTATATCATTTTAAAATTAATTTATTATTTTTTATTATTTTTAATTTTTTTTATTGTGATATTATTTTTAAGGTTTCGTATACAATGCATAATAAAAATTTCAGAAGTATTTCTATTTGAGAAAAAGATATCTAAAGAAAGTGATATTATTTTGCATTTGGTTGAAAACTCTTGGATTCTAATAAATTTGTTTTGCTTTGAACCATACGAAAAAATACTCCAAAAAAAAAAAGAGAAGACCCGTATTTGATAGGTAAAAGTTGTATAATTTATATTAAAATTATTTGTATCAATTTTTTTTTAAATTTTTTTAAGTAAATAACACGTATTTTTAAAATTACAGATGTAATAGGTCTTTTAATTGAAAAAAGAAATCTAGAGGTCTCTAATAAATTTGGAAGTCTTGTTTCTTTTGATTTGTTAGAACTTGATGAGATATGATAACTTAAAAAAATTGTGATAATTTTATTAATTTTGTTTTTTAAATTTCTAGAAATGATTATGTTTTTTGTTTTCATGTCGTATAGGAATAGATCTAAATTGATATACACATTATGAAAAAATTTTGCAAGATAATTTATTGAGTACATGCAAAATTACTCAAATAGATAATATATTATTATATTACAATTTGAAAAGCTTAAGAATTTTGACCATAAGCACTTATTTCTTTTCTATAGTATTTATTGCTATATGTATATAATTATATATTTTAAATAATATATTATTTTGTAATTTTTTCAGGAATAACGAAAATTTTGACTGTAACTATCTTGATGGTTTCAGTGACTAAGATAAGGGGGGTTGAATCTTAGCCCCCTTTTCACCTGATAACACTTTCTGGTCTTTGAGGAAACTTTTCTATTTTTGTCTCGTCCCTAGCTACGAGACTTTTTATTTTTGTCTCGTCACTTGGCACGAGATGTTTTTTATTTTAGCTCCTGTGCAGCAGAAACAGAAATGTAGTAGTAGAGAGAGAAGATTACACCCAGATATATCCTGGTTTAGCTGCTAAGTGCAATGCAGCCTACATCCAGTCTCCATCACAACAATGATGGAATTTCACTATAATCATCCAGATTACAAACTGTAAAGTGCTAACCCAACTTACAAGGGGATTCCCACAAAATCATGAAACACAACATAGATGAACAAAGGAACTCTAAGGACATCTATGGCTTTTTCTTTTAATTTTGCACTCTCTGTCTTTTTTCGCTCTATGGCTTTTTCATACAAACCTCACTGTTTGTCTTTTTCCATGAGACTCAAGACATGACAAAATTAAACAGAAAAATATAAAACAGAATACATTGAAGGGGAAGAAAATCTATAAGCTTAGGTAGCTCTGAGAATCCTGTGCCTTGCACTCTCACTGCTTACTTCTAACTCCTTACTCCTTGAATCAAACCGTGACTGTTCACTCCTTTTATAGAGAGGAGAAGCCTTCACAGTTGAAACAAAAACCAAGCTTAACTTCTTTTCCTTCACACAAAACCGGTTCGGCCAAAGAGAGAGAGGAGGTAACCCATGCAAAACCCAACATACAAATACCTCTAGTTTTTCCTTGGTCATCACTCTTCATCAATCCGAGCTCTCTATCCTTGGCTTGCTCTCCAAGATGGATTTCTGGCCCTTGATGCTTCATGATGATGATGACTTCATCTGCTCCAATCTCTGTCTCTTCCATCACTTTGCCACTCTAACTACTTCCTGTGGTGGTTGAGCAGAATCAGAGACAAGCCATGCTTCCAAGAATCTCCTCCTTGCTGGCCGAATCTCCTTCTACCTTTTTTTGGTATGAAGAAGCCAAGATTTCATCACAAAATCTTACTACAAGTGATAAGAATCTTAGCCACAGCATATTTTATGTTTTTTATGTTTTCTTTTTCTTGCCATCATGGTGATGGTCTTTAGTTTGCTCCTAGCTTCATCTTGATAGCGTGCAAAAGCTTCCATGATTGCTGTGATGGAAGTGATCGAAAATGAGAGAGAAGATAAAGTAGAAATAAAAGCATGTAATGGATTTGAGTAAAGTAAAACAAGCTGAATTAATTCCTACTCTCTTTTTTTTCTTGGTGGCATGTAGCATTAATGAGCCATCAAATCAATTGTATAATCTCTCTCATGTTTCCAATACAAGTATTAACTCTTCTTGATAAATTTTGAATTCCATCATTTGATTAAAAGAATCCCTTGGAAGCATGAAGCAAAATTTTTGCTTTCTTCTCAAGATTAGTTTCGGACCAACTTTAATGGTCTTGGAGCATGAGGTTTAATTGGGCTTGTATCACAAATTTTGGCCCAATAACAAGAATAATAATTCAGCCACAACAAATAAAACATTTTTGCATCAATGCTGAATGTATTTATAAAACACTTGGGCTTGCAATTTTTTCTTTTATTTTCAGCCCGTATTAAAAATCTGCATCACAAAATTATTAATTAACATATGTTCAATGAAAATCAAATTAATAATTTTGTAATTAACTATTTCAATAATGTTTGTTCATCATTAAAATAAACTTGAGTTTTCCAAACTCATCATACCTATTTCTTTTCTATAATATTTTGTAATTTTTATGTACGGATATATTTATGTGATACTTTTAAGAATTAAGAGCAAATAAGGAATAAATGTTTTAATTCAGAATCATGAGAGGATTTTTGAGAAGAATAAAACTCTACATTCAAGCAAAATGCTTATCCAAGTTTATCCAAATTATTGTAACAACTTTTCAAATCACGCGCTCCTTCTTCTCCTTCTCTGTTTCTTTCTCCTTCTCTTTCTCCTTCTCCTCCTTCTTGTATTTCTTCTTCTTCTTCTTCCAAATTTGCGCATATTCTTCTTTTTCCCTTCTTCTTGTCCTCATCTTTCTTCTTATTCTTCTTCTTCCAAATTTGCACACGCAGATTTTTCTTCTTTCCTTCTTCTTCTACTCCTCTTAAAGATTATCAATTCAATTTAATTTAATTGAATACCTACGTCTATTCAATTAAATTCATAATGAACCGAATTCGTTATTAAGGTGAAACAATTGTATAGTACTAAATGAACGGAACATTATCCATTATATAAAATCAAATTCAAAACAGCTTTCTGCACAATGAACTGAACATGTTATTAAGGTAAAATAATTGTATAGTACTAAATGAACGGAACATTATCCATTATATAAAATCAAATTCAAAACACATGTGTCTACAATTTAGAGATTATCAATTCAATTCAATTCAGAACATTTGTGTCCATTCAATTCAATTTAGCAATTGCATTTCATTCAATTTGATTGAAAAAAATTCATTAGCATAATGTTGGTATTGTTGGTGATGACGATAACGAAAGAGAAGAAGAAAAAGAGGAGAAAGAGTAGAAGAAGAATCTGCGTGCGTGAAGGAGGAGGAGGATGTATGTGTGTAGTTGAAAGAAGCGTGGGAAAGGAGAAGAAGAAAAAGCATGTGTAATGACACTTTTTTAATGAGAGTGGTTTTTGTTGGTGTTGGATCTATTTGAATAAACTTGGATGAAAAAAAAAACTTAGATGTATAGCAATCCTGTTTTGAGAATTGTACAATTAATGTTGTGTATAGAAAAGTCTTTAATAAATTGAGATGATCAATTATTGTTTAATCAATTTGTATCTCTTTGTTGTTAATTGTGTTTTTTTTATAGTTTAATAAAAATTTATATATAATCAGTAGTTAAATTTTATTTGATATAGAAACAAAGATACAATTTATAGATATACAATTATCAATTTTAAAGACAAAAAAAATGTGTATGTATATTTTTTTTAAAAAAATTAAGACATTAATTTATTATATATTATACTTTTTTAATTAAGTTAAGTATTCATATGAATAAAAAAAATAAATTAAATTTAATTTAAAATTAAATATATTAAAACATATCTTTTTATTAAAAATATCTTAAATATACATAAAATATTAAATATTTTTCGTGCATCACACGGATAGATATATATTAGCGACATTCTAAATTATTATTTAAATAAAATATTTCCTATTATAGAAGAGTACAAAATTAAATTTTGTGATTAATGTACATCTTCAAATTTGTTGACAAGATTTTGTTGCCTTCTTTTATACACGAAAAGATTAAAAAATAATAATTAAAAAATTCCACTCTTGTCAAATGTTCATTAATAGTAGAAACTTTATTTCATATTTTACGCATAAAGAAATTTAATTTTAATACGTTAATAATGAAAATTATTTTTATATTATTAATAATTAAAATTAAATTAAGAAATATAGTTATTTAATTAGTAATTTCAATGATCATTTATTTGGAATGCATCAATTTTGAAATAATAGGAGAGAAGAATAGTTAAAATAAATATTATACTCATAAAATAAAATTACAAATTACATTAAGCCAATTTAATTCGTAATTGGTGTGGGCCTGCACTTAATTAAGCTATGAACTTAATTTAATTTATTTTTTTTAATTATATATGTCATTTTATTTTTTTAAAAAAAATTTAACATATATTTTATATAAATAATTAATTTGATGATTAATCTTTTACGTGTATAGATAACATGGTTGAATAATTCCTAGTTTTGATATGATTTTTTTCCTTTAAAAAAGGTTAAAATTCACTACTGATGGGTTTTACCAAAAATAAAAGGAAAAGTTTAGGGGGCAATAATTTTATTGCATTTTGGCCAGTATGTAACCAGTAGAGTAAGGTGAGTTATTGGATAAAATTTCACACCAATCTCACACCATCAAATTATCGTTGATGGCTAGTTGATGACTACCAATCACAAATGTTGCTGGCCCCTAACATTACTCAAAATAAAATGTGAATCTTGCTGATGGTTATACGAAGATGGTAAAATTACCTTTGGTGCGTTTGTTAGGATAAGACACTAAAAACATGATAGGATAAGATATTAATGAATACAGATATAAAATTTTGTATTTTTATATTCTGTTTGGTGATAAACTATAACAAATTATGAAAATTTAATTTACTTTTTTTTTTCATTCAAAAAATTTGAGATGAAAATATAATAATAAAAAATATAATTATAAAAAATTAACAAAAATAATTAAAAAAAATAAAAAATAAATTGTGTTCCTTGTTAGTGTTTTCATGTCCTTTCTGTTAGGATGGATACAAAATCCACTAATTTAGTGTCTCTAGACACATTATCTCTACTCATGTCTCGTCTGTCAAACATGATTTTGTGTCTCAGTGTCCGTCTGTATAAACAAATAAAACTCTTTTTTGGGTTTATTTAATTTGTGCTCTAAGAACACATATTAAATTTATAAATTTAAAAAGTTTTTATTGAGAATATAAAAAATTAAAATTTTTAATATTTTTATTTTATATTTATTAAATAAAAATATTTAAAATTTTTTTCTAATAATAAACTTATAATGAGCTCTTAAGATACATATTAGCTATTTTTTTTAAAAAAAAAAACATGTATCTACCAAAAATAAAAATAAAAACATTATTGAAGTTAGAAAAATGATAGCTAGCTCTCCATTACAATCTTAAATCCTAAACCCAAACTCAAATATAATTATAGTCAGCTCCTAATATCATCTCATGCAACTTCATATATAGTGCTCCACCTTCAATTTCTCTTTAATGTTCCAAGCTTAGGCCTAATTAAACTCCATAACCATAAGCTTGGTTAAAAGATGGATGTCATGAACTCTCTCCAAATAAGAAGTGGCACAGGTGCTTATGATGATGATGGACATGTCAAAAGAAAAGGTAAAATTTTTCTAGTATCATAATCAAATTCATTTTTCTTTTTCTTTTAAATGTCTCAAGACAGAGAATACAGAGACACTGAGATAAAGACTAAATGTATCATAATTCATAATCCAGGAACAGTAAGGAGTGCTGTGGCTCATATCATCACGGCGGTGATCGGCTCCGGCGTTCTGTCTCTTGCTTGGAGCACTTCACAGCTAGGATGGATTGCAGGGCCAATTACTTTGCTTTGTCTTGCAATTATAACCTATGTTTCTTCATGTCTCTTATCTGATTGTTACAGAACTCCAGATCCTATAACTGGGAAAAGAAACTACTCTTACATGGATGCTGTTAGAGCGAATCTTGGTACTATCACAATTTTATCTACCATTAATTGTTAATAATAATTTTAAAGAACTACATTGGTAATTATAAATTATGATTTCATATGGTGTATATATTAATTTTTTTCTCAGGTAATAAAAGTACTTGGTTTGCTGGTTTCCTTCAGTTTTTGGCCTTATATGGGACTTGTATAGCATATGTAATAACCACAGCTACCAGTCTAAGGTATATGAAATTTGAAATTCAATTTTTTAGGCATAAAATAATTTTACATCAATAAAAAATATATTTTTTAATATTGACGGCTTGAATAGTCATTAAAAAGAACGGATGTGACTAATGTCATTTCTGCAGGGCAATTCTGAAATCAAATTGTTATCATAAGGAAGGACATAAGGCTTCTTGTGAGTATGGAGATAGTTTGTATATGGTGATGTTTGGGTTGGTCCAGATTTTGATGTCGTTCATACCAGATCTTCATAACATGGCATGGGTTTCAGTTGTTGCTGCAATTATGTCCTTCACTTATTCATTCATAGGACTTGGACTTGGCATCGCCACAGTTATAAGTAACCATCTCTTCTATTATTACTATTTAATGTCGATATAATCTAGAATCCATAGATTTTACCCCATCTCAATTAAGCGGGTGCACATCCATATGCACATGCGCACACAATCTTTTCTTGAAAAAAAAAAAAAAACAATACAAGAAGAGTTTAATTTCAATGCACTGACAATGTAATTTCCAATATTTTATATAGTTGTCCAATCATATCTGTTTTTTTTGAATAAACATCCAGGCAATATGAATATGAAAGATAGTTATTTTTAATTATATGATATTACATAATTGAAGTGTAAAATTACTTTATACTAACCGTGCATTAGCATTAAATTCATATAAGAATTATACCCATAGTTGACTTTTGAAACCATTAATTTCATTCAAATTAATGCATTAATTAATTATTGGGTCATGAATTTCATTCAAATTAATGCATTAATTAATTATTGGGTTAGGAAATGTAGTGAAAAAAATATATATTGGAACAATTATTTTCAATTGTTGATGATATTATGATTTTTTTTTAACTGAAATTTAGTTTGATGGAGATTCAAACTTACTGCTTAAAAAACAATCTAAATGCATGAATCTTTTTGGGTGTTATAAGAAATTCGAAATGGAGTCATAGGAGAGAAAAAAATCTAACTATTTAACAAATGAATAATCTTTATACATGTATTTAGTTATATGATATTACATTAAAAAAATATAACTAATAAACATTTTAGATTGTGAATAGATCTTTTCAATTTTTTTAAGAAAAAATTGTCAAGCATAATCTTTTACTGTTTAACATCTTTTTTCATATATATTTTTTAGTCTCACTTAAAAAGTGTATAGTAAAAAATCATTTTACAACAATATTAAAAAAAATTGAGAGATCCATTCCCTGTTTAGAGATAATTTGATTTGATAAATTTAATCAAATAACAATGTATAATTGGAGCCAATCAGTTATAGCTCTAATGACATAGTCTTTTCATACTTATTTAAGAGGTCGCGAGTTCGAGCCTTCTTATCTTTGATAAAAAAAAAATAATGTATGATTGGAATTTGATGACACTTACAGAAAATGGAAGAATTATGGGTAGCATAACAGGGGTAGCAACTAATAAGGTTGCAGACAAAATATGGTTAGTGTTTCAAGCACTTGGCGACATCGCATTCTCTTATCCCTACTCTCTTCTCCTCCTTGAGATTCAGGTATTTCATATTCAAATTAGGTAGTAATTATTACTTATGTACTTATTAGTGGTTGGTACCACTTTTGAAAAAAAGAAGCAGCAATTTAATGCTGAAATTAAGAAAATGTTGAATTTTGTTGTTACAAGGACACACTGAAGTCTTCTCCACCGGAAAACCAAACCATGAAGAAGGCGTCCATGATTGCAATCTTGATCACAACATTCTTCTATCTCTGTTGCGGATGCTTCGGATACGCCGCCTTCGGAAACTCTACGCCGGGAAACCTGCTCACTGGGTTTGGATTCTATGAGCCTTTCTGGCTTGTTGACATTGCTAATGTTTGCATTATTGTTCATTTGGTTGGAGGGTATCAGGTACCTTTATTGCTAATTTTGAATTTAACTTTGTTACAGTATTAGTGTAACTTTACAGTATTAGTGTAACTTTGCATAGACAATAGCCGCGGTTGTATATTGTACATCAACAAAAATAACTAATCTTTAAATACATTACTTAAAACCTGTGAAGCACGGATACTTTGTTGAGTTGCTGTGTGTCGGACACATTTTAGACACGACACTCATCAACACTCGTCCGACACGCGTGTCTGCTGTATCCAACTGTGTCTTAGTAAAAAAGAAAAAAATTCTTCTTCAGACACATTTGGACACACCTAAATACCATCACGTGTCAGCGTGTCCAGTTTTATTCTTAACCAATATTCTTAAATAATAAAATATTTTTTATTATTTATTAAAATAAAAAATATTTTAAATACTTTATATAATTAAAATAAAATATTAAAAATAATTAAAATTTTTAATATCAATAAAATATCAAAATATAATTATAATTTAACTAAAAAATACTTTATATTTTATATATATACGTGTCCCTATGTCATATAAGATTTTAAAATTCGCGTATCGACGTGTCATGTGTCGTGTCCGTGTCTGTGTCCGTGCATCATAGCTTAAAACGTATAAATATAATTGGATAATTGTATAAAATTATTTTAAGCATCAAAACTAAAAGTGTATTTGGAAAGCATTAAAGTGAGAAAAGAATTATATTACTATTAAGAAATGAATTTTAATTCTATTTTAAATTTAAATTAATGATTTGGAACAATTAATTGCATGAATGAAATAAATTTTGTGTTCTTTATTAATTTATTCTTGTAGGATTTTATTTGTCTTTTTTTATTTGTTTATTAGAGACAATTTAAACATTTCAATCTTTTGTAATAATAGAATTACAAATTACATCTTTTTTGGTATGATTTAGTTTGAACATTAACGTGCGAATTGAAATTCGTTTGAGAATTGAAAATTACACTCTTTACTATTATTTTTCTTCATGCAACTTAATTAATTACTGTTGTTCTTAACAGATTTATTGTCAGCCAATATATAATGTAGCTGATAGATGGAGATCAAGAAAGTTCCCCAACAATGGTTTTGTGAACAATTTCTACAAAGTGAAACTACCCCTTTTGCCCACTTTTAACTTCAATCTTTTCAGGTTCTGTTTCAGAACAATTTTTGTGATTTCAACCACAGGAGTTGCAATTCTTTTCCCTTACTTCAACCAAGTTCTTGGAGTTTTAGGAGCCATAAACTTTTGGCCATTGGCCATTCTTTTTCCAGTGGAGATGTACTTAGTTCAGAAAAAGATTGAAGCATGGAGTAGCAAATGGATTGTTCTTAGGATATTTAGCTTTGGTTGCTTTCTTGTGACCTTAATGGGGTTTGTGGGCTCACTTGAAGGAATCATAAGACAGAAATTTCATTGAAAGCTTTATTAGGTCACTCTATTCAATAATACATCATTTCTTTTGTGTGAGAATAAATTAAAATAATATTAGGCAATTAAATAATTTTTTCCTAAATAATTATTTTGTTGTTGTTAATACTAGGCAACTAAAATAAATTCTTAATTCTAGTTAAAATATTGATAAAAAATATTACTTTTGAAGTTTTGCTTTTGCATTAACTAATTAATATTACCCAATATAAATTATACAGAAATTATTTTTGATATGGAAGTGGAGATAGTGTTTTAGTTAAATATTGATATTTGAAGTGTATTACAGTATTGTGGAAATCATTTAACACGCCCCCACGTGTTTCAACACGTCTCTACGTGTTGACCAATATGTTACCACGTGTTGGCCAGGATGTAGCCACGTATACAGCATGCCCCTCACGTGTTGCAACACACCCTTCACGTGTTACAACACACCCTTCACGTATTGACTTTTCAATTACAAAATTCACCCATCTGTAATTATACCACATAATTTCATTTCCAAAAAATTATTATTATTATTATTGAGAAGAAAAATTAATCGTAAATGTCTCATCATTAACATTGAGAACCATATATCCTAGATAGTGGATTCTAAATTTTAGCATCAAAATTCAAAAGTAATTGAGAAAAATTGTACCAGATTAATACATGAATAGGACTTTTTATTTTTAATATTGGAATAATAGTGGTATTTTTTTAAAATGTGGATTTTTGGAGTGTTATTCTTAAATATAGAATTGTTTAATTAAAGAAGCAGAAATCAAACCATTCGACTTACAGAAATTGAACCATCTGATTTATAGAAATACAAAAATTGAACTGTTCAATTTGTGTTAAAAAAATTAAAAAATTTAAAGTGCAAAAATCGAATCTTTCAATTTGTATACTTTTTACAATTTTAAAAAATACAAAAAATTATAATATTAAAATATATAACCATTTTTACTTCCATACCAATAAAAATTAACTATATGAATAGTTGAATACATATGTTATCATGTTACGCAGTAGAAATCTAAAAAATCAGAAAAGCTGACTACAAGTCTTGTCCTGTGATAATTGGTATCCATGTCATGAGTAAGGATCTGTTATAGGAGATTGTGGGTTTTGGTAAGGTTAGAGTTGATATGAAATTTTCATTGGAAGAGAGAGTTGTTCCAATGAGAATTGGTACTTGTTAACCAACTTCATAAAAAATTAAAGACAGTTAAATTATCAATTGGTAGAGAGAACATAGCAGTGTAAAAATTTAATAAAAAATATATTTTTTTTACTGACTCCTTTGTGCAGGTATTGCAAATAGAGATTATTTTGGAGGAAGTCACAAGTTATAGTTTCACTAGTTCAATTTGAAGAGGCTTGGTCCTGCCAAGAATTGAGATTTTTGCATGATTTATTTTAGTGAAAAAGGATGAATATCAAAGAGAGACCGAGTAGATTAGGAGTCATTCATCAAAGTGATAATATTTGTGTTATGTATAAAAAAATGTAGAATTTGTTCATTTATTTTTTGCTGTGGGTTTACTTGATAAGTGTGGTGCACATGGTTGATATATTTTGATAGAACTTGAGCTATATTGAGTATGATCAAAAAATTATTTGAGAGTTTGATAGAATTGCATGACAGAAAATATGAGTAAAAAAAGTGGTTGATTAAATTTTTGCAGTAATTTAAAATATATGGTTGAAACGAAATGCGAAAATTTTTCAGAATAAAGAGAATAGCGTTGAGGACATTAAAATGAAATCGTTGTTGAACTATAAGAAATAATGTGATATTAATCTATTTGATTATTAATGACGATGACATAAATGACAATAAATTTAGTTATTTTTATGTTCTTTTTATTTTTGTTATATAGATTATATTTTTTTGAGTTATTCTATTTTAATGTGTTAAAATTTAAAAAGATAAAGTATAGATTTTTACTATATATTTTATAAATAAAACCAAAAATATAAAAAATTAAAAATATAAAATTTATATTATATTTTTAATTATAAAAATTGAAAGAATTCATTCTAATATATAAAAATAGAAGGAAGTACCTTTCACCAAGTAGCTGGACATCGACCTTTTTTTTATTGTTTTGGTCAACAAAAGGTGTCAGTCATATTTAGTTGTTTTTATTGGGCTTTTAATGGACACCAAGAACGTATCCAAAAAACCAATGGACAACAAGAAGAATAAAATAAAAAATCTATAGTTTTTATTGGTTGTTTAGATTATCTTAATTAAAAAACTCATTCTAATCTCTATTTATGACTTATTTATCATAAAAAGTAATTGAAGTTACGTCAATTTTTGTATCATAAATAATAAATAAGAATTTAAAATATCTCTCTTTTCTCCATTAGAAAGAATTTACTGTTAAAAAATATTAATATAAAAAAATCATATATAAAATTAATACACAATATATAATTTGAGGTTATACTAATTTGTAAAATTATTTAATATAAAAAAATATAGTTAAACTCTACAGTTAACGACAAATATTGTGAAATTGCTATATGTGTTCAATCAAGTCCTCTTTCAGCTGTCTATGCTGCTGCCTATTTCAAAGTTTGGCATTTCTTTGAAGAAATTGATGGTATGATGCAAAATCTTCTTCTCCCAACTGAGGTTGTGATAAGCTGTTTTCGACAGTGACATACTCTAAGTTTTGAGCAAAATTTTCTGCACAAGTGTCTCTTTTGTTGTGATAAGGATATGGATGACCATTGACCACGTATGACTTGGATGGCTTAACTTTCCTATAGTGAAGTGCCATATTACCAAGGTATTATATTTAATGAAAGAGGAAAAAGAGGACTCTTGTACATATATAAATAGGAGGTTAAACCTCTGTTGATGAGACACACAAAAGCAATAAACAATTCTCTCTCTCTTTATATTGCAATACTTCTTTCTCTATTTATATTTCTTTATTTTATATTTGTTACCTCTTCTTTATTTATCTATTTAGTTATTTTATAACACGTTATCAGCACGAAACTCTAACGAAATTTTAGGAAGACTCCAGGTAACAAATTTTTATTATGTTGAAGCTCTTTCATCTTGAATTCAATGCTCTTAATATATCTGGAAATAATTATTTATCATGGATACTAGATGTTAAAATCAATGTTCTGAAAATCGGTTCGAACCGGCCGGTTGAACCGGTCGAACTGTGAACCGACAAGAAAAACGGTTCGGACAAATAGTATAACCGCTCATTTTAAAAATCAAAATTTGACCGTCGGACCGGTCGGGAACCGGTTGATCGGACCGAACTAGGACCCGACCGGTTTTCACATTTCAACACCGTTTTGAATTTTAAATTAAAAAAAAAAGAAAATTAAAAAAATAAAAAGAGCCTCACCATTCACCAACTCACCGTCTCCCTCTCTGTCTCCCACTCATCTTCCTTCTGCATCCCTCTCTAAAAAAAAACCCTAGCCTCCATCGCTACTCTCTTCTTCAAGCTATCACTGCCGCCGTCCTACCGCCGCCGTCGAATCTGGTCTAGTCGTCGCCCCACTACTTTAGCGTCGTCTCCGCTCGTCTCAGTTGTTGCGTCGCATCGCATTGCATATGCTTGAAGCCACCGTCCCACTGCAACTCGTCTCGTGTCGTTTCTCCGTGGAGCAGCCGCTGTTCCGCCGCGTCGGTTCTGGTCCACCGCGCTCCATCCCTCCTATGCTCCAGATCTGCCGCGCTCCATCCCTCATCTGCTCCAGATCTACTGCGCTCCACCCTCCTCTGCTCCTGTTCTGCCGCGCTCCACCCTCCTCTGTTCCAGTTCCGCCGCGTTCCACCCTCCACGGCTCCAGTTATGCGACGGTCCAGCCACCCCTTCTCCAGTTCCGCGACGGTCCAACCACTCCTTCTCCAGTTCCGTAACGGTCCCGTCACCTCTTCTCCAGGAACCCTATGTCTATACCTTCATCATATAACTGTTTCAGTTTAGAAGATTCATATGCTTCACCTTTTTACTTCTGTTATGTTGTTGCTCTGTTTACTTTAATATTTTTGGTTTTATTGTGATTTTTTGTTATTGAACTTATTAAGTTGATAATTTGCTAAATTATTGGGCTGCTGTTATCTTAATTTGCTAAATTGTTGGGTTTCTGTGATTGAATTTGTTGGATTTTTCTATTCAAGTTTTGTTGTTGTTTTTTTGTTTCATATACCTATTATTGTTCTTCAGATTATTGGGTTTCTGTGTTTTTTTTAAATTGTTAATTTGTTGATTTTTGAAATTGTTATTGTGATTCTTGGGATATAGATTGCTTTTGTTTTTTGTTATTAGGTTGTTGGTTTTTTTATTCTAATCTTGCTCTTGTTAATTCATTAAATTATTGTTATTGTGATTCTTGCTGTTGAGATTGTTCTTGCTAGTGAGTATATTAATTTGGATTTGTTGAAATTTGTTAGACTATAACTATATTTGGTGTGTTTATAATAGAGAAATAGAGAAAGGGGCAGCTAGCATTGTTTGATTTGTTTCATTGATTATTGTTTCAATTCTCCCTCTTTTCTGCTGCAAGAAGCTCACCCTCTCACTAATTCAATCTTCCTTCTTAATGATTGTGAATTTGCTTGTTTTATTGATGGTTGTATTATTCACACTATACCATATACTTTTCCTAATTCAATATAATTGTTGAGTTTGCCTACATGGTTATATGATATGAGTTTATTTATATTTATTATTTTATTATAAAACAGTTTTTTCGGTTCAACCACGGTCAAACCGATTGAACCTATAAACCAGTGAACCAGTAGCTAGAACGGTTTGATGACCGGTTCAATTTTCAGAACCTTGGTTAAAATCCATCTTGATTCAATAGATCTTGGAGATACCATTAAGGCTGAAAATAATCCCAGAAGGATAAAGCCAAATCCATGATTTTCCTTCGTCTATGATTGAAAAATGAATATCATACATTAAAAAATCCTGCAGATCTGTGGAAAGACCTTGAAGAAAGGTACAATCATTGAAAGACGGTGATACTTCCTCAAACCGGATATGTTAGAGAAAATTTTCTCGACCTTCCATGTTTCAAATGTGTTCCTGCAGCAGCAGTATCGAGAAATAGAATTTAAAAATATTCTGAGTTAATTTCTTGCTTTCTTGTTGCTAAACGCAACAATGAGTGATTCTTAAGAAATCATGAAGCGCGCCCAGTTGGCGCTGCCCCATTTCTTGAAGCAAATGCGGCAAATTATAACCCTAGAAGAGAGGATCTCACCAGAAGTGGGATAAAGAAAGAAACAATGGACAAAGTAAATCAATTGAGGATAAATGCTTCCGTTGTGGTGGAAAGGGCCATTGGTCACGTACATGTCGTACCCCAAGGCACTTAGTTGATCTTTATCAAGCATCCTTGAAAAGGGATGACAAAAGAAAGGAAACAAATTTTGTTTCAAATGATGAAAATTCCACCACTTATTATGATGTATATAATTTCTTTAAGGATTCTGAAGGAAATTTTGGCTACTTGATCAACGATGGAATAGTTTGATATATGTATGTGTTTGTTAAGTATTCATGTGAATAATTTTACTGTGCATGTACTTCTACTCATTTTATTATTATTATTATCATTTGTTTTTTTGAAGAAAAATGGCAAGGACATATTCTGAAGATATTTGCCTTGCGAATAGTGCTACTATTATTGGCTCAGGCAATGTGATTGAGGGCTCCGGAAGAGCTATAATTTTGTTTTCTGGAGGAACAAAATTTTAATAAATAATGCACTATTGTCTACCAAGTCTCAAAGAAACTTATTGAGCTTTGAAGATATTCGCCGAAATAGATATCATATTGAGACTATGAATGAGAAAAATCATGAGTACTTATGTATCACAACTCATGATTCAAATAAGAAAGTTATATTAGAAAAGTTGCCCTCACTTTCATCTGGGTTGTATTATACCAAGATTAGTGCAATTGAATCACATGCCATTGTAAACCAGAAGTTTACTAGCCTAAATGAATTCATAACTTGGCACGACCAATTGGGTCATCCGGGAACAACCATGATGAGGAGAATTATTGAAAACTCCCAAGGACATTCACTAAAGAACCAGAAGATTATTAAAACTAGTGAATTTTGTTGTGCTGCATGTTCTCAAGGGAAGTTAATTTTAAGGCCATCACCAGTAAAGATTGGATTTGAGTTCCCTGAATTCCTAGAAAGGATTCAAGGTGATATATGTAGACCTATTCATCCACCATGTGGATCTTTTAGATATTTTATGGTCCTGATAGACGCATCTTCGAGATGGTCACATGTGTGCTTATTATCTTCTTGCAACCTGGCGTTTGCGAGATTACTGGCTCAAATCATTCGATTAAAAGCACAATTTCCAAAAAATTCAATCAAAGTAATTCGTCTTGATAATACTGGTGAATTTACTTCACAAGCTTTTGATGCTTATTGTATGGCTAATGGAATAAGTGTTGAACATCCAGTAACTTATGTTCACACACAAAATGGGTTAGCAGAATCACTTATTAAGCGCCTCTAATTGATTGCTAGACCCTTACTTATGAGAACAAATCTCCCAACTTCGGTTTGGGGGCATGCTATTTTACATGCCGCAGCACTTATTCGTTTGAGGCCAACGAGTTATCATAAGTTCTCTCCTATGCAATTAACTTTTGGTCAGCAGCCAAATATTTTTCATTTAAGAATATTTGGGTGTGCGATATATGTTCCCATTGTACCACCTAATCGCACCAAAATAGGACCCCAAAGAAAATTGGGAATATATGTTGGATATGATTCTCCCTCTATAGTAAGGTATCTTGAGATACAAATAGGAGATGTATTTAAAGCTCGGTTTGTGGATTATCATTTTGATGAATCAAAATTTCCAACATTAGGGGGAGAGAATAAGTTTCTTGAAAAGGAACTTAATTGGAATGCATCATCGTTGATGCATTTAGATCCTCGATCAGAGCAATGTGAACTTGAAGTTCAAAAGATTATACATTTGCAAAGAATAGCAAATGAATTGCCTGATGCATTTTTTGATACAAAGAGGATAACGAAATCTTATATACCAGCGAAAAATGCCCCAATTCGAATTGATGTCCCAGTAGGACAAGTAGCCATTGAAGCAACTTCACGCCATAAGCGTGGCAGGGCAGAAAATGCGCCAATCCGAATTGATGTCTCAGTAGGACAAATAGCCACTGAAGTAAATACACGCCAGAAGCGTGGCAGGCCTGTCGGTTCCAAAGATAAAAATCCTCGAAAGAGAAAATAGGTAAATACTATTCCTGTTAAAAAAGACATTGTAGAGACACCTGCAGTTGTCCAAAATTCTGATATAGTTTTAACGCCAGAAGACGTTCAGGTACCTGAAAATTGTGAAAATGATGAGATCTCGATAAATTATATCTTTACAGGAGAGAAATGGGACCAAAATAAGACAATTGTCAATAAAATATTTGTATATAATGTGGCATTAAATATCATGCATGAAAGTAAGGATCTTGAGCCAAGATCAGTCGAAGAATGTCGACAAAGGAATGATTGGCCAAAATGGAAAGAAGCCATGAAGGCTGAATTAGACCCACTTGCAAAACGTGAAGTCTTTGGATCTGTAGTCCGTACACCTGAAGATGTAAAACCTGTTGGATACCGATGGGTATTTGTGAGAAAACGAAATGAGAAAAATGAAGTTGTGCGCTACAAAGTCCAACTTGTGGCACAAGGTTTTTCACAAAGGCCCGGTATAGATTATGAAGAAACGTATTCCCATGTAGTGGATGCGATAATATTGCGTTATTTGGTCAGTTTATCTGCATATCATAAACTACATACGCATTTAATGGATGTGGTAACAGCCTATTTGTATGGCTCATTAGATCGGGATATCTATATGAAAGTCCCTGAAGGACTAAAGATATCTAAACCATCCAGTGAATATTCGCAAGGGTTATACTCAGTTAAATTTCAAAGATCCTTATATGGTCTAAAGCAATCTGGACGAATGTGGTATAATTATCTTACTGAGTATCTGGCCAAAAACGGTTTCAAGAATGATGATATCTGTCCATGTGTTTTCATAAAGAAAACCGCATCTGGATTCATTATAATTGTTGTGTATGTTGATGATTTAAATATCATTGGGACTCCTGAAGAGATTCCAACAATTATAAAAACTCTGAAAGAAGAGTTTGAGATGAAAGATCTTGGAAGGACTAATTTTGTCTCGGCCTGCAGATCGAGCATACAAAAAATGGGATCTTTATTCATTAAGCGACATACACAGAGAAGATATTGAAAAGATTTTATATGGATAAGTCACATCCTTTGAGTACCCCAATGATCGTAAGATCTTTGGATATGGAAAATGATCAATTCCATTCTAAAGAAGAGAATGAAGATATCCTTGGTCCTGAAGTACCATATCTTAGTGCCATTGGAGTGCTAATGTATCTTGCCAATAATACGCGACCTGACATATCATTCGCGGTGAATTTACTAGCAAGATATAGTTCCTCTCCAACCAGAAGACATTGGAGTGGAATCAAACAGATCTTTCGATATCTTCATGGAACGATTGATATGGGATTGTTTTATCCCTATGGATCCAAGTCACAATTAGTTGGCTATGCAGATGCTGGATATTTGTCTGATCCACATAAAGGGAGATCTCAAATAGGATACATATTCACATATGGTGGTACAGCTATATCATGGAGGTCCACGAAACAGACGATAGCAGCAACTTCCTCTAATCATGCTGAAATACTAGCGATACATGAAGCAGGTCGCGAGTGTTTTTGGCTCAGGAGTGTGATTCAATATATTCTATCATCATGTGGACTGATTGATCAGAAGATAGCTCCAACTGTCTTGTTTGAAGATAATACAGCATGTATTGCTCAACTTAAAGGCGGATATATCAAAGGTGATAGAACAAAGCATATTTCTCCCAAATTTTTCTTCACTCATGATCTTCAAAATCAAGGGATAATTGATGTCCAAGAGATCCGCTCAAGTGACAATATGGCAGATTTATTCACAAAGTCACTCCCAAAATCCTCCTTTGAAAGATTGGTACATCAGATTGGGATGCGCCGATTTCGAGACATTAAATGATGTCGGCAAGAGGGGGAGACTGTACTCTTTTTTCCTTGGTCAGGTTTTTTTTTCCATTGGATTTTTTCTTGACAAGGTTTTTAATGAGGCAGTTTCCATCACTAAAGGATATTGTACTCTTTTTCCTTCACTAAGGTTTTTTTCCTATTGGGTTTTTCTTTAGTAAGGTTTTAACGAGGTAATAACCCTAAATGGTCATCCAAGGGGGAGTGTTATGATAAGGATATGGATGACCATTGACCACGTATGACTTGGATGGCTCAACAATCATATTATGCAATATAATACAAACTCTCATTATGTTTGCAAGTTTCTTCTTTTCCCAAAAGTGCATTGGACCACATATAATTGCAAAGCATGCTTGCAACACTCTGAATGCTTGCTCTACATCTTTTCTTTACCCTTCTTGCTATTGTGCAAATAACTTGCGTTTTTTCCGTGTGATTTTGAGATTAATTTGACAAATGTGACCCACTCAAGATAAATACCATCTGCTAAATAGTATCCCATAGTATACTTATTACCATAATAGTATAGTTTACCTCCGGAGCACGGTCATTTAGAATATAATCGAACATTGGTGAACAATCTAACACGTTGATATCATTATTTGAACCAAAAACTCCAAAGAACGTATGCCATATCCAAAGGTCTGAAGATGCTACAACCTCAAGTACTATGGTTGCAACTCCACGATAACCACTCATGTAATACCTTTCCACGCCTTTGGACAATTTTTCCTTTGCCAATGCATGCATTCAATGCTACCCAACATGACAGAAAAGCCACAACCTTCCGCCATTTGTAGTAGACATCGTACATCATTTGAATTTGGTTTTCGCAAGTATCATCCTCGAATACCGAAATGACACCTTCAACAAATTTTTCCAAGCATTCAATTGTAGGTGGTTGACTTCTCTATTTTTGCTCCAAACGAAGCATATTCCAATGCATCTCAAAAGTGAACTTTTTATCATAATTTATGGAATAAAGTTTATAGGCCAATTCTTTTATATTATCAACATTCGAACCACTTTTTATGTTTCGATTAGCTTGATCATAGCAACCAGCAAATTGTGCAACTACTTTGTTGATCCTATACCATCGTTTCTTACATGCAACTGCCCATCTTTTCATGTCAGCGTTTACTTGTATACAATAGCTGTGAATTCGACTCCAAAATGTTTCGCCCTTTTGGTCGGTACCAACTATAAGATCGGTTGAAACATTCAACCATGCACTGATCAACATTTTATCCTCTTCCCATTGCAAGTATTGAATACTATCTTGCCTACGATTTTCAATATCATCGTCATTGAGGTCGATAGCATCTAATCCACGAGGGTTGACAAAATCTGAATATTGCGAATTTGGACTAGATTGTATCGGAGTCTGAGGGGATAGGTTAAAAGAACCACCAATACCAGATGAGCTATGTCTCGATGCACTGAATTGAGTTGAAAACGGCAAGAATGTTGGAGTAATATTTCCAATAGAGGGGTTAAATATAGATGGAAATAGAAAATGTGGTGTTTGTGAATTTTGATTTTGTGGTTGGAACATAGGAAATTGATTATTATAAGGGGTTTGAAAATTGAAATTAGAAAGATTTTGTGGATTTGAATTTTGAAATGTATTTGGTAGTGTGAAATTTTGATTTGGAATTTGAGAGTTTGAAGTTTGAGATTGTTGGGTATTTGAAATTTGAGAAAAGTTTTGTAAGTAATTGAAAAAAGAGTTGAGTTAGTTTGGATCCATTTTTTCGAACAAAAAATAATATCAGTAGAATTTGATTTCGTAAACTTTGAAAGAAGATGAAGAAGAGTAGAAGAAAGTGTGAGAATTGAAGTGTATGTAAGTAGTATATATAGAATAAAAAAATAATTTATTAATAATAACGGTAACATAGTAACAACTAGTTTTCAATGGCTAGTTTTACAACGACTAATTTTGTAATATGGTTAGCATTCTAAATTTCATAAATAAAAATAAACAATTCACTAAAAATTTATTTTGTAATGTGTAAAAAAATGAAATTTATTTTTTTATATAAAAAAATTTAATTTAATTATAATTTAATATAATTATTTATATTAATTATGATTTAATTATTTAAATAATAATTAATTAAATAATCATATTAATTATTAATTAATTAATTATAATTTAATTATTTTATATAAGATTGATATAATTATTGAATTAATTATTATTTTAAAGATGGCAAGTTATCATTGGTGAGATAGGGTTCTTCAGAAGAAGAACTCTTCCTTTTTAAGATTTGTGAAAGGACCAGCTATTTTTCTCTCCAATGGTTAGAATCCCCTTGTGTCAGAAAAAAAAAGTAAGAGAGAGATTTACTATAAGGTCTTCTTAGATCACGTTTGATTAGTGTTCGTGAACGGTCATGTATACTATTTGGTTAGTTAAGACGCAGAATATTTTACAATAAAGATAAGTACGAGTATATACAAATACACAAATTTTGTGTAGTAAATTAAAGGTAAGACACGGAGATACAATACACGAGACAAATTATTTTTATTTTTATCTCTTATTATCCAAAGACCCAGACCTTTCTTTTTTCTTTCTCACTTTACGCTTTTTCTTCATGTATGATGTATTCTTTTTTTTTCTTTCTCCTTTATCTTTTTGTGTTGTTCTCTCCTTTCTTTTGTTTTTTTGACCACCACTTCCTGTGTCTCTCTTCTTTGTCTCTATTTATTCTCAAATTTGGGTTTATCTTATTTGTTGCTGCTCACGACGTGTCACTATTGTTATTTGTTCGGTGACGCAACGGTGAATATTACTGAATTTATCTTTTTTACTTGTCATGATGCGTCATTACACGTTCTTCTCTCATTTTTTTTCCGTTTTATCATTCTGTATTATGCAATCTATCTTAATTTTTGTCTCACGATTGATATGTTCTTTTTGTTTTTTTTCTATTTATTAAAAAAAATGATGTTCTTGCCTTTTTTTTAATTATTTTTTGATAATTGATTTTTAATAATGTGTGCAATGATAAATCTATGGTAATAGAAGAGGTGATTACTGACACCGAGTGATAAATAATTTTTTTTAAAAGAAGTTTATTATAAGATTAATATAAATTTTTTATAATTTTTATTATGTCTTATTTAATTTTTACCAAAAATAATATATATACACTAATAATTTATATTTATATCTTTATATTTATGTCAAAACTTATTAATAAATCAAACGTTGCCTTAATGGACAATAATAACGTGTCAGTCATATTTAACCAAAATGAGACTTTTACCTAGTAAAGCTGTAATTCTATAGTTTTGGATCCCAACTCCGTTCCAATACCCAAAAAAAAAGTTTTAGTTTATACAAGCTCATCTAATTGGTCGAATCCTTTGAATAAGAGTTGAAATTTGAAATTTCATCTTATATGTTATAATCTAGTGATGAGTGAAAAATCTTTAAATAAAATTTAAATTTACCATAACTTAATGTTTAACCTATCAAATTAAAAAATACTATTATTCGTAAAAAATAATATTATATATATATATACTTATGTTTATAGTAGTTATAGTAACTATACAAATATCATTAAAATCAAAATCATACTTTTTTAAATTTTTAAATTATAAAATATTATTAAATAATAAAATAAAATTATCTTAATTTTAACAACATTTAAATACTATGATTACCAGAATATACGCACCATAACATGCATTATAATTAAACATTAACAAAACACGCTCATCCTATTTTCATAATTAAGAAAGAATTGCTGTTTCATGAACATGCTTAAGTTTAACATTCATACTTGATTACTCAAATCTACTTAATCCAAATAGGGCAGAATAATTAAAAATATTTTAATTTTCTTTTTCCACTTTCACAGAATTCATGAAAAACGAAACTAAACGCCGATGAACACTCTGACTTGGCAATTGAAAACTACAATTCCGTATCGCAGTGAAACATAATTTCATTAATTTGAGATTTTTGTTTGCTTTGTTGGTAATTTTGAAGAACTTGTCACTGAAAGGGTCCCATTAACATTACATAATTTGTGACCTAAGATAACACGTTGGAGTTGGAGATCCCTATCAGAAACTGAAAATCTCTATTATTAGAAGCCAAATTCAAAACTTTGATCCTACAAATAAATTGAAAAAAAAAAAAAATTCCAATCATTCACCTATATCTGAAGCAAAAGGCAAATTATTTACTATTTTCTCACTATTTTGTCAGTTTCTGTATACATATGAGAAACAAAATCGCTTATTTTTTTTTGTGTAAAAGAGAGGGATGTATCTCAGAATGACGTGAGAAGAGATGAATTTTCCGTTGCTATTATATAAATTGGAATCTTAGATTTGTTTCATTTAAACCAACAATCACAAATTGATCGTCCGATTTGTGTTTTGGAAAATAAAAAAAATTTAATGTTGATCGGACTGTCCGATTTTTATTTTTGAAAATAAAAAATACAAATCAGATATTTCGATTTATAGTTTATTTTATTTTTCAAACAAATCGGACTCTCTGATTTGTAATTCAATTTTTTTGTAATTCAATTTTTTCTTCAAATAAATCAGACCGTATGATTTGAATAATACCAATAAAAAAAATTATATTAAAAAAACACTCCATTTTCTAACAATAATATATTATACATGTATTTAATCAATATAAAAAAATAGCCTAAAACTAAAATTTTACATAAAATAAAAAAACAATATAAAACATGAAATGGTAAACCTTACTTATAAACTATTTTTTCAGGTTAAATTATATTAATGATTATATTAAAATTAAACTAGATCCCTAACATCATTTTTCAGGTTAAATCTATTCAATTCTATCATTTTTTATATTAAAATTGAACTCTTAGATCCTAACTTACAAAAATAGATGATTAAACTAAAGTATAAAATTTTGAAAAAATCTATTGTTGAGATTCAAAACATGGGATCCGATGAGTGTGATCAGAAAGTATGTGAAGAGCCTTGAGGTTCAATGAATTAACACTATAGCCACCAATTATAATTATTATTAATTACGGTTCCGCTACGTTACCAACAGCATATCTGCCAACTTCTGCCAACTCTTATTTATAATTGTGTTTTATAGAAGTGTGTTCGTGGATGTGTCTAATAAAATGCCTTTTTTATAACTGTATTTAATAGAAGTGTCTTTATAAATATATTTTCTGGATGTGTCTCTTTATATATATATTTAAAATATATTAATTATTAGACACATCTACGAACACACTTCTATGAAACACAAATATAAATAAGAGTTGGCAGAAGTTGGCAGATAATATGTTGGTACCCTATACTTTTCCTATTAATTATGATTGTTGATTGACAAAGAATATGGTGACGAGGCAAATAATGCCACATCGTACAGCAGACAAAACAAATTGATAAGGAACATCAACCAATGAGCATGTTCCAGGTTTTAACATGTTTGAATAGCATTTATAAAGGATAGATGCTTCTGCAATGTTCCACAATCATGAAGAAGAGAAGTGAAACATTAATTCTAGATTTTGCAATTCTTCATATTTCGGTTATTATTAACGGCTTCATTTTCTGTTTATATATGTTTGATCTTCATGGAATTCCCAAATGTGTCTAATAATATATAGGAGCTTGGGTTTGGACATTTATACTAATGTTTAATGTTTGATACTAATTCCATTTAAGCTTAAATAAATTTATAATCATCATAAAATGAGTTAAATTTTGATTTTAGTTCCTACTAAATCCTAAACATATTTTAAAGTTTTTATTTTAATTTTTATTGTTAATTTGAGTAGGTTACTTTATTTTAAATGAAAAAAAAAAATATTTTGTCCAAAATTTAAAACTATACAAAAAAAAGTAAGGTTCTTCTATCTTTCGCTTAAACAGTAGCGAGACATAGTAAAAAGAATGAAATTAAGTAAAAAACAAAGTTAAAATTAAGTTAGAGTTTCGGTAGGTAAATTTATAAATTTCTGATTTTATTTGATAGCAATTGCTAGAAATTTTTTAAAATTTATAGATTGGCGTTCGAACATTCTCCCATACTTCTTTTTTATATATGCCAGACAATAATCAAAATAAAATAAATCTGAATTCTTATTCACATATTGGTAATCCGAAATAATAATTTAGAGTCTCCACCAATTAGATACACTATTAAATTCTTGCTCCAAATTTTTAAAGCATCTAAATAATTGAAGATGTAATATAATAAGAATTCTAGTTCAACGTTACAAATAGAACAAATTAATAATAAAATACTTGAAAATCGCTGATTTATGAACTGCAAAACTTTTATTAATTTATTATGCTAAATGCTTACATGAACATGATGATATTATGGATAAGAAGGAAAATTGAGTCTAGTGTGATGGCCAAGCTGGATATTGAATGATCACTTAATCCATTAACAATCGAAGTTAATTTTAAAATTTAATTGTGATTTATTGTAAAACTTCAAATAGATTTAAATTCACAAATTGGTTTAAATATCAAAAACATAATTAAAATCCTTCATGAATACAAAATTATTATATATTTTTGAATATTTATAGATATTATTTTACACACT
>NC_029772.3:4446745-4451216 GCF_000817695.3 Arachis duranensis
ATAATAATAATAATAATAATAATAATAATAATAATAATAATAATAATAATAGAAGAAAGCGCAACGCAACCATAAGGAATGATAAGAGAAGAGATGTTAGTATAGTATATAAATTTTGGAGTTGGGCTATTGCACGTTTCTGTAACCCATTGGAGTCTGTGCTTCCAATCCCCAAATTCCACGAACGCCACAAAGCCATCGCAGCGATTCTGAATGAATCAGTTGTAACTAACAACATCAAACGCCATGGCAGATGACTGTGCATCAAACGACAGCACACCACTGCTGCAAACCCAGTATGCGGAATCGGAGCCGAAAAGAACAGGGACGGTGTGGACAGCAGTGGCGCACATAGTGACAGGTGTCATAGGTTCAGGAGTGCTCTCACTCGCATGGAGCATAGCCCAGCTTGGATGGATCGGAGGCCCTCTCGCAATGCTTCTCTTCGCTTCCATCACTCTTCTTTCCTCTTTTCTTCTCAGCAACACCTATCGCTCCCCCGACCCTGAATATGGACCCAAACGGAGTTCTTCTTATCTTGACGCCGTTAATATTCATCAGGGTATGCTTTCACTTCCATGCTGTTACTTTTACCATTTCATCTTCATACCTAACCTTACTTACTACTTCTTATAATTTTACTCTTATTTTATCTTTACTTTTTATTTGTTCCCTTCTTAATCAAGGCCCGTGAACCTTCGCTTTTTCGTATCATCTAAAGAAATTTTATCAAGTGTTACGGACTTCAATTTATGGTTCGTTTTTATATGTATCAGATCATTAAAATTTTAATTTTACTTTCATTTAACTTTGGATTAAAAGCCTTTTTTTTTTGTGAATTCCGTTACCTATTTTTTAGTTATGTTTTATTTTAAAAGAATATATAACACGAAGCTAAATGCCTAAATTATAGTTATCTACGAATCTGCCCTTTGACTTGGCATTTTAATTTTTGTATCGCCGTATCGGATGGCTATAAATAACCGGGAGGAAGAACAAGTTTTCCAGCAAGAATATAAAATAATTATCCTTTTTTTTTCTTTTTTTCCCCTAATACGTTAATGTCACGGCAACCATTTCTTCAGCTTCTGTTGTTTTACTTTTTTCATCGGTCTCTTTCTCATTTTTATTTTTTTATTTAATTTTAATAATATTAAATACTGCCACATGGATCATGACCACTACATGACCCTGCCTTCACAGTTCTCCTCCTCCTTACGAAACTATATTGGAAAGTTACAGCACTTTATATATAAAAAAAGAAAATTCAAATGAATGATTGTTATGATTCAGATTAATTGTTCGTATGGCTTAAGTTATTTTATATATACATTTTTTATAATTGATTTATAAGATAGAACCTTTATGCCGTTAATATGACTAATCTAATATAATAAACACAAATCTATGCACATGATCAATGTCACGTGAAAATTTTGTGTGTGTATATATATTTCTGATTTCCGATCTGTCTGCGTACAATTATTTTTTTTAAGAAAAAAAATTCAACTCTAAACCATCAAGTTTTAGTCCTTTTTATGATAGAATATACATTTTTTTTTGAAGTTCTATTCTCCCTCTGATTTATCTCTTAGAGATTAATGTTTCCTCCAAATATTTCTTTTGCTCATGTTATAGATAAAATATATTCATGACTATTAGAATTAGATTCAATAATTCCTCAATGATGCAATTATACAATCGGAATAATGTTGTAAGGTGTAATATAAATAATTGTGTGTTTTTATTTACAAAAGGAAGAAAATAATAATAATAATAATAATATTAACACACTCAATAATCACATATTGATACCAAGAAAAAGTAGTAGTATGATAAATATACAATTTATCTCTGCTAATCTAATAATGATAAATATCATTGCTCTATTAATATAGTTTAACATTGAGATTACATGATTAAGGAAAGGTAGCAGTGAAAGACATCATGGTGAAATTGGTGAATGGTGATGATAGCAATGGTAGATGAACCATGGTGATATTTATAGTGATGGAGCTATGGTAGGTTATGTGTTCCTATTCAATTAGCAAAGTTTCTTCTACGTTTGACCTCTTTAATCAATACCAATAAGCTGAAGAACAAGAACACTGCAATGTATCAAGTGTAAACTTTTTGAACTATTGAGTGCACACATCATGTTTGATAAAATGTCACAGAACATTTAGAACAGTCTCTTAACTGTATATACGAAATTACCATGAAATGATGATCATTTTGTGGTTACAGGAGTTGGAACTGGAAGGCTCTGTGGTGTTTTCGTGAATGTGAGCTTATATGGTTTTGGAATTGCCTACATTATTACTTCAGCTATCAGCATGAGGTGTGTCCTTTGGTTAATCATACTGGTTCCTCTTGTTTTGTCATATTTCCTTGCTTCTACTTTACTTTTCCTACGTTTAATCAAGGAATGCGAATTCCGGGTTGATTGCGCTTTACCTCTTTCAAGTACATTCTAGCCCTTGATTTCAAAAGTATAAAGTGATCCCTTAAACATTTCAAGGTGTACAACTTAACCATGTTGCTAATTTTTCTATTGATTGTTTACAAAAATAACACATATTTAAGGTATCAAAGTTGCAAATATAGGCAAAGCTCCGAGGAGCAATTTGCACATAATTGAAAGTTTAAAGAAGTATGATGCACTTATGTTGGGTAATCTGCATATTTTCCAAAGCTTAAGGGACCCAAATTTACATTTTTGATTTGGGAGTTAAAGTGCACATGGTGTAAAATTCAGGGAATAAAATGCAGTTAACCCTGCTAGTGCCACTTATTGTAAGCATGCTATTTTATTTATACTCCAACAGAATCTGACTACCAATATTGGTAAATGCTAAACAATAATTTTATTGATTTAGACTGCTATTTGTATTTGTTGCTGCAGAGCAATCCAAGAATCAAACTGTCACATTAAGAACGGGAATGGTGCATGTGAGTTTGGGGATTCATACTACATGCTTATATTTGGAGTTATCCAGATTCTTCTTTCACAGATACCAAACTTCCATAACATTCAGTGGCTTTCGGTTGTCGCGGCGGTTATGTCCTTCGCTTATGCCTTCATAGGAATGGGGTTCGCCATCAAGCAAACCGTAGGTATGTTCATCAGTATTTATTTGTTATTTTGTTTTGAACCAATACAACAAGAACCAAAACAACAACAATTAAGCCTTATACCATTAAATGGGTAGGCTACATAGATCAAATAGTGCCCTATCATAAATCATATAATAATTTCTTCTACTTTGACTCCCTTTATGACATTTGTCTTGAACCATTACATTGTGATCAGAAAAAGGATATGCTGAGGGTACCATTGAAGGAATTCCTACTTCTACTGATGTTCAAAAGATGTGGCTGGTTGCTCAAGCTCTTGGTGACATAGCATTCTCCTATCCATTCTCAGTAATTCTTATAGAAGTACAGGTACGTACCTTATGAAATCAGATACTCAGAATGTAACTTTACAATATCCTTAGGGTAGCATTTGGAACAGAAAGAACAGAGACAGTGGGATGGTAGAGATGTTACCTTCATGTCCCTTCTATTTTGGGGCTCATAAATTCAATTCAAATTGCCCCTAGGACATGTCTTTTATCTCCCTCTATTTTGAATATACAGAGATTGTCTTCAAAGTTGTTTTGAGAAAAGGACAACCCTTTGTCTTTCTTATTGTTCAATAAAAATACCATGTACACACCAAAAATCAGCCACCATGTATTTGTGTGCGTGTGTGTGTGTATATATATATTCAATGTGTATTTTGTATTCCAACATATACTCTATACAGGTGGCTAATTTGGTAGCTAATTTTGTGTACATGTAGCATGATTGATTTTTCAAACATGTTTGTCCCAAATATCTGAGTCCCATTTGTCTCAGGACAATAACAAAACATGCTACCTTTAGCAGAACTTGATAATTATAAAGGCTAATGTGAATCCGTACAATTGTTGAAGGATACCTTGAAGTCACCTCCTCCTGAAAACGTAACCATGAGGAGGGCCTCGCTAATAGCAGTCATTATCACGACGTTTTTCTACCTCTGTTGCGGCTGTGCTGGATATGCAGCTTTCGGCAATGACACACCGGGAAACCTTTTAACAGGGTTTGAATTTGCAAGGCCTCACTGGCTAGTAGACTTTGCCAATGCTTGTATAGTTGTTCATCTTGTTGGTGCATATCAGGTACATATAAAGATAGCACCCTCAAAATTTTTATTATGGTACATCTGTTATCCTACATTCTTCAACATCTATGTTGATCTGTTGCAGGTGTATAGCCAGCCACTCTTCGCCAATGTTGAGAATTGGCTTCGGTTCAAATTCCCGGACAGTGATTTTGTGAATCAAACATATAACTTGAAACTTCCTTTTCTGCCAGCTTTTCCGTTAAACTTCCTTCGGCTTACTTTCCGAACTGCTTATGTTGTGTCCACAACCATCATTGG
>NC_029772.3:4451232-4476710 GCF_000817695.3 Arachis duranensis
AGATCTTGGGGGTTCTTGGTGGCATAATCTTTTGGCCATTAACGATATATTTTCCGGTGGAAATGTACTTGAGTCAGGGCAACATTCAACCATGGACGACGAAGTGGGTCTTGCTTAGAACTTTTAGCATTGTTTGTTTTGTGGTGGGAATGTTTACTCTTGTTGGATCCATTGAAGGAATAATAAGTGCAAAATTAAGCTGAGAGAATCTTTCCCCAAAATTGGAAATCTTGAATTATATTATGGAAATGTCCTCTTTCTTCCCCTTAGTTTTTATATTAAAAAAACATTAGTCATTAGACATAGGACTAGAAAGCATAAAGCATTATGCTTAGAGAGAGTATTGAATTGAAGGTTTTGATGCTTTTGTCTCATTAATATGTATGATTGAGCTGCTGGAACTTAAAATTACATTGTTTTTTTTTTAGTTGGTCTTCGGAAACTAGTTAGTTTCATCTGTAATACTGAAAGATAGATATAAGATGCATTTTTTTTTGTTATAAATTTCACTCTCAGAAGCCTGGAAATGAGACCCGTTGTAGGGCTCTAAGTTTTTAACTGAAAAAAAAAATGACCCTACTTCCACTTCCACTTCACTCTTAGCATTGTGGTAACAAATTGAAAGGAAGAATGTTTATATGCACAATTTTTTGTGTACCTTTCTTTTCTAAGTATTTAAACTGAAAGTTAAGAAAAAATAGAATACAAAAAGTTTGTCTTCTAATATCAAAGGGCAAGGTGTATACTTGAGGCATACAAAACAATGGTAAATGGCAGTTGTAGTTGTATTTGCTGGATTTGTTGAATACTCATTGCAATGAGCATATGTCACCTTGATCCCATCTAGTTTCTTAGAATGTATTTCAGAAATAAACTAAAAACTTAAGATCTTAGTTAACTTGTAAGGATACTAAGTGACAAAGCGAGGCAAGATCAAAGAGAAAAACCACCCAGCTACTACTGGGTATCTAATTCTAGACACAAATTTTTGCACATAATACACAAAATTTTACTGTAAATGTATTTTCTTAGATGGATGAGTCAATATTCTGTAATTCTTCAAAAATTTATATGCTACACATCAAAATTTTTATACTATACGTCAAGATTTTTGTACTATACATTAAAATTTATGTGTTGTGTATATTTCATTGATATAGTATACAAATTTATATATAATACAAATTTTTGCACATCGCACAAGTTTCTGTACTCTATTTTTTTAAATATTTATAAGAGAAGAAGAAGATGAAAACAAAGAAGACTAATAATAAAAGAGGATGAAGAAGGAAAAAAAAGAAGAAATTAAACAACAACAAGACAGCGGTGACGACAGCGACAACGTTAAAGAAAGAAGCTTACAAAAAAAGAACATGATCACGATAATAACAAAAAAAAAGAAGAAAACTGAAAAAGAAGCACACGAAAATTTGGTTAAAAACTTGATTTAAGAAATACTTGTACACCTAGCATTTCTCTTTTCAACCAGTAAAAGAACGTGACTACTAGTTAAAAATTAATAACTATTTCTATACACAATTTTAAACCCGTTAACTAGATGGTTAAGAAACCCAGCCAAACGCCAATTACACCAAGCATCTTGATTTAGAAATGGCATATTATAAGCTATTATTATTTTTAACATGGCAAATTTGCAATATAGGGTCACGATTCAGCGGTTAATATCAAAACTTATCGCTTTACTTATATACATCGATTCCGCAAGTCCCCTATTACTTCCAAAGATCTTATGCTTTAAAATGTTCTGAAAGAAAAATTAGGTGAATCAATGACTCTGTTAAAAACAGACCTCTCATATTTGAATATTTGTCGCTTGTACGGAATGTTTAGGGAGTTTACTTAATCCCAAATGTAGTTTCGAGCCAAAACCATAGTTAAAGATCTTTATCGATTCAAATAAATATGTGCCCACTAAAAATCAGTCAACCAATTACTGTAGATTTGTATAGAATACGTCTGACACACGAATTTTAAAATTTTATAAGACACAAAGATACATATACATATAAAATATAAAGTATTTTTTAGATAAATCGTAATGATATTTTATTGATATTAAAATATAAATTAATTTTTTAAATTATTTTTAATGTTTTATTTTAATTATATCAAATATTTAAAATATTTTTTATTTTAATAAATAATAATATATACTATATTATCTAAATTTATTTCAAAAATATATGTTAAGAATAAGATTAAACACGCTAACACGTAATGGTATTTAGGTATATCCAAACGTGTCCGAAGAAGAATTTTCTATTTTTTTTACACGGTTGAACACCATAAACACGCGTGTCAGACGAGTATCAGTAAATGTCGTCTGAAATATATCCGACACACAGAGACGACAACTCAACAAAATATACATGCTTCATAAATATATACATATATTGTTTAAGTCAATTTTTTTAATGTCTCTTGTATTTCAACATAGATTCTATAGAAACAATTTTGTAACTGATTTTTAATATACACACAGAACACGATTGATTATTCTATTTGAGAAAATTTTGTCATAAATCACATTACATAAAAATATCATTTTGAACAAAATTAACTAACGACTTTATTGGAATCCTTTGGCAAATGGCAATCATTTTAAAAGTATACATAAGATGTAAAACACGAGCCTACAAGGTAGTAAGCACTAAGCAATTAATAGTGAAAATGAAGATCCAAGATATATCGAGAAGTGATGCATGTCAACGTAACCGTACTTGTGAGATCCAATCATCCAACACACGAGCAAGCATAGGATGACCACTTAAAAAAATCCAAAACCATAACTAGGAGTTTGCTCAAAGAATGATTGAGACAGCGCACGTGAAACAACCTTAACAAGCATGGGGATTGGATCTAACCCTGCCATGCCACTCTTGCTAATGAAGAACCGAAAGATGAGGTGGTTTTGTGTGATCAAAGCAGAAACCTACCCAACATGTGCATTGAAAAAAGCGCACAAACTATGATCACAAAGCGGTCAACAAAGAAAGAAAGAGAAAGGGAGGTGTTGACTGCGGCATCTTGTGGGTGAGCTACCTGCCTCTCTCACACGCACAATATAGCGTTGAATTCTTTAATATAATCATGCGCCTTTGATGGATGCTCTTTGGGCCTCTTTACCCATGTTACCCCTATTGCATGCAATTTCAATTGCCATAACATAACCCCCTTTATATATAAAAAGAATAGGGAGCTACAACCAAAAATATGCACACAAGAAAACAAAAAGCAAAAGAAAATATTTCCTTTTTGCTTTGTCTCAAAGAATTGAAAGACTGGTAGAGTGTGTTTCTCTAAGAGGTTGGTGTGGGAAACAAAGAAAGACAATTCTTATAACTTTTTGACACTTCCCATTATTATTGTTATCATTATTTATCATTTTATCATTATTATAGTCCCTTTACCTGCCCCTTCTCAAAACAATTTAACAAATTCCAATACAGAAAACAATGGGACGCATTCCATGCTGTGAGAAGGACAATGTGAAAAGGGGACAATGGACTCCGGAGGAAGATAACAAGCTCTCCTCCTACATTGCTCAACATGGAACCCGCAATTGGCGCCTTATCCCCAAGAATGCTGGTTAGTTCCTATCTTATATTCATCCGTGTTGTCATGAATTATCTGTTCTAAAATCTTAACAAAACAAATGATTTGGTATTAACCTATAATAATGTTGATGTAAACAACCCTTTTAATAGTTAATTGATTATGTATAAAGGTCTCCAGAGATGTGGAAAGAGCTGCAGGCTAAGGTGGACAAACTACCTTCGTCCTGATCTCAAACATGGCCAATTCTCTGATTCTGAAGAACAAACTATTGTGAAGCTTCACTCAGTTTTTGGCAACAGGTACATTGAATGTTTAACATGTGCATCAAGGTTTCTGTCATCTTTAACTCGGGTGATTTAGCTTAATCATACTTTAAGCCCACAAATAATCTACTTAAATTGATGTTTCAGGTGGTCACTGATAGCAGCACAGCTGCCGGGACGCACCGACAACGATGTGAAAAACCACTGGAATACCAAGCTGAAGAAGAAGCTTTCAGGCATGGGAATTGACCCTGTGACACACAAGCCATTCTCACACCTAATGGCTGAAATCGCCACAACCTTGGCACCGCCACAGGCAGCGCACCTTGCCGAAGCAGCACTTGGCTGCTTCAAGGATGAGGTACTCCACCTTCTGACCAAGAAGCCAATTAGCTTCCAAGGCCAACACTCAACTATGACACAAGGGAATAACATCACAGATTATATTAACTGTAAACCAGAAGAAAAGGATGACACTGTTGAAAAGATTAAGCTTGGATTATCAAAGGCAATACAGGAAGAACCTGAAATGATGCCCTCAAATAAGCATTGGGATTCCAGTGCAGCTACATCTGCAAGCTATGCAATGTCATACAGCGTATTCCCACCCATGCCCGGGTTTCAGTATAACCCAGTACCTTTTGGGACTAAAGGGGATGCTTCACCATGGAGCCAAAGTGTATGCACTGGGAGCACATGCACAGCTGTAGATCAGCAAAACCAGTTACATGAAAAGCTTGAAGAAAATGGGGATGATTCCGAAGCTACAAAAGAAATTAGAAACTTATCCAATATTTTCAACTCAGATTGTGTCTTGTGGGATTTACAAGCAGATGATCTAATGAACCCAATGGTGTAAGAAAGATTACAGAATTGAGGAAGGCCAAAAACTCAACTTATGGAAGCTGGAATAAGGAATAAAATTATTAAGATAATCAATGGTACAAATGTAAATAAGAGCTATTTTTACAGATTATAGTTACACCAAAATGAAAAGTATTTTTTCCTCTAACTGATATTTTTAGTATTATCACAGCAATATCTTTGGACTGTAAGGTCAAGCAAAATACGATGATGAAGATGATGTATCTGCCAGGATCTGTAAATATATGGAAATAAGGTAAAAAAGAATTATGAGAGGCAGAAATAAAAAAATATTTTTTTATGAAAGACAGGTCTCTTCAGAATATTTAGAAAAAACAAATTACCTCGAGTTGCTCTTCCGTAAATAACTCTTTCTGAACATTCCATGTATCAGCGTGAGTGCGCCGGAACTCTGCTATAGCTTTTGTAACAGTAGATTTTACAGGGGAGGGCTCCCCACTGAAACGAGCCAGCAATGTAACATGCTCAGGCAACCAACTGAAAAGAGAGTTAATTAAATTAGGTGCTTAGGATTTGGTGAAAATTTATTGAATTTTCCTAGTTCGCTATCAGTTTTAAGTTCAATTAAATCAATTCATCACTTTACTTGGATAAAGCATTAAGCATGTCTGTCACATGGATATTATAGCAGGACAAACCTGGGCATATCATATGGAGCTGATAATACAGAAGCTGCCAAAGCTAGTACAGCACCATGAATAGAGGCCATGGATGAACCAGAACTTGATTTTCTGCTTCACGAAATTTTCACATCATGTTACACACAAACATTAGCATTCAGTTATTTAATATAAAAAATCATAACTCATAAAATATGCAAATATCACCTTGAACATACTCACTTCACGCCTATACAAGTAACAAACATTTTTTTACCCCACAAACTGCAGTGACTCCTATCTCACACTATATATAACGCTCATGTATGTTTAAAGGTGAAACCTATATATTACTTTGCAAGACCATGCACATTAGATAAAGAAAGTTTGATTCAGAGAAATGATCTGGTGCCATTTTAGCAGCTAAGTTTCCTACAAAACAACTAATCTTTCCAGGAACATAGGGAAAAGAATGACCTTGACTTCCTTCTCTTGTATACATTATTTGCCTCTACATAAGCTCTATTGCGGAAATCCTTAGCTATATCTTCATCTCCACTCTTCATTAATCCTGCTAAGACTGCTGCCGCATGTTCTCTTACCTAGATCAAAGATCAAATCTTCCATAGTGAGACAATTTAAAAAGAGACAATCAAAATAACAATAGTAAATTATCAATTGCAGCCATCAATGATTGATGTTACACAAGTAGATATTTTGCAATATTCGATAACATTTAGGGGAGAGCTTACCTCAACTTGGTTGTCTACTAGTAACTTCTCAACAGTACCCCAAATTTCATGTTTCTTCGGACTTGAGAGAATGAAAGTGTGCCTGTTACAGAAAGATAAATTTTCATTTGTGCTTTGCTTCATGAAAGACCAAAAAGTAAAATAACACACCCTACAAGCTTAAACCGGAGGACTAGATAAATTACAATAACAACTAAGTTTTACACCACTACGTAGAATCAATTACATGGAAGTAAATGACACCAGTGTGCCTATAATAGAAAATAATCATCAATGAGCAAGATGAGACACCCGAAAGGTATGCTTCATTAATAGTTTTTGTTCTTCTATAAGGGATCACTTGTCCTACATAGTCTTGTACATTTCAATCTTAATAAAACTTGAAAAACATGATCAATGAATAATTATAATTACTAGTCATGGCTATAAGCCACAGCAAATCTGTCAGAAGATCATCATACCTGTACATGAAAGTGCGCAGATATGTCAAAGTAGCAGATCTAGTTCGCCAATTAGGATCACTGGCAGCAGAAAGAATCACAGAGATAGCCTTCTGGAGGTGAGGTTCCCAGACAATCATCCATTTTAGCAATTCAAAAGCTGCCTTTGCTACTGTTGCTAAATCTTTATTCGAGGTTTCCTTACAAAACAAATAAAATTACTTAGAATTTTGATCATTGACATGCTTCTTATTTGATTGACAAGGGAATCAAATATATATATAAAATAAAAATAAAATCTTATATGACTTTTCAAATACAGCTTCTCAAAAATCTAAATAAATATTAAAGTGCATTACAAGAAGCATAGTAGCCTTCATTAAAGTGAGAAAATTTCTGAGACTTAAGCTAAGGAGCTTTAGGTCTCCAAACAAAAATTTCAAGATAAACCATCTATGTGAAAGGAAACTGAGTTAAGAAATGAAAATGAGATGCACAAGTATAAACACAACCAAGGGTCTAATAGAATAAGAAAAAGATCAACATTGTATAGAAGTAAGAGGAAAGATTGTTGGTCTCGAGAATATTTTTCACTCACGTTACGACCAAAAAAAAAAGAAAGGAAGTCCCAGGGAATCCTTGCGTAGCACAAGCACAAATGCAGGATCAAATTTTAAATTAATGAATTTCAGATGCTTGTAGTCTAGATTTGGTTATATAATTAATTGGCAATCATACTACTGTTTTCCCAAAGATGAGGAACCCATAGTTTTGGAAGAAAATTAAGGATGACTGGAGACCAATTCAATATATATCATGCTACAATTAACTGTTGCAAGTTGATGACAACCTCAAAATTGAGGTCAGTGTTTTCAGTAATACTCTGATCAGACAGATGCTAAGAAAATGCAATTAAATCCTAATACAACCAAGATGATCATGAGTTCAAACACTTAAGAGAATTAAAAGCATACAAAGCAACCATACAAATGAAAGATATAAAACAAAGATGTTATAGTACAGTCAAATCTATACAACAAACCTGCAAAGAAATAACAGGATGAAGAAGCCCCACAATAACATCAAGTAGATAAGAGGATCTCCCAGACTTCAATGATGAGATGATGAAGCATAGTAGCTGCAGAAATTTCAAAATTTAAATAATTAGTGAATGGAATGACGAATACAAGCAAAATTCAGCTATATGATTCCATTAGTACCGTCTCCATCCACTTCGTATCATCTTGAGAATCATTGTCTGCATGCCCATTTTGAGATCTTGTATCTATGGGATTGGTTACTTTGTCTGATTGGCTAACATTCTGAATGTTAACAACTGCTTCAGCAGCTCGTTCAGTAAGAAGCTGAACCCAGCTTTCATCTTTCATCGGAGTATCAACATTGCTGCTTGTATCATCATGATGACTTGAGTGATATAGTCGAATGTTTGAGCACAAAACAGATAGGGTAACACCTAGAGCTTCCCTCACCTGTTACATGTACAAATTGAAATAGATCATAAACCCAACCAACTCACAAAATTTGATTGCACTTCACATTGATTACATATTACACCCATTCCAGTTTCTACCATGATCCCCAACTTAAAACATGGAGGAGCTGTAAAAGAGAGACATTTCATATGTTCGCATAAAACCTGACCATGCTTTGGTATAAAAAAAGTGAAGGCACCTCAACAGCATGGTATAAAATTAAAAATATATCAAATTCAAAAACATATAATTACATCAAACTGGATAACACGGTATTCAGTTTTATAAAGAGATAGCATTGTGAAATATACAAGACTTAGAATTACAATCCTAAGGTCACTTGTTTACCGTATTGGCTGAATAACCAACCAAATGACTGACTGAATATGCTTGTAAAATATTAGCTATTCATCCTTGTCCTAAATTAAATACTAAGAACATCATCATGAATAAATAAATAAATGAATAAATACTAAGAATATATTGAGCTTAGGGGTTTATAAATATACCAATATATCAACTGCTGGCATAACAAGATGTGGAGTTATTAAAAAATGGCATGATTTTCCTAAAACTACAGAATAAATAAGCCGAGCTTTAAATTTGCACGGACAACCACGAAAGATCAATTACATAGTTGAAGTACATATACTGTAAAGAAGGGAGCTCTGAAAAAGTAAATAGAAGAAATTTTCTCACCAAAAGAAAAGAAAAGAATTTAGGACAATTACATAAGGGAAAATTTAATCAGGTGATCAACTAATCAAATAGAACCAGAGAGAATGCTTACTTGGGCTGATGAGTGGCACATATTACCAAGAACTTCATTCAAGAGTATATTGTGGAGCTGGATTTCAGCAACTGGCATTTTCTGTGGGGATATTTCTATCAGCGCAGCTGCCAGAAAAGCATATCGCTTGGCTGTTACAGTGGTAGCTACTGTTGGAGGTAAAGGTGTCATCAAAGCATCAAGAATTTTCTGCCTCAGCAGAGGAACTCTTGTTCCATATTTCCCTTTGCCAGTAACTGCATACCGTATGCAAGTGGCCCATTCAGGAACTGATTCAACAGATTGTGCTAGAATGATATTCTTCAACTGAGGCATGAGCCAGTTTTCCCACTCTCCCAATAGACCATCAACATCAGAGTGTAACACACCCGCCAATACTTCAGCAGCTACACATTGTTTAGACCTCTCCTTGGCAGTTGTAAACTCATCTACAGCGCCTTTTAGCGCCACTACAACTGGCATGCCGCATTCTTGTACAAGCCGCTTGAAAATACGTGCAAAACTTGAGTAGAATGTATCACTCCCAAAAAATGAGATCCAACTTGGAGTGCGTGGCCATGAAGCCGAAAATTCAAAGTAGAAGCGGGTTATAGATTTGTCAGCCAAGCTTTGGAAACTGGAATCTCCATGACCTCCTCTAGAAGCACTTTCAGAATCACTTATGATATGAACATGAGAAAGACTATTGAGTGTCTCGTTGAAGAAACCCTCTTCCTGAAAGGTGTGAGTTAAAGCTTCTTCAAGGGATGACTTGGCATTGCCTTGCAAATCCTCGAGTACAGCAGATTTCTCACCAGGTGACAGCTTGTACGGTGATTCCTTTAAGAGTGTATTCAAAGCCGAAATTGCAAGTATCCTTGTCTGAGGAAGTTGACTTTTCAAATTCTTCAAAAAGTGGCCTATACGAGCAAAAGCATAAATAGTAAACACAATGCACAAAAGATAGCACAAAGGAGGATTCAAAAGTATATAACAAGCAATACAAACCAGCTGTTTCACTCAGGATTCTAGTTGATGAATTTGGGTGGTTCCGAGAAGCCAAAGCTAGCAAGAGCAAAACTCTGTTAGCCATTAAATTATACCTGAAAGAGAAAAGTATTTTATTGAGCCAAGGCTTTGAATGTGCAAAATTATAAAATAGAAAGCATATACAAGTCAAAAAGATGTAAAGCAGAAAGCAAACTAAAGATGAATAAGATAAACAAAAGTAGTGAAGAAACAGAGCCTAAAGCATGTGTCAGGCCATCTCAATCTATCGTGAGTGTTATAACAACTTTAAAACCTAGTCAAATATGAAAAGAAAGAAGGCCAAATGAGTTGCCATTTACCGCCAATGCAAGCCAGTGGAATCAAAACTCATGGAGCCAACTTGAGAAACCAAATCTGAAAATCCCAGTCCACAAGTATGGTTGTCTTTGTCTGATATCCTAAAAAAGCTTTTAGATACTCCAGAAAATTGGATGTTGTACTTTACAAAAAGCTGTTGAAAATCAGGAACTATTAAATTATATCAAGACAATAAAACTACAATACAAGTCAACAATCATCTGAAGGGAATAAGTCTACCTCATTAATTGCTTTCTGAGCTTTCAAGGATTCATGATGAGAACTTCAAGGAGAAACCAGCAACGTATTAGTCTCTCAAATTACCCATAGCACAACAATTTCTAACTACAATGGGAAACAATGAAAATGGAAATACCTTGAGAGAATGGCCATGATAAATGAAGAGAATGACTTCAGATCCTGGAATCAAATAAAGCATATAAGAGACATGAAACTAATAACCACCCAGAAAGACAATTTAAAGAAAATGCTTGATCATCACCGTAGTCAAATGTTTAAGAACCGTTTGTGAGGCAAGGACCGAACAAGAACCCAGCACTGCATATTCCTCGGCATTGGAATCCTGCAACTTGGTGGTAAGGGTGATAACACACTTAGAGATCATAGACGGCCATCTCTTGATTAGCTTCACTAGAGCTTTTCCTGCAAGCCTAGCACCATATATCAAATTAAATCAGCCACAAAAACACTAGTGACATCAAGTAACAGTTAAAAATTGTTGGACTAAAGTTTTAGATCAAGATAAACATTAACAAGCTCATCAAAACATACTTTGAATTTTACGATGATGTCATTGTGCATAATATTCTTTTCTATATTACTTTTGTTAGACCACAATTTTAACAGAGAAGATAAGGAAACAACAAGAAGAATAGTGAAGACATCATACTAAGCACCCATGGTAGACATTGTAAAACTTTCTAAAGGCTAGTTAGTAGTGAATGAACAAAATGTTAAATGATTTCATTCTTCTATTTTACTCTTTTAATAGAATTCTAATTTGTTAGATAATCAAAGATAAGTTACCAAACTAAAAAAAATATAAATATGATCCAACCTAAATCAATTGCTAAAACAAAAATTAGAACATAAAAAACTTTATATTATAATTAGTAATGGAAGTTGCTCACTTACAGGCGCACTGTTTCATAGCTATGCAAAGAGAGACTCAACAAATCATCCACCAAAAGGGTCACATGATCTGATGGGCTGAAATTCCCACTTGTTCTATAAAGATGATAGGATGCTTGTGAAGATCTCCACGTATTGTGCATGAATGCCTTGTCAATAAGAGCCCACCTCGGTCTGGGAAGAAAATCAAGAGTTTTATTAGAAATGTCCATAGCACATAGTTCCAGTGATCAAATCAAAGTGTGTGAAAGTATTAAACCTTTTCTTTCCTTTAGAACGACTTGACACAATGAAATTAACCGGAGGTTCTACTATGGCAGCAGATTCCAACTTCCAAGCCTGCCTGTGACTCGACCACTCATCATATTCCAAACTACCTGTTTATAAAATGAAGCAGAATAAGTTAGGTGTGCGTATACCACAGAATTTGGGAAGTGCTTGATAAGTAATCAGAAATGAAACAGAGTACCATAATTTCCTAAAGAATCCATAATGCGTATAATGAGTATCAAAAGGATGCTGTCATCTGATTTTTTCTCCAGAATATACCTGTTAAGTAAACGAGATCAATGGGATATATGAAAAAGTACAAGCACACAAGTTGAAGGAATAGTGTACACTGTACAGAGGTGCGTCAATGTTGATCCTTACTTGCAGGCTGTATGTACAATCTCAGCAGCTTTTTCTCGCAAAGCGGTACTGCCAACAGTACATCCTGTTGCTCCAGCAATTAGAAACTTATGATCTGAATCATCAGCCATCCCATTCCTTGAATTTGGGACAAAATCAGGCAAGCAAGAAAAAAGTCCTTGCAATGATGACTCAATTCGTAAGAGAGTCACTTTCAAGTGCTCTTTCTCATCCCCTGCACAAGACATGACATTCAAGATAACAGTGGGAAAAGTAATAGATAGACTTATTAGCCACTTCCATAACAATAACCAGTATCCAATCAAGTCGAGTAACCAGCAAAGCATCATCTCTCAAGGAGTAAAAAAAGCAACTCTGTTAAAATCCATGATTTTCTATGAAAATAATAGAGTAAATAGTAACTTGGGAAATGAGAGGAAAAATACATTCCTCCTATGTGATGTGTGTAGATTGTATGCAGATTGTATTGTTACATGAGAGAATGCTAACATATATAGAAAGAAGAGTAATAAATGTGGAACACCTACTCAAATATTCTCCATAAACGCACAATCTAAACTACTAACCACTATTTAACATTAAAATCTCTCATTATATTTCAAAACTCCACAATTTTAAAAACTGAGAATACATAATACGAGTTATTGTGCTAATTTTCTCACTCTGTCAAAAAGGAATGCAAATAAGAAACCTTGAATCATGAGCTAAGAATGATGCATAACTAATCGAGGTAAGTGCATGTGTAATATACCTTGATCCACATGCATTTTAGTTTCGCATATTTTTAACAGATCATCCAAAGCTGACTTAAAGTGAATGTCTAAAAGCTCATTTGCAAACTGAACTTCTTCATCACAAGGAATATGCCACTTAGGAGTCAATCTTTCATCTGCAGTAAAATCTTTTGTACTAATCCATTCTTCTAGAGCAGCAGCATCAGGATGACTGAGAACACATCTACAAAACCAAATGTATAACATTCAGATAAAAGAAAAACAAAACCACAGAATAAGGAAAAAGAAAACTAAGGGTGTCTTTGCGGGTTTGGTTTAGAAGCAGAGGGAAAGCCTTTCAATTATTTGACCTTGTTCATGAGTTTCATTATTTGGTGGGGGAGTGTTTTAGAGGTTCTAGTAATAAGTATTGACCCTCCAACCCCAATTTGCCACCCCAAGGCCCCTATTTTCAAGTTCCTCAAAATTGGCGAGTTTTTTATTAGATTTTAATTTAATTTAACCTTTTATCCTTAACAAATTATTGTAATATCATCTATATCCATATATATTAATTACAATAAATTTTAGTCATCGATAGAATGGTAAGAGATATATATGATAAAACCGTTCATTTCCCTCCTTATTTATATTAAAATCATGAACAAAAGGAGGTTTAAACACCTGCTGCCTTTCCTTCACTTCCCCAACTTCTCCTCTAAACCTGTTTGGTTTGTGTTGTTAATTTTTTGTTTTCATATTCAGTGTTCTCTGGTTTCCAAATTTTGTGAAAAAAGAATAAAAAACAGTGAAAACAATAAGGGTCTGTTTGTGAAAACAATAAAACCCATTTCATGCTTTCATTTTTTTTTTCTTCACAAAATTCTAAAAAGAAAAAAACACTCAAAATGTAACAGAAAATGAAAATAGAATTGAAATTGCAACCAAACAGGCCCTAAAATCCTGTTTTCTGATTTCACTTTTTCCTTCACAAATCTTAAAAATAAAGAAGATTGAAAATGAAAACTGAAAATAGAAACAGAAATGCCAACCAAACATGCACTTTCCTTCCCCTAGAATTTGCAAACACACCCTAATAAAACACAACAAAACTCACACAACCAGCTATATACATACCTGTACTGATCTATTGGATAATAATGAACCTGACTTCCAAGAAGGGATCGGAGAAGATGATCAGCAGCCCCATTAACCTTTCATTGAGAATAAGAATAACCAAGGTCAGATATGTACTAGTAGACCATTATCAACAAGGTTGAGAGAGAATAAAACCTTCCAGGATGGTGAGTCAAAAGCCAAGAAGACAGCTTCTTTAAATTGATCCTTATAGCGGAGTATTGCCGGACCGCCAAAAGTGATGCCAACTGATAATATTTTTAATTGATAGTCGATTGCAGCCTCAAGAGCTGGTGAAATTGTGGATCTATTCTGAGAAGAGAATTCTCACTGTTTCAGATTTCAAAAGAATCCTGCAGCAAAATTGCAGAGGAAGTAATCACTTCAAACAAAAAAGGATACCTTGGTTGAAGAAGCATAAAAGGTTCCTCCTGCAAATCCAGTGTGTGGTGTTCCTTTCAAGGAGGATATCACAGATGTTAATATTGGCTCAACGAGTTGACTAACTGCTTCTTCTGGGTTTGAGTGTACGCATGCACAACAGAGCAGTCCAACCTCAGCAATAGCACCAGGAAGAATATTTGTCCTCACAAACTTGGAAATTTTCTTCAAAGCCTGTTTAACAATGATGTGTAAGCCAATAATATATTCCTCCACAAAAACTAGGTATTATAATACTTTTAAGAACCTGATTATAAAGTGATTCCGAAAGCCTCCCAAGCAGAATTTCAAGCAGACAGAAGTAGTATGGACCATCATCAACCAGAAAAGTCCCTGATGCTGCTGAAGAGTGCAGACCTTCATTTCTAATATACCAAAACCATTTATCCAATTATACAAGGAACATACACAAAATACAGTTAAACAATATCATTGCCAAATAAAGAAACATATTGCACCTTTACTTACATAACACTGCTTGGTTCCAAGTGTAGAAGTAAGGAAAAGAGACGGCATAAGAACTCATCCAGCCATTCAGAGAAACGTATCATCGGCATAAGTGACAAGTCATCAATTTTATCATCCAATAAAGCCAACTGCAATTACGGTGTGGGCCGATTAAATATTCTTTGTAGTAATAAAAAGCTGTTTATCCAATACATCTAAAAGTTGAAAGCTCACATTTGAAAAGATGGAACCAATTAACTGCATGGTAGCCAAGGTCTTCGGAGGGTCATTAGCATCCATGCCAAGTAATGCATTCGATAATGAAACCCCCATAAGATCAATTAATGTTTCATCATCACCACCAAGATCAACTTGTTTCATTGAGGAAGCTGATACGGACGTAAAAAATAGTGAACGCCCAACAAATGCCACTGACATAACTGCAATTTTCAACTGGTGGATGGCAGTCATCTAGCAACGAAGAATGAATGTGGTCAGAAAGGGAGGCTAATATAAAATATTGTTTGTTTGAAGAATGACATACTTTGGACAAATCATTGACCAAAAATAACATGAAATTTGACCATAGAAGAAACACATCCAGCACTACTAACCGTCTCAAGGGCCATTCTGAACCGAGATGCCACAAATGGTAGAACCAAAGAGGGTTCCACATAGGATAATATCGAAGTTGCTGCAGCTACTGTCTCAGAGAGATGCTCATTCTTGCTGTATTGTCCCCGATCAATTAACTTTAGCACAGAATTAACAAAGAAGACCCTCTCTGATTTCCCAAGATGTTGTTCAATTGGTTTGCTATTTTTTGTGCCCCTGCAAACAGAACTTGTCCAGTTGCATAAAACAGGCATGTCACAGTAATAGAAGAACAGATGATAAACCACACTTCATTCTTACAACTGTTCGTTCTGCAGGCGCTTCTGAAATTGAAGCACCAAAACAAACTGAAGAAAATAAGGAAAACTTGAATAAACCAGAATAATGAGAGCACTGAGTGAGTAAACTAACTGCTCCAAAATGTTGATCAACTTCTCAAAGTGCTGTTGTGATGAACTACCAGGTTTTAATAAATATACCTGAAATCGCAAATGCAAGAGATCAAAATAATAAAAGAAAGTGGTATCATGGTTCAAAACTTCAAATATTAGAATCGTACAAAAGTATGCTGCAGTATATTTGCTTACAATTGTTTTGGCTATAGCCTTCGCAGGAGTGGAACTTTTGTTGGAGAACAAGAACTTCGTGTTCCTTGGGACATCCAATGAATAGGGATAAGATCCACTGCCATTTGCCACAGGAACCTGTGATTCAAAGTACAAACATGAAATGTAGGGAGCAGTGCAAATGAACCAACTACAAGTTTGCATAAAACGAGCAATCAGTTAGTGCCAAAAACTAACCAAATTCATGTGTTAAAATTTTGACTGTTATTTAGAAAATCAGGGGAACAAAAAGAATCTAACTTGAGACCTCTTAATAGAAAAGCTCTAACACAACCCGATAAACTCTCTCCCAAAAGCCTAAGCTACAGGCGGGAGGCAGATGAATAATTTTTATATCCAACAGAGGAGAAACATAATAACTGCATAAGTTTAAGATTAGCATTTCTTGGTCATGTCATTCAGAAACAGTATTGGAATTCCTATTGGCATAATGATACATCACAAGACTAATTGTCTTTCGATGCTTGCATATATGCATGAGAAGGATTGTGGAGGACTCAAGAAGCTAATTATAGTATCTGCTGCAGTACAACAATGTTTGTTTCATGGCCTTGGGAAGATGCAGTAGCATGGTGACACATGCCAACAGTCAACAATGCTATATAGAAACTGTGCATTTTTGTTTACACTCGATGTAAACAGAAATTAAGTAAAAGAATCTAGCAGTCAAGGATAGTGATGCCATGCATCAAGTTAAAAATGGAGCTTGATGAACCACCTTATCCAACTGAGAAGATATGATAAGTATAGGTACACCAAATCACGTGATTCATGGTAAAGTTTTTCTTCCCTCTCTAACCCAGAACCCCTCTCTCCTGAAGTCCACACAGTCCCTGCCCCTCCCCTCCACTCCCAATGCCCAACCCCCAAAATCCACTATTCCATAATTTCACTCCCCCATCCACAACCTGTAGCCGCAGTTCCACTCGTGGGAAATGGCAAACAATAACCACTTCACTCCACCCCACCCCTTTGCCCCTCTTAGCTGTTCTTCAAGTTCTACTACTCCCTCTATTTCACAAAATAAAACACAGGTCGCAAATTCCATTAGCTTCTACGACATTCTTCGGTGTAACAATGTTAATCCTCCATGTATGGTGTGCTTGGTTTTGTTTTATTGCCTATTCTTTTTTCTTTTCTTCTCAAAACAAGAAAAATATAGTAAATAAAAATCTAGGTTGCAAAATGTGAAATTATTAGTCACCAAAAAAAAAGTGAAATTATTAGTTACTCCAAGGTAGCAAAGGAAGCTGAGTAGAGAATAATGGAAGATTGGGATTGAAGTGGGTTTAAAGCTTGTTTTGTATACTGAGCATACTGATTTCTGTTGAGATTAAGTTACGTTGTTGGAGATGGTGGTCAGGAGAGCAGACAGGCAGTCTGGCAACCTTGGGATAATTTTGGAGTTTTGGGGAGTGAAATATAGGGAATTTGCTTAGTGTGTACTTGGTGTATTAATACAATTTGTGTGGGTAACTGTCAGATCACAAGGAGTATCTACCATGACATAACCTGTATTAATTCATGGCAGGTACACCCACTTTACTGATTGGAACACATAATCATCCAAAGACGTGGCATTCAGCATTAACCCATACAAGAAATCTATATACATATATATTCACGACCAACACTTGAATAAAATTAATCGTTTCACAGCTTCAAAGTGTTACTCCCACTGGTCCATTTATCTATAACTTAATTATGAAAAACTTTCACTAAAATACCTTTAAAAGTTTGGTATGAATAGCATACAAGGTACAATTGAATAGTGAAATTCTTTATTGCCATGAGAACAACGGATAAAAAAGACCACCAAGATTTTTTTTTTTTTTGCAATATCAAAATAACACATAAAGGAGGGTATAAAGCATCTTTTATATGTTTTGTAGTTGATATCTTAGTTGTAATAACAGAGAGATTATCAATAAGTTAAAAAAGGATAAAACAAGAAACAATCTCGATAGTTTGAGACAGAGATGGCATATATATACTTTGTGATCATTCTCAATTAATCTGCTTAGTGCCAATATTAACCTAATGTTAATAAGACATAAGACAAGCATTGCTAGTCGAATTTATATGCTCACCTCAAACATATTCAAGTATCTGGCAAAAAGCAAAGGCAGAAAGCACTCCAAATCAAGATTGTGGTAATTTTTTATAACCCGGGCTACCACATCTGCCCATTGACTGTTCCAGAATTGGCAATTTGGTATAGATCCCCACAAGTCTATACATTCTTCAATCCAACCACTGCCAACTCAATTATAAAAGTTAATTCCGCAAAAAGCCAATAAAAAAATTAAAAAGAAAAAAAGAAAGAAGGAAATATATGCTTCTTACTGTGAATAAAAATCCTGATTGTCCTCGTTCATAGGAAGGAATAGTCTTGCAAACCCAGATCCCTCAAAGGATGAATTATGCCATGGGTTTTGCAATAAAGATCTATAAATTTATTCATTGAGCACAAGAAAATTCATCATTAGATAATAAATAATATAGTAAAAAAACAACCTTAAAAAACAAATAAATGAATAATAAATCCTTATGTGGCTGATGGCTCAAACAAGGCAATTCACTTTAATAACAATTTTAGCTAAGCATCAACATAGAATAAAAAAATAAAATCAGAATGAGAAAGCTTTCATGAGGATAAATCAACGTTATACAGAAACAATGCCAGAGCACTCACTTAAACTCAGACCATATCTCAAAGGCAGAACCTGATGGGAAGAATCTCCGGCAGGACTGAACAAGGGTAGTTATAGTTTCAAAGTGTCGTTGTCTTATTCTCCAACCTTCTGGACCTGTACTTCTGTAACAAGAAAACAATAAAAGCGATCAGCACCAAATATTAATATAATCTAATATAAATACAAAAGAATCAATCGTTTAATATATATCCTAGTATTTCAAATCAGCTAATTTAGGTGTTCATCCACATGTCAGTGACTAAATATTAAGACTCTGCTTCCTTTCTTTTATTATCCTTTGCTTTCAATGAATTAAGTAGTTGACTAAGAAATGACAGATTCCGGTTCTAGGATATTCTTAAACAACTAATAAACAATATTCATGTGAACTTACCTAGTAAAATGTGTGCTGATCAACGTATCATACAAAGGCCGCCACTGAATACTCAATGCAATCTTTTTCCTATATTTGTTGAGTAGTCTGACTAACAAATTTCCCCATCTAACCTAATGGACAAAAATGAGATTATCGTTTAAGAGCATGAAGAGATGTATTGAAATGCAAAAACTCCACATCTCTGAGACAGAATGCAGCACCTGTGCATAAAGCTTGTTACGGGACAAGTGAAATAGTTCAAGGCCCATCTGAATAAGGGCTTCGACATCTTCCAAAGCTACATCACTTTTGGCCTTTATAAAACTGCACAAGACATGCAAAAGTCAGGTTTCATTCCCCTCCATCCGGCAACTAACTCCACCCAGATACAAGCCATAACTGGGAAAATAAATAAATAAAAATAGTTGTCTAGTTATACTGTAGCTTTTGAAACAATAAATAAGCAATGGATGAAAATAAGAATCTCACAGGACTAGTCGATACTCGATAGCAGATAAGCAGTACACAGTATTATACAATTGCTAAACAAGGTCACCTTTTGCCTATTCACAGCTAGTTAAAGTTTAGGTGACAACAGTATCAAGCATATAACTTTCAAACAGAGTGATTCACTAGCAGATTCCTTTTTAAGCTCAAAACTTTTTCTTTTGTATGTAATTAGTATAATTGCAACATGACTTGGATGAAAACGTTAAGGGTCTTATTGACTAGTAAGTGGTAACAGCATTTCTTGCACCTCTCATTTCAATTTGTCCAATTTCATCATCTCAATTCCCACTCAACTAGCTAAACATAACAATAAAAAACATTATCACATATTGAGACCAATAATTCCTTCTCTCTTCAACTTATTGCTTCACTTTGCAAAACCCACCACAAACAGAAATCCTGTACCACCGCAAGACAGAGAAAACAGAAAAAACTCATATCCATAAACAACTCCAACATACATCATTCTCCCCCTAACAAAATTGCAACTAGCTTACACAACCATAAATCCAACACTCCTAAAACCATAAGAAAAACACAAACACAATCACTTCCTCTCCAGTGACTTCCATCTCCAACTCAAATAATTTATAACCACGATCACAAGCAAAACCTTTTGCCTTTTCTTTTTTTCCCCCCCTACTTATGCCTAAAACACCAAAATATATAACTAAATCAACAAAAAAGACGCAAAACTACACAGAGCAACAGCATAAATGATAAATCTCAATTAAAAACCAAATGCATCAAACCAAGATTACAAGATTTTCTTAGTTAAGGCATGCACAAAAATAATAAGAACAACTTCAAACAAACAAAAAATGAAAATTAGAAGTGATTTAAGGTCAAAGAGAGAGAAAGACACACTTGAATCGAAAAGCTGAATAAACAACAACAAAAACCCGAATTTGATTGAAGTGAGTGAGAGAGAGAGAGAAATTGAGGTGTAAAAAATTGGAACTAAGGAAGTGGAAGAAGAAAGAGATAAGAGAGGGAAAAAAATGGAACTGACAGGTCAAGGACAGAGATGAATTTGAGAGTGGAGAAGACGGATTCGGGATCGTCAGGGCGGAAGGAGGCGGAGACATCGGAGATGACATGGCGGAATGAGTCCCTCTCGGCGGCGGTTTGGGTGGCGAGCGGCGGTGGAAGCCATGCATTGTAGAGATGCATAGTTTGTAGTTTGTAATTGTAAGCGAAGACTGAGTGAGCTGACCAAAAATGCCGCGGCAGAAATAAGAAAAACGCACTCACAAAAAGATCGCTTTCGGTAATTGGGTCCTGTGACTCTCTCTACCTATATATAGAGAGAGAAAAAGAGTGATAGAGATAGATAGATATGAAAACGGTGAGAAGAGAGAGAGAGAGTACAGCCTTTCTCAACAAGAAAGAGGTGTCTCAGACACAGAATGTGTATCTGAATAATGCATAATGTTTCGTAATAATTAATTTTTTTATATTATTATAAATTATAGATTCATTTTAGTAAAACTAAGATGCACTCAAAATGGAGAGTTGTTTGATAAAAGTTAGCCAAAATTATTTAAGTATTTTTATCTATTAATTTCAAATAAAATTGACTGTATTTAAATTTTTTTTTTAATTTTTGGCAAAAAATTACTATCGTATGAAGTTTTAAGGTAAATCACTTTATTAAACTAAACAACAAATAATATAACGCAATTCACCCAAAATTAAAATCGACACGTAAATTACTCAGGCCAGTAATTCTATATAAATCGAAAAAAATGGTAAGATTTCATTTCATTCATAAATCGAAACACTCTTGGTCAAATTATGTTTTATCCAAATATATCTAAAAAGGTTGTTTCAATTTATATAAATCGAAACAACCCTCTTAGATTTACTAGAATAAAGCATAATTCGATTAAGAGTGTTTCGATTTATGAACGAACTGAAATCTGACCACTCTTTTTCGATTTTAGTTTTAGGTGCATTGTGTTACATTAATTGTTGTTTGATTTAAAATAAAAAATTATTTTTTTTATTAATATAATATTACGTAATTGAATATATAAATAAAATTATTTTATATTAATAATATATTAAAATTAATTTGTTTATATATTAATAATATAAAATATTTATATGACCATTACTTAAATTTATAAGTTTAAATAATTTGTTGAGTTATTACTAATAATGCACAATATATTACTAAAAATTTACACACAAAAATTTATATTATTAATATGTGAAAATCTTAGAGTTATTTTATAATTTAATTTTTGTCTTTGGTAAAAACACTATATCCATTGTTAACAATAATAACAAATAAAAGTAAATGCTTCATTTAATTTCTAACCATTTTTTCTCCTAAACAAAATAAATTACAATTCAACTCTTAATCATGAAAATAAATCATCAATGGCTCTGATCCATCTTGCACTTTTTGTAGTTAGTAAAAATTATTATTTTATTTTTGTTAGGATGTGACTCTCTATAAGAAAGAATAATTAGAAAACAAATTGAATATTCACTAGACTTGTATCTTTATTGTGCGAGCTGTTTAGAAAAAGTAAAACAATCAATGAAATATGATACATTTATTTTGAGTATCCTACTTATATAATTATATATACAATAATATAGAGTTATAGTTCAAATAATATAATTTTTTTCTTTATTTAGAGATATCGAATTCGAGTCTTATTTCTAATTTAAAAAAAAGATTATATATACAATAATAATTTTTTCTTTTTACTTATGTATAACTATATCAATGAAAACTAGTTATTTATACTCATTACTTGAATATATTTATCTAAAGAAAGAATTTCATATACTAACAAGATAAAATAATTTCATATCATTATACAATGAAAATTTAGAAAATGACAAATTATGAAGTTGGAAAAAAAATACTTTTATATTATACAAAAATGTGCTAACTCAATTATTGGGGGTATAAAATTTTTATTCCTAGCCATAAAATTAACTAAAATTGTTGCAATTCAAATAACTTCACGCAATTCGAGTAAAATCATTTTTAGCAATGAATTGTTTATCATTTTGTTACGAAAATTGTATATATATTTTTTATGAAGACGAAAATCGTATCTTAATGCTTACGTCACATCATTCAACTTTACTACTAGGTAAAATTAAATAATGATATAAAACTATTATTCATACCCAAATATGTCGAAACAAATAATAGTGAGTGGGTTTTATTATTAATTATTTATTGTTAATTGTTGGAGAAGAAAGGAAATAGCCAAGGTGTAGAGTTTGGCGTTTACATTGGCATTGAATCTGTGGGCGTGAGGTGTGACAAGTAAGAAAGTGATTGCTTATTACATGTGTAGTTTATACTTTTTAATCTTGTAAATTATGGATTACTGACTTAATGTAATTTAATTAGTTGGTTTAACTGATATTGGTATTGTTACATTTATGTATAGTTTCTTTAATTCAGTTCAAGTATTAGGAATTGGAAAACAAAATTACTAGAGTATTATTGTATTTAGAATTAGCATTTGATATTTAGAGTTTAAAATTTATAATTATAAATTAAGATGCAAAATAATTTTTTTAAAAATTATTGATATTAACTGAAAAACTTGACTCTATAATTAAATTAATGCTTAATATTTTTTTTCTTACACACCTACGCTGCATAACACACATCTATGTATACTTGAATAATTTCCCTAATATTTTAGTCAATCTCTATTTTCATAAAATTATCTTTTTTGTAAAATTAATAATTAAAAATTTATAATTTAATATATTTAATCAAATTATTTTTTAACAATTTTTAACTATTATCTCCTTAAAAACAAGTTTATATTTTTTTACTAAAAATAAAAAAATTCGAACATTCAATTTTTTAAATAAATATAAAAAAAATATGTCATTAAAACTATAATTGATTGACAAAAACAGCTAAGTTCATATTAGTAGCAGTGGCCGCACAAAATAACATGGCCTTCAACCACAAAAATATGGTTTCTTTAGTTTGTGACACGAGATAGAGTGTTATTTGGGGTGATCAATTATGCTTTGGATATATCATTTTACTGAAGATAAAGAAGTATGACTAAAAAGGAAATAAAATTTGATATATACTTGTCGTCACCATTCATTCACCTTGTAAACTCGTGCTTCGATTTGACCTTTCAAGAAATTTAATATTAATGCAATGCAGAATAAGTCATCTTCTAGCTTGGGAAAAAAGATATGCCTAACTTAGTACACAAGATATTAATATTGTTATGTTCACATTAATTAAAATTAGAATTAACTATGATTTTAGTTTTTATAATTTTGGTGTTCTTAAATTTTTTTATTTAAAATTATCTATAATGTTAAATTTTGTTTAAAAATTATCATTTTTCTAATTTTTGAACAAAAATACTTTTTTTTTCTCATCTTCTATTATTCAAGTAGCACTAATTTTTTTCTCTCATATACATTTTCATCTCTAAAATAATACATGATATACTCTTTATCACTCTCACTCATTATACATACTATTCATTCATACAAATCACAGAAAAAAGAGCAAGAAGGAGACTAAACTAAAAAGAAAAAATTGAAAAAAAAATAGAAGAACAATGAGAAAAAAACAACTATGGCATAACGAAAAAAGAGCAAGAAGGAGACTAAACTAAATAAAAAAAATTGAAAAAAAATAGAAGAATAATGAGAAAAAAACAACTATGGCATAACGGAAGAAACTATTGCCGCCGCTGCGAATGTAAACTAAAAGAGATGAGGTGAATGAGAAAAGAGTTAGAGGTTGAGCAAGAGAGAAAGAAGGTACGAAGATGAGAAGAAAGTAGGTGACGGAAGTACTATCGCCGCTATTAAAAGTTTCTCACATCATTGTTTTATTGTTTCTACCGTTGTTGTTCGGTTGCCATCATTGTTATATTGCACTGAGTTTTCTTTGTTGTGTTGTTAATTTACTTGATTGATTTGTTTGAATTTTAAAACAATAGTAATTATATGACTATTGTTGTTAGAGTTAGAAAAGATCTAACAAATATAAAAGAGATTATGAAAGAAGCAGAGATGGAAGAAGAAAGCTTTTGATAAAACTGTGATAAAAAGAGAAAAACAAACATAAAAATATGTTATCTGAAATTTATTTTAAATCCAGATTTGTTATAAACGATTTTGATTTTTGGCCAAAATTATAGAGATTAAAATTATATTTAATCCTTAAAATTATCTTGTGTTAATTTATTTTTATATTTTATGTTACATGTTGATTAAAAAGTCTTAAATCCTAATTTAAAAAACAACAAAAAGATTTTTTTCAATTTTTTGCTATTATAAAATATAATACGTATAAGGTGAGTTATGAAAAATGCTAAAAAAATCAACACTTCTAATGCAAAAAATATAAAGAGTTAGTTAATGTTAATTTATAATAAAAAAATACAAAATTAAAATAGCTACAAAAAATAAATTTAATAAAATTTGAGTTCAAATAAATTATTAAAAGATATTATATCGTCAACAAATTATAATTTAAATAACATATTATTTCCTTTCGGTCTCGAATTTTTCTGTTGAGTCGAAAATCCAACCTGCGGTCGAAATTCTTCTTTGTGAAGAAACTATAAACAACACATTAAAATAATAATTCTTTAACAAAAGTTTAATTTGACGTCGTTGACGCTGACTGGGGTAAAGAATATCCTTTTGAATTTTTCTCTTTTTTTTCTGCATATCCACGTAAAAAGAGCAAAGGTCCAACACAAAAAGGAAAATGAAACTACAAGGAAGATCAGCATTCCACATGGATTCAGTGATTCACCATGCTCGTAGCTTTTAGCATGATATTCAATAAAACTATTATGGAATGTTTCATAACAGTATATATTATTTCTTCCTCCTTTCAATATATATTAAAGCATACTAAAATTCGATTTAATTATTCTATTAATTTTTATAATTTTATTAAATTTTTAATTAAATTTTTATATTCTTTTCAGTTAAATTTTTATATTATT
>NC_029772.3:4476800-4491078 GCF_000817695.3 Arachis duranensis
ATTAAAAATAATATAAGAACATAACTAAAAAAATATAAGAATTTAATTATAAATTTGATAAAATTATAAAGACTAACAGAATATATTAAATCTAAAAATTATATATAACAAAAAATGAATAACAGTTGAATAAATAATGAGTTTTATTAATTTTAAAAAATATTCTTTAACTTTAATAATTTAATTTAAAATACGGGACAACCTTTTTTTAGTTTGTTATATAAACTGAAGTATCCTAAAACCTAAGAGATGCTTCAGGGAGAAAATTAACAACACACCCACTAAGACCCTTACAAAATCTAAATCTAAAAAGAAAAATAAAGAATAATTCACTTTAATAAAATAAATAAAAATTAGAATGACATAAATATCCCGAACAGAAATTAAAATTACACACTTATTTTAAATATGTTTATATAAATTAAATCAGTGTAACTCGATTTAGTCACTAAATTACACAAATTCGAATTACCATGTGACAAAATAAATTAAAATAGGATAATCTGATTTACTATAAGAAGAGCGAGAAAAAATTTGGTCTCAAAGTAAATCGAATCAGATGAGTTCAAATTATAAGAGGATACATATCTCTAGAATAAATCTAATCACCATAATTCGAATTAGTTAAAACTTTTTTGAATTAGATAAATTGAATCACTTTAATTCAATTTACTTATCACGTTTGTCTATATAAATCAAATGCCTCTTATTTAATTTATTATTGATTTTCTTATATAAGAATTGAATTGACTTCATACGATTTGTATTCACTTCTTCCCATCTAAAACTCAGGCAAGAAAAAATTCAGAGAACACAAAACGACAAACTTTAAAACTATGGTCATGGAAGACGATCCAGATCATATCTACCAATCGGATGTAGTTGCCTATATTGTAGGTAACATCAATTAAAAAATGAGTACACGAAATTTCTTTTCTCTATGTTAGATTAAAAATATTAACGATCCTTAGTAACTTAGAATTATTAATTTATAAATATTAGTTAGAGTAACGATTTATAATTTTTTATTAGAATTTTTTAAGTTAGAAATGTTAGTGATAATAATGATTTAGAATTATTGATCATATCTAAATTTAGATAGGTAGTAATTGTAGGTGAAGGTAGATTTGTAGGGATTTGATTTCTATGGATAAGACTAAAGTAACATATATAGTAGAGACACTAAGATTGGATTTTGCATATATGATATGATTGGCTTTAATTTTTTAGAATAAGATTGCTATTACTTTTGATCAGGAGTACTTAATAAAATTATAAGATTATGAATTGGGCTATTATTTTTTCAAAGGATTATGACTAATATTAAAATTTTGTAATCGAGTTATTTGTAGATTGTGTCAAGTTTGTTATGAATTATTAATAAATGTATTTCACTATTATATAACTTACTCAATGTATTAGCAGTATGAAGGAGGTAGTATGGTATGTTTTTGGATGACCGAATTATATCATATTTGCAAACCGCTGGATTATACCGTCTTACAAGACTCAACGATCACTAGTCAGCGTTTTTGTTGAGAGATGGCGTCCGAAGACGCATATGTTTCATATGTCATTCAAAGAGTACACTGTTATATTACAAGATGTGGCGTCCCAGCTAGGCCTTCTAATCGATGATGACTATGTGAGTGGGTGCCTAACAGACTTCGAGAGGTTTGTTGAGGGCACCAGACCTGCCTGGACTTGTTTCGAGGAGTTGCTAGATATACTTTCTGCGGACTACATTGACAAATTCACTGTGAAGTGCACTAAATTCTAGAGACATGCAGTGAGCTTTCTCCATATGTAGATGAAGAGATTGTAAGGAGATATGCGAGGACGTTATGTTGTTGCTATCGACTCAGTTATTTCGTGACAAGTCTGGAACACGTCTTCATATCTGGTGACTGCCTTACATAGCTAGGTTAGATGACTTGGGCAAATATACTTGGATCTCTACCGCTCTTGCATGATTGTATCGATGCATGAATCGTGTTTCTAACAAGAACATCGTTAAGTTGGCTAGTCCATTGCAGCTACTATAGTCATGGATCTTTTGGCGTTTTCCTACTTTTAAGTCTGTTGGGTTTGACGCATTTCATTTATTATTGGTGTCGAGGTATACATATTAAGTGTGTTATGTCGATTGTTAGTCATTCTATGCCTTCCCATTATTCATCTAACATAGCGGATTGTAGGTGGACTAGATATCAATAATCCTCGAGCAAGAAAGAGCCCAGAGTAATGCAATAGGGCTGAGGCTAGACTTGTTGTAGTCGGATGATGTGAGTATTATTGTAGCTTCATTAATTGTGTGTTTTATTTATAGAGTGTATTCCTTTGATGCACTAATAAATTTTAAAATTATTTCTTTTTTACAATTCACATGGATGTCTTATAGCGCAACCGAAGTTGTGCAGAGGGTTCATCTTGATATATTAGATCCACAACATACGATGTTGTAGAGAGTGGTAACGGTATTGATATACTTTGTTATGGTAAAGTGGCATCAGGTGGATAGGGTTATTAGGGTGCTACTACAATTTGGAGGTGTACAACATTGACCTTGTACAACACTCAACATAGATTTTTTTATGTCGAAAGATGACAGAGGCAGTGATCATTGGTTTTTCCAGTACTAATTGGTCTTGGCACTTACATTAGAATAATAGAATTCAGCATGTACCCTAGTTTGATATCGTCAGGAATCTAGACCCATTAGAGTTATACTTAGAGTGGTGGTATCAACATAGTCAGAGATTCTTATCACTAGAGTTGTTCCTCGGTGACCTAGAACAGTTGGAATTCGGACAGAGGCGGTCCCTAGGGGTAGAGGACAAGCACCTCCTATGGAACCAGTGTCTGATGTCCCAGTCAGGCGTCATATAGAACAGCAACGTGACATTGGTACACGAGTGAGCAAGTGATTGTGAATGGAGGTAAATTGAGGAGATTGTTGGCTTGGAGGGATGGGCTCGCCCTGAACGATGTATTAGACGAGCTAGAGGTAGCGGTGGAGATGGTCGGAGAGAGAATGGTGGTCGTAACGATGGAGATGCTAGTCATGGAAAGGAAATGGTGGTGATAGAAGAGGTGGAGGTGAAGGTGGGAGCTTCCAACGCAGTTTTGATTCCGATGTGTTTATCTGATATAACTAGAATACCCAGTTGAGGTGTGACATGCTGCCAAAGGTGAGATAGGAAAACTGACCATGACTCTGCATTTTCATCCTCAACAAGTGTGAAAGCAATAGAGATGATATTAGAATTCCCATTATGTGCAATCGCCACCGTCAAGGTACCCCATATTTGTCGTGCAAGTGGGTCCTATCAATACTAACCAACGGCTTACAATGCCTAAAAGTATCGATGCATGGTGGAAATGTCCAGAAAAACCGATGAAAATAAGCTTATGACTTGTCAACTTGGTCTCCAACTCACATAGGATTCGTCTTTAGCACTACAATACTACCCGACATTGTTGTCTGCACACCTAAACCCCACCTTGGCAATGCATTGTATGACTCTTTTCAATATCTATAAATCTGTGCAACAACCTTTTGCTTAGCCAACCAAACCTTTCTGTAACTCAATTTGAAACCATAACTTGCTTCTATTGCATTTTGCAATACCTTAATCGACCCACAGCTGTATCAGTTTTGACCATAGGAAAGATGAAAGCACATATGATATGGTAATAAAACTTTTTGTGATCATTAGAAATCTCTGTAGTCATACATATATGAGGACTATTATATCTTCTGACTTTCTAAATACTTTTTCGTTGGCGAAGAGTAATCTGAATAAACCAATTGTAACCTTTTTCAAATTTCTTACACGTTCCATGGCACTTGATATAATCTGACTTCAACACTCTATACTCAATCCCACAATGGATATTATAAGTCTTGTCACTCAACACAGCTTCCTTTTTACTCCGAAATTGTTGATCAACTTAGAACTCAGATGGAGTTAATGTATCATGTGTATCTTTTCTTCCAAATTCGGATTCTACATTTGGAAAACGTTGTTGTGCCATCGTGTAACAACCCAACTTCTAGCACGCCTTGACCAATGCTAGCCGTCAAGCACTACTTCACAGCTTCCTTAAAGACTTTAGACCTTATATTCAATATATACATATGAGCCTGTAGCGCTAGTCGAGAATGCGTGTTAGATAGATATAACGGAATAGATAAAAGTTAAATAGATAATATTTACATGAAGCATAGAAAACATAGTAATATCATACATATATACCCAAGCTTATTTAGTATATCATAGTTCATGCCAGGTTATGTCGTTGCTTATTCATGAAAATATCTACAGATTCCATCATTTATACTAACAGGCCTCGACTCACAAGAGCCACCCTAGTCTGGGACCCATTCTAACTTATTTATATAGATATTTACAAAAGCACCTAGCCCTATAAAAGTCTACACAAAGCAAGAAAAAAAACTACTACTACTGTTACTACTATTACTGTTGCTGCTCATGGATATCTTGGTAGCTGAGGAAACACTCTGCTGAAGCAAGGAGAGAGTCATTAAACACACTTGTGATATTGCTGCTCGCCTGTCCAAATGCAGAAAACTCAAAGAAGATCACGCTGGTTCCCATATGCGAAACGGGAGAAAGTAAAGGGGTGAGAACCTAAGGGGTTCCACAGCCTAAGTCTAAGAGTTCGCGCAGTTGTGTCGGTAAGTCACGCAAACAAGTACAAGCACAAGTATATAGAAGAATAGTAAACAAACACAGAATATAGGAAACATAGATAAATCACAATTATAGAGAAATACAGCAACCAAGTATGATACATGTTTGGTCCTATACAGGTCATGAGGTCACGCGTCGGTTGACTACTCGCAACCCGACGTTACCGGGGGCGAAGTCCGAATATGATTTTTCCAACTGCGTATGTTTTGCATACATGCATAATAGACAAAGCCACATGCATTATGGCAATTGGTAATCGTTGCAGAGCTTGGTGCCATAGTATGCTAACAGTTGGAGAAACATGTTTCAACATAAGGTGGACATCCCCACATCTTAACATGATTCTGGTTCTGTCGGAGCAGAAACTCCTCCTCCCCAGATAATCTCTTAGGATGGTTCTGGTTCCGTCAGAGGCTCGGAACAAACGCTCCTCCTCCCTAGATAATCTCTTTGCACATTGGGGTTTACAATTTTCTTTTTCCGTGATACTTTTTAAATAAATTTTTTCTTTAAGGGACTTCTTTGCCCTTCTTTAATAAAAACTTGTGCCCCATCTCTTTTCTTAAAATGTCTCAACCTTGTCACATTTTATCATTTTGACCCTGATGTCTTTATATAATTTCAAGTTTATTTTTTTGTACATAACTTCTCTTTTTACCGTTTTTTTAGGTTTTTGGTGACGCTTTCACCACTAACGTTATTATTTTACTATTTTACCCTTATATCCTTCCAACATATCTTTTTTACCCTTCATTAAGTTAATTAATCATTTTTTTATTTTGTACTTTATGCCTAAAAATTTCATTTTTGTCTCTAAGTACTCTAATTTTACCATTTAATCTTGTTTAGCGTCAAAATTTTATCAGATTAATCCTAATAGTTTTCTATGACCAAATTACTCCTAATATTTATATTAAATTCTAATTTTTTCCATTAGAGACCTAAAAGACCAATTTACCCTTTGTTAATTTATTTACTTGTTTTGATTACCTTTTTAATCTTTACCGTTTTACCTCTAACTTTTATTAAAACTTTTATTTAGGCCTAAAACTTTATTTTAAATATAATTTTAACCCAAATAATTTATATAGTTATTATTTTACCCCTGATGACATTAATTTCATAATTTTTCTGTTCTTTTCGTTAAATCATATTTTTAACCCTCTTTTTATCCGAAAATAACTATAACATCTGTTTTATTCTTACCTACTTGTTTCATAGAATTAAGACTATTTTTATAACTTATTTTTAACCCTTTTTTACCCTAATTTCTGTGCTCTTAGTGGTTGAAATTTCCTGAGGTGCAATTTTTATATTTTTTCCCTTTTAGTGACTTTAAGACTTGAAACTTAAATCCTAAATGCTTTTATATTTTTGGCTATTATCACACAAAATTTACAGGCAAATATATTTCATATTACACATATTAGCAAGCCAAAATAGAGATAACTCATAGAATTTTTAGATTTACAAAACAAGCACAAATTCACTACAAAATGGCTCATATGAACACCGAAAACAAGCACAAATATATTCTAACTAATCCTAATCCTTACCTCTTGTTTAATTCAGTTACTAGACCTCTCAAACACCAGAAAATTCTCTCACAAAGGCTGAAACACATTTGGTAAAAGCATTTCAAAAGTGTTAGAATTTAATCATGATCACTGCTGAAAAAACTGAAAAGAATAGAGAAGGAACAAGAACTCAACTTGCTGAATTTTTTTGTAAAAACGTGAGAATTAGTGAAAACGGACAAGGAAATGTGTTTGTATGACTTAGATTCTTGAACAATACATGAAGAACAATACAAGAGCTGCTGGAATCAAGGTTGAAATATAGAGGGAAGGTGCAGTATTTTTCTCTTAAGAATTCGGTAAAAAAGGTGGTATAAATGCATAAGTGTTTGTAAAATTTGTGAGCAGGATTTCCTTAAATAAAAATTCAGAGTCTTGGCTGAATTTATGATAGTAAAAAGCTGAAACTTTTTGTGTTCAAGGGATAGGTATTAATGAAGGAGGGGCTTGAAAACGAAAAAGCTTGGTCAGCGCTTGCGTGTCGAGCTTATCCATAATTAATCGCAGTTAGTTACTCGGGGTTAAAAACATAGCAGAGAGGGGTTAGAGGTTGAGATATTCTCGGTCCAGAGACTAAGAGGGAGGGGCTAGTTACTTGGATGGAAAATAAGAGGATTTGAGGTCTCTAAGAGTCGTTTGCAGAATACTAGTCAGAAATTCGGTTTAGGATAACTTTTACCGTGCGATAAAATAATTAATGGCTAAGATTTATTCTTAAAGAGATAAATCATGAATAGATAGCTAATATTAATCTTGGAACACAATTACCAAGGTAGAAATTATTTTTATCACTGATTCCGAGTTTTTCAGTTACTAACTTTTTTTCGGCGCGTGCAAAACCATCACTAAAAGTGAATTCCCAACTCAAAACGTCTATAGTAAGGAAAATAAACCAATGGCAAGCAAGTGTTTACTTTTTACTAGTCAAATTTGACTTAGAGGAATTAATTACCCTCATAAAGTCAAGTTTGACCTATTAATTACCATTTTTTAATTTATTTTCATTTTTTATTACCATAAGGCCTGCTTTATAATAGTTTTTGGGCAGTGATTCAAGATTTTGCAGAATAAGTTACAAAATAGCCAAAAAAGTCAGTTTAATGAAAATAAGATTCTTACACATGGCCTCCAAATTTAAAGTCAAACAGTACAATGGATATTGGTGAGTTCCAAAACTTGATGGAACACCTTAACCAACTAGAATACTCCTCCCTAAATCATCATCGCTATCCTCAGCTATCATGGTAGGCTCTATATCATCATCATCTCGCAATACATCTTCCATGAGATCTGGTTCTCCACTCCAGGCTGAAGCTGGTATCATCCCATAAAAAGTAGCCATCATAATCATAAGTTCACCAAAAAAATTATTATCACCAATTTCTCCATCATTAATACAGTTTAGATCAACTGCAAAGGACGATTATGCCATCAACACTACTTCAGGTGCAACTACAGCCATAGATATAAAGGCAACAATAGGCATTGAGTTAGAGGCTCCTAACATTGCTATAGATTGAGTATTTTGATTTTATCCTCCAGAACTAGCGGCCACATCTCCACACTTGACCGACAATTCATGGGTTCTCCTATCGGAAAACCGACAATGACAGTGAAACAAAACTTGCAAATCTTTATCACTCTCTATTACAAAAGAATCATTCTTCACAAAATCTCACACAACAGAAATCAAAATCCTATAAAATAATTTCTTCACACATTTGATGCCATGAACTTTCAATTTCTGTATTGTAGTACTTTGCAACTCATCAAAACTTGTGAACTGTTTGATAAGGAAATTTATTGGATCCTTATTACTAAATTTTATTTTCTCTCCCATTTTTTTAATAGTCTCTCTGTAGTATACAAGAACTAAAAATGATTATTACTAGCCATTATGAGTGCCACTCTGATCAGAAGCAGACATTCTAATTGTATTTATAGGACATATCCATTGCTAAATTAAATTAACTAATTTTGATTTACTATGTGTTATATTTATAACTGATTCTAATCAAGGTAATTCTATTTACCTTGGAGATATGTATCCTCTTATAATTCAAACTCACATTATTCAATTTATCCGGGACAAAGTTTTCTCTTGCTCCTCCTATAGTAAATTAAATTATCCTATTTTGATACTTTGTTACATGTTATTCGAATTGGTATGAGTCAATTTATGTGTAAATGGCTACATCAAGTTATACTGATTTGATTTATACAAATATGTTTAGGACAGACGTGTAACCAATTTTTTTGTTACGGACATTTGCATAATTTTGATCTCCGTTCATTTTATTAAGGTGAATTACCCAAAATAAATATTTATTTTAGTCGAATGCGATACGATATTTGGCTACACCCTTCTAGCGGGTCAAGCTCCTTCACATTGAACACCTATGATCACCTGTCACAATGTGTGACATGCATCTTCGGTAGATTTTTTCTACTCTTCTCCACTGTTGCAAGGAGATGTTATGAAAACTGTTGGCCACCTGCAAGTTGCACTTGTGCCTCACAACCCTTTCATATCCACAACTACTGTACCCTCTCTAAGTGGATCGGACAATCGCACCAACTAATAAGTTTCAATTACCTATCAAGACAATGTTAATGCACTTAGAAAGATTGGTGAACATATGACCATATCTACGCCCATCTCGTAAGTGACATACGTATGCTCTATGGACACCCAACTGAGCTTTGCTTGCATGATAATGGTATTTCATATAATCAAATTCAATTACTTTGTACTCCACAACCCGTCGAATACTATAATTCTTCACCCCTATATGAGCAGCTTCTCTGCTCCTAAACCAGTAGCCCACCTGAAACTCAACTCTCTTATCAAGGTTGTAATTGTCACTAACGCACTAACGAAGTGTATATTTGATTCCTCCATCGCGTCAAGATGCAGTGTGTAAAAATGGCTAGGCACACTAGATAGATTATGCACAACAATTAGTGCAAGCAAGAGAATTTTTCGTTCCAACAGAGTATCCGCTACAAACTCATCCTTCTCAGAGCTACCGGAGGAACCCTCGGTCTAGCGATATACTCCTCATCTGACTTAGAGTCCTTCTGCATGTGATCTTCTAGTATAGTGTAATGCAACAAATATGCAGCAATCGGTGGCCCCAAGGGTGCGGATGTAGATGGGCTAGTTCCACTCCAACAATATCAAAGACATTTGTGTATAACTCCATGACTTTGTGTGCAATGATTCTCTCATGGGCCTCAAATATCGCACACATGTGTTTATCGCCTACGATCCAGAAAAGCTTGAACTCGAAGCCTTTGTTTGCTAAAGGAGCGAGGAACCTGTACCCAATTCTGGTAACCTCCCTCAAACCTTGAACCTTCATCTTCATTAATATTAAATTCTTCAAATCATGCAGAGTGTCAAGTCAAAGGATTCGAAACAAGACTGAGTCTAGACGATCAAACACAACTCCTTCGTCATTGTTTCTAATACAACTATTTACATAAACACACACAACGTATTTATTATTAGACATTTTAAGAGAATATGTCAAGAGAATTGAATAAAGGATATTGGAGTTACAATGAAATGAACGAGCTTCTTATATAGCTGAAAATTATTGTTTCATATGTATTTTGTCTGCACATATAACAATTTCTTTAAATATGTATTGGATGAGATTGTTATAAACGTATCTCATTCCTATCATAGATGAGATACGTTCAAAAGGATTACACCGTCTTATCTCATCTACAGACTAAAAACATTACTAATAATTTCTTATACATTTTGTTTGTGACAGAAAATGAGATACATTCGTAATAATTTTATTCTTATTGTCGATGAAATATGTAATAAAATGTATAATTGTAACATCTTATCTTGTCTGCAGACAAAAAATACTGCTAATAATTTCTTATATATTTTGTTAATAACAGTGGATGAGATATGTTCATAACAATTTATCTTTACTGAGGATAAAATATGTAATAAAGTGTATAAGCGTAAATTTATTTATGAGTATTTATAAGTATAAATTTAATATTTAATTTATTTATTAAAAATAAAAAACCTAAGAGTGGAGAGTGAATAAGAGAAAGGGGGGTCACGCGTGGGGGGAAGGTGTGGCCATTAAAAGCAGGGAGGCAGTGACTACCTACTTTTCGTGTTAGGATTGAACCATTAGGCCCATAGTGTTCCTCTCTCTTCCTATTTTTCTTTCTTTTCGATCTTTAATCCATTTTTTCTTTTCCATTATGTCACATTGCATTTGCCAATACAAGTTGGAAGAAATGATTAAGTTTTGGACTTGATTCTTTGGTCAGAAAGGGGGAAAAAAGTTTCGGATTTAATTTGTGATTTTTTCTTGAGATATTTTAAATATTGAGATAATTTCGTAATATATAATTAGATATACGTATAAATTTTTTATACTATGATTACATAAAAATTAATTTCTTAAATATTTAGATAATTATTAAATTTTTAATTAATGAATAATCTTATTTTAATTTTTTTGACATTTAGAGATAATTAGTGAATTTTAAGATAACCCTAAATTAGTCTAATTTGGGAAAATAATAATTTATCGGAGATAAGATCTAATAAATATTCCCAAAATCGACTTTTTTAAATAAATAAAAAATCGATATTTTTTAATTTGAACAAACATTCATGCTTTCTCTCTATATTTTTGGACAAGACAAGATTCGAATTTCGACACTTGCTTAAGTGGACTAGTGAGCTAATCACTAGACCAACCTAACTTGGTTGAAATTTTTATTTATTTAAAAAAAAAAAAAAAAAAACCTTTTTCTTGTTCCTTCCGTTCATTTTATCTTTCACCTAAAAAACCCACCAGTTCTGTTATCATTAAAATACCCATTAACTTCTTCGTATGTAACAGTCTGCTTATGAAATAATGCAAATATGAGGAAATCTGGACCATGATCAGAGGAAAAGTAACAAAGACATCCTTCTGACTGTTGTTTGATGTGTGTTATATGATACTTTATGACATATGATACTTTATGATGCATGCGATGTTACTTCCTGTCCACAAAAAGGGAGAAGAGGCTAATATTAAGATACATACATATGCGCATCTGAATCTTGTACACTAAAGATTGGGATATCTACTTCTTCTCAATATTCTCAGTATATCCACAACACTTTAAAATGATAAAATTATATGCTTCCACCTTGTTTGATGAATGAGAATAATTTTTAGTCAAAATGCACTTTACATCCTGAAATATAGATCATCATGGGCATTTCACTCTTAAAATTAAAAAATAATAACACAAGTTGACCCAACTAAAATTTTGAAAATAGTGTAAATTTACTAGATTGTTATCATCTCTTCCCACTTTTCAAGATAAAAATAAGGATAAATTATTTAAATAAAATAAATCTCCTTTAATGTTAGTTATTTATATTTTTAAAAAAATTATATTTTGGTTCTGTTTTAATTTTATATAATTCTTTGGAGACTTTGACAAATTCAAAATTTATATCTAAATTGTGATGAGATTTTGTCATAATTTATAAGCAAGTTCAAACACCGAATAAACTATTATAAAAACATCATTAAAAAAAGTATCATGATGAAAAATAAATTCGTGATAAATTAGAACAAATTATGAACAAGGTAAATCTATTACAAATACATCAGAATATGAATGAATATTTATATTTAAATACTTATTGAACATGAGTATGATTGAACGTGAGTATGATTTAGAGTGGCTAAATATAATATTTAGTGATAAAAGTTTCTTCACCCTTATATATCATAGACAATGACAAACTCATAAATATTTAGTAGTAAGAATAAAAATAATATAAAAAATAATTAAAAATAAATATTTAAAATTTAAAATATATTAATTACGTTTCGAATAATTTAATTAACATGCTAAAAGTATGTTAATTTAAAAATATTTTAATATATTTATTATTAATACTAGCACATTGTTAGATATTCTATACCCATCAAATCATATTTTATTGATTTTTTATATAATACAAAAAAATTATAGCTCAATAATTAAAAAAATATTAAAAATATAATTTGAATAGATCAATTTAATTTTTCTAAGTTTTTATAATTGTGTGAGAGAGATTAACAAAAAAAATACAAAAAAAGATAAATTCTAATTTAATAGCTACGTATAATTTTGTTTATATATATATAGATAGATAGATAATATCTCTCTATTTTTCTATTAAAATAGATAGATAGATAATATCTCTCTATTTTTCTATTAAATAATTANTTTTGTATAATTAACTAATTAAATTATTATTATTATTATAGTTTCAATAGATTAAATTTATATATAGTTTTTTTTCATTGTATTGATATTTAAGAATATAAATTTTTATCATACATAAATAAAAAATTTAAGTACGTGACAAATTCAAGAACACGATGGGCATTATATACTTTTATAAATATTTATTTTTATTTTTTTTTATAATTCAATGGGGACAAACGCTCTCACAATTTTTGTATGTAGATCCGTCCGTGATCATAGAGAGAAGATTAAGAAAAACAAAAAAAGGATATAAATTAAAGTTTACTGGCAATGATTATGAGTGTCTTTATTCGTGAATAAAGTAGTTTCGTTAATTTTCAAATCAGATTATTATACAAATCTAGACTATATAGAATCAAACGAGTAAAAAAGTTATTTTATAAGTCTTAATTTTCGTAGTATCAACCTCTCTGAAGTATAATTCATTTGTGATAAAACATAACCAAAATATATTTTTTTTTTCAAAAGTTGTAATTAGATAATATTAAAAGATAATTATTTTATTTAAAAAATTTGTCCTAAAAATAATTAAGTGATCATCATTTCAATATTGATTTGCACTGCTCTATCTAAAACTTGAAGAGTTTATTTTGAGAATTTTTTCTAAATAAATTAAGAAAATTAATATTTTAAATTAATTTCAAACAATATTAAATATAACAATAATCATTTAATCTAAACTCAATATAAATATTTAAGCTAAATATGATATCAAAATGTCAATTAAAATTTTAAATGTTATTTTTTGAATTTTTAAATTTATTTTATTTTGAAAAAACAAATAATTAATTAAACTTAAAAAATGAATAATTAAACAAAAATCATCTTTTATGAAAAATATAAATCTATTTTTAAATTGAGAAGTTATGTTTAAATTAAATACAATTTTAAAATTCTAATTTTTAAATAAAATTTAATTGATTTTAAAAAAAGTTAATCAAGTTATTTCCATGAAAATCACAACACAAGTCTAAATTGATTACAAACACCACATTGTGATGACAAGGCTACTGTTCTACTCCTTGAATCACCCTTCAGGCATTAACATACATCAAAGATCATTAGTGATATAATACATTTTATGCAAACCAAAACTTCTATTCCATTCACATTGCACAAATGTATCAAAATTTTAGTTCCCAAAGCGACCAAATAATAAAATAATAAAATAATAAGAGCAATACTAGAATATCACATGAGATATTTTTATACTAAATTTTAAATTTTAATAATATAAAAATAAAATATTAAGTTAATATTAATAATAAAATATTAGTTCTTTAGACCATCTCCAATAGGAAACTCATCTCAATCCTTATTTATAGTTCACTGTCATAAAAAATAATTCCACATCAACTTTTGCGTCATAAACAGTAAATAGGAACTCAAAGCATCTCTCTTTTCTATTATGAGGAACTAACTTTAGTCCCTATTGTGATCTTACTTAATTAATTAATTAAAATACTTAAAAATATTATTTAAATTTATAAATTTAAAAATAATTCACTATTAAAATTATTTAATTAACGGCTAATTAACCCATAAATGAGAATTTATTCTAGAAAGCCTAAAATATGATTTTTATGGCTAAATTTGATAGAGGAGATTGAGACGAGAATTTCGGTACCAATTTTATAGAATTCGGACCAAGATTGGACCGAACGGGCCAAACCGGGCCAA
>NC_029772.3:4491465-4492147 GCF_000817695.3 Arachis duranensis
TATAATTATTTAATTAATTATGATTTTATATAAATATTTATTTTTATAAAATTTAATTAAATAATTATTTATTTTAAAGATGTAGCAAATTAATGAAATTATCATTGATTTTCACAAATCCCTCAGAGACTCCTTCTCTTTGTAATATGAGTAGGAACTCAATTTTTCTTTTTTCTTAAGGTTGATCCTTTGTCATGTCAGAAAAAGAGAAAATAAACCCTGAAAGTCTCTCTTGTTAGAGTTGCTCTTAACATTTTTCAAGTACATATGAGAGTGTCTTCCTACATTTGTGCAAGACAGAAAATAGTGTTTAGCCTTCCACCATAATCCATCGCATATCCCACCATTTGCATTATATAATCCAAAATTTTTAACAAATTTGTATGTGAAAAATAAAGTAAAAATTTGCATACAGTTATTTTTATGTAAAATTAATATTTAAAAACTATTATATGATTGATAAATTTAATTAAATTATTATTTAATAATTTTTAATTATAAATTTTATATAAAAATAATTACATATAAATATTTACCAAAAAATAATATTTAGTCCTTTTAAGGAGTCCTTTCTTCAACACAATTCACATAAGAAGCTCCACTTTTGGTGATTTCTCACTCCTCCACAACTATAAGACAATATGTTATACATGACATGAACATAAATATGAAATACGACACA
>NC_029772.3:4492251-4507762 GCF_000817695.3 Arachis duranensis
TAAAATATTTAAAATACATTTTATATTAATAATTAATAATATGTATTATTTCTAAACACATTTTAAATATATGTTAAGAATAAGATTGAATACGCTGACACATGATGGTATTTAAGTGTGTTTAGAAGAAATTTTTTTATTAAGACATAATTGGATACAGAAAATATGCTTGTTGGACAAATATAAATGTGTATTGTATCCAAAATATATTCAATATAGACACGACGACAAATAAAAACAATGTCCGTAGTTCATAAGTTTCTATATATATCCATCCATCTTTGCTACTAATGACTTGTAAAGAATTTTGATAACTTGACAACATCTATAAAACTTACTCATCTAATTAATTTTGATTGATTAAATAATTAATTTATTTATTCATTTAAATAAATATTAAATATTTAAATTTTATTTTGTATATACAATAATAACTCATTAATTAGTGATCAATGACAAACCTTTAATGGAACTGGTTCGCGAGCCATCTTCCTCCATATGTACATTCTCCAACGGCCACAGTCTGCTATGCTTCTATGTTCTAGTATAAGCATGGAATCAACTCCATCATGCCTGCAATGTCCAACCATAATTCCACCACCAACTATTACTCACTTTTTTTTTTCTTTTTATATATTCCGTTACATTCATCTATAACGTGCGTGACATGCCACTTTCTCGCCTATGAAAGAAGAACATATAGGATCAAAAAATAAAATAATTTTTATAAAATATAACTTTAGAGAATAGATTGTTAATTTTAAAAATTTAAAAACTAAAATGAAGCACACAATTTATTGTAAGATCATTTAAGCACTTCATTGTTGCACATAACAGCATTTAATGATTTAATTGATTTAGAACAATGTGAAAAAGGTCAGCACAAGACTTAATTTTTAACAATCGTGCACAATAATTTGTTTTTCTAAAAAAAAAGTCAAACTTAAATCATAAAGCAGAAAAAAAAAATCTTAGAAAGCATAGAATACATTAGTGAGTAGGATCTCGAATCTGAACTTAAAAAGTTGCGAATTGATACATCGCTTGACTTGAGCAAAGCTTCTGGGCCGTTTGATCATACAAAAAAAAAAATTATTCTGGGTTTAGTGGTTATTAATTTTATAAATTTAATTTTCTTGTCATGTAAAAAAATCTTTTATTATGATTTATAACTGATTTTCAAATTTATTATTAAAATTATATATGCATGTGTAACGTTTACAAGAGTTTTGATCATTAAGTTTGTTATTTTTACATATTCACGTTTCTATTATTATTGTGGAAAAAATATATTTTTTGTTTTCAAAATTTATTAAAAATTTAAAAAATATTCTTAAGTTTTATATTATTTTAATTTATCATTGAATTTTTTATTTACATCAAATATATCCTTATCATCTAAATTTTTAAAAAATTTATGACCAATTCAGCAATAATGCATAACAACTATGTCTAGTTTGTTCGTATTAAACGTTGTTCTTGTGAAATTGTTACTGAATTGGTGCTAAATTTTTTTAAAAACAAACGGTCAAGAATATATTTGATGTAATTCGAATTTTTTGGAACAAAACTAAAATAAAATAAAACTTAAGAGTATTTTTAAATCTTTTAACAAATTTTAAGGATAAAAGTATACATTACCTTGTTATTTTTATTTGACTCATAAATAGTCTTGTTAAGAACTTCTCTTTATCTGAGATAAATCTTTTTTTAAAAAAGTCATATATTTCAAGAATACTGGTGAGTTAATACTCAAAATGGCTCATAAAATTTGATTTTGGACTCAAATTAGATTTCAATTTTCAATTGACTCAAATTGAACTCCCAATTTTTAAAAGTGTACTCATGTTAGCCCTTTCGCTTATCTCCGTTAACGGCGTACTTAGTTGAAACATTAAGTGACATGTTGTACTTACTATAATATTAAAGGACACACTAAAAAGCTGCTCTCATAAGTAGAAAGCTGATGATATTGCATGTGCTCTTGTTGGTTTGTTGCTGCTGCAGCTGCTGTTGTAGCTAAATTCAAATCCTAAAATGGAGTTAACCTAAATATATCCAATAATGCTGCGGCAACTACTGATATACAAATTGTTGATACTCTATAGACTTTAGGTTCCGTTTGTTTAGTGTATAGCATGAGATATGGACACAGAGATATAGACTATATAGACATAGACACAAAATACATGTATACAAATTTTATCTTTGGCAAAGAACATACATAAAGCACATAAAACTTTAAAAAATTAATAATACCCTCGTCATCTACTTTTACCATCATTACTATCTATATTTTTTCATCAACAGCTGCAATAATTTTTTTCTTCCATCTCCATTCATAATAAAAAATTACTCAAATAACAAAAATTTCAGTAATTTCAACAACAAATTCAATACATATCTTCTTAATTAAATAACAAGTAATTAATTAGCATGATTCTCATTTTGAATCCCTTGTGTCAATTTTAAGTTGTTAAAAAAATTATTTGGAAGGTGAGATATTTCAACGCGTAGAAACACATATTAATAATAAAAAATAACGAAAAAATATAATTTTATTTTAGAAAAAAAATTCAGAAAGGAGCAAATAGAAGGATGAACAGAGATGAAGATGGAGTCACGATCGGTCAATAATAGAGGTTCGATTGCAATATGACAAAGATACAAATCGCAGATCTAGAGATTTAGAAGAAGGAAGAAGATAGAGACGCAATCTAGAGAGTATGAGGAGGAAGTGAGGCAGTGACAATGGCAGACCATGAAGAGAGAAGAAACATAAGTTGAAATGGGGAGGAGAAGGGAGAGGAGAAGAGATTCTGCTTAGTTGGTCATGAAGAGAGAATTGGCGGAAGTTGAAATGGAGAGGAGAAGGGTAGGGAGAAGAGATGAAGAGATTTGGAGATAGATGAAAGGAGATGACAAAAATAAAATATAAAAATAAAGCAAGGATAAAATTGTCAAAATAATCCGTGTCTCAGTATTAATTTTTGTGTCTCAACTTATTAGAGATACACTGAATACATGTTATTTGTGTCAATCTGTGTACTAAGCTACTAGCGTGTCCTTCAAAATTGTATGTCTCAACAACCAAACAGAGAACGTGTGTCAGCGTGTCTATGTCTTATGTATATACACCCACTAACCAAACACTACCTTAAAAATTGACTTCACCCAACTCACTTATTTACAGCAAAAAATTATAGAACAAGTAACATTATCTAACAATTTAATTAATTATTTTTCTAAAAGTTCACATACTTATCTGTAATGAATCAAATATTTTTAATTACATGTAGGTGTCTCTATCAGGTCATATCTAAATCCACCCCACCTCCAATCTCAAGGCCCGATAAACTGTTGCCTAAAAGAAGAGCAAATTCTAGTGTGAACGCAATGTAAGAAGTTAGTTCTAGGACAATATTAAAGTTGGCATGGTTTATGAAATTTGTTTCCATTCTAAACTTCAAACCACCAAAAAAAAAATAGAAATCAATTTATGTTGTCTTGTCTGGAAGAAGTTGATAAATATAATTTGAATGAGTGTGTTAGTGGCTATTTATTTCTTTTATAATATCTTGTATTGGACTATATTTTGAAACTTTTTAAATAATCTTTTTTATTTTGTATCTATAATGATGATATTTTGAACATCATTTTTTATTTATTCTATATGTTAGGATGCTCATTGTCATGAATATGGTTACTTTATGAATTTAGATGGAAGGTTATTTATTATTGTAATTTATTTTTATAATTTAGAGATTTAATATATATGAGAGATTAGATCATTAATGTTATATGCAAATTTGTAATATTTTAGCCAATTTCATGTTTATTCTTGTATTCACCATTTCATTTTACAATATCTCTTTTACCGTCATAAACATTATAATAAACAAAACGTATTTGTAGGTTCATTCACAACTTCTCATTTTTAATTTGTAAATTACATGATTGAAAAAAATATATTTGTAATATATTTAATTAAATTTTATTCATCACTTTTCTATATTTAAGACATAGCCAACGACTACAAATACAAATAAAATAAGAGATAAACTCAAAATATTATTTCATACTTTTAAAATCTTAATTTAAGTCTTCATTGTCCTAATTCTCCAATCCACATGCATCTTTTAATGCTCACTATTTTCATCTTCATTTTTTCCAACCATGCCTTTTTTCTTCTTCACTATCAGACCACACAAAAAGTTTACACCATTTTTTTTCAAGGCCTGCCATAACAAAAATCACAAAAATAAATTAAGTATGCATTACAGAAAGAAGAGGTAAATTCAAGAATGAAGTAGTCAAAGAACTTACATTATAGTTTGGACATCCGAAAAAGAATTTCTCTGAATTTACTTCTATTACAGACCAGCAAAAAACGGGATGCATCCCACAATTGCACTAATGTGAAACCTTTTCAATTCTAGCTCAATTTGGGTTCTTTGCTAAACTTTCATGTGAATGAGACCTGTTGTAACACTCAGAATCTTGTTTGGTACTCCTCAACATCTTCTCCAACATTCAAACGATGATATCAATTTAGGAATTTATCTCTCATGTTATAATTTTAAATTTATTAAAAAGGGCTAAATTGAGTCTATATCAATTTTTACTATGTCAAATAGATATTATCAGACCATATACTATCTAACGTGTTACTTAACGTTCCAGCTAAGTATGCTGTTAACAGAGATAAATAAAATGGTTAATGTGAATAGACTTTTAAAATTTAAAGATTTAATTTAAGTCAATTAAAAATTTAGAGGCCAATTTAACTAGAATTACTAAACCAGTATTATTAGAATATTTAAAATTCTTCCAAATTTTTAAATGTTACGGTCATGTGTGAGCATGGAATATGTATATATAAACTATAAAGACTTGGTTCAATCCAAAATTTGGTTCATCCAAATCTTATTTTGTCTGATCCAAAAAGTCATATTGTACAACTAAAATATAATATTATATAGTGTCTTTTTTTGTATAATTATTTTTATATAATATTTATTAAATTTATTTTTTAAAAATAATTTTTTTAATTTATTATATAAAATTTTACACACTAATTATACATCGGGTTTATTTAATTTATATCGGATTAATTTAAGATAAAATTTGAATCTTTAAAATAGAATTAATAAAATATTAAAGTTGAATCTAAATCTAACTAAACTCGGTTGCCCTTATTCATGTACCCTTATTATGTGTATAAAAATAGTAAATAAATAAACAAAACACTAAGAAAGTGGCCATCATCAATTTGACTAATCATATTATAAGAGAGCGGAATATTTATTTACCTACCTATATGTCCACAAAATTTCTTAGTAGAGGAGAACCCTTTCTTTCTCATACATAAATATATGGGGTAGGGTTTGTTTGGGATACCATGGCAATAGAAAACTTGCATCTGGTAATGACATTGATAGGGTCACCGTGTCCTCCGAACTTCAATTTTTATGTAAATTAATTTGTAATAGAAATTTAAAAGATGAAGATCCTCCTAATGGCACCCAAAATTGTAATTTGAGGAAAAGAGCCCAAATAAATAAAAAGTTTGGGTTTGTGTTTGTGTTTTGCAAACAAAAATTGGATCACCTTGATTTTACATAATTTAGTTTAAGAAAACTTGTTTCCCAAAGTACTAAAACAAATTGAACTAAATGTCTGACCAAAAATAGTTGAACTAAATTTGAAAAAAAATATAAACCATAAACAACTTGCTTTGGGTTCAAGTCCAATGGGTTTAGAGAAACTCCAAAGTAAGGCCGTAGAGGTCCAAAAAAGAGAGGAAAAGGGTATTGGTGCCTCTTTTAAACCGCGTTAAAAACGTAAGGCCATCCTTACAAAAAAATAAAAGAATAAAAAGTAAGGCCATATTTGTGATTGTTTTTAGTTTTTATTACGACGCTTTAAGATATATGTGTACATAGTAGCAGTTGCATGTGGGTTCGAAATATGGGTTTAACCCATGTAATACAATATAAACAACCATAAATCCAACACTCCTAAAACCATAAGAAAAACACAAACACAATCACTTCCTCTCCAGTGACTTCCATCTCCAACTCAAATAATTTATAACCACGATCACAAGCAAAACCTTTTGCCTTTTCTTTTTTTCCCCCCCTACTTATGCCTAAAACACCAAAATATATAACTAAATCAACAAAAAAAGATACAAAACTACACAGAGCAACAGCATAAATGATAAATCTCAATTCAAAACTAAATGCATCAAACCAAGATTACAAGATTTTCTTAGTTAAGGCATCCACAAAAATAATAATAACAACTTCAAACAAACAAAAAATGAAAATTAGCAATGATTTAAGGTCAAAGAGAGAGAAAGACACACACTTGAATCGAAAAGCTGAATAAACAACAACAAAAACCCGAATTTGATTGAAGTGAGTGACAGAGAGAGAAATTGAGGTGTAAAAAATTGGAACTAAGGAAGTGGAAGAAGAAAGAGATAAGAGAGGGAAAAAAATTGGAACTGACAGGTCAAGGACAGAGATGAATTTGAGAGTGGAGAAGACGGATTCGGGATCGTCAGGGCGGAAGGAGGCGGAGACATCGGAGATGACATGGCGGAATGAGTCCCTCTCGGCGGCGGTTTGGGTGGCGAGCGGCGGTGGAAGCCATGCATTGTAGAGATGCATAGTTTGTAGTTTGTAATTGTAAGCGAAGACTGAGTGAGCTGACCAAAAATGCCGCGGCAGAAATAAGAAAAACGCACTCACAAAAAGATCGCTTTCGGTAATTGGGTCCTGTGACTCTCTCTACCTATATATAGAGAGAGAAAAAGAGTGATAGAGATAGATAGATAGATATCAAAATGGTGAGAAGAGAGAGAGAGTACAGCCTTTCTCAACAAGAAAGAGGTGTCTCAGACACAGAATGTGTATCTGAATAATGCATAATGTATCTAATAATTAGTTTTTTTATATTATTATAAATTATAGATTCATTTTAGTAAAACTAAGATGCACTCAAAATGGAGAGCTATTTGATAAAATTTAATAAAATATTAACTTCACTTAAAGAACCAATTTGAATTGGTCGAGTGGTCAGTTTATTCGTCAACTTAAATAAGTGTCGGGGTTCGAATCCTGCTTTGTGCATGCAACAATCTATTGGCCAGCCGACAGACCGTGACAGGCCGTAAAACTCAAATCCGCAACGAATTAATCCTTGACATTGTAGACAACAAAAGTTAATTATACTTAAATTTTTATTTAATTTTTGGCAAAATTCACTACCATATGAAGTTTTATATTTAAGAATGGTTAAATAATTTATTCTGTTTAATTAAATTATTATCTAATAATTTTTAATATTAATTTTATTAATATAATATTATGTAATTAAATATATAAATAAAATTATTTTATATTAAAATTAATTTATTTATATATTAATAATATAAAATATTTATATGACCATCAATTAAATTTATAAGTTTAAATGCTTTGTTGAGCTATTATTAATAATGCACAATATACTACTAAATATTTACACAAAAAATATTATATTATTTATATGTGAAAATCTTAGAATTATTTTATAGTTTAACTTTTGTCTTTGGTAAAAACACTATATCCATTGTTAACAATAATAACAAATAAAAGTAAATGCTTGATTTAGTTCTAACAATTTTTTATCCTAAACAAAATAAATTACAACTCAACTCTTAATCATGAAAATAGATCATCAATGGCTGATCCATCTTGCATTTTATAATTAGAAAAAATTGAATTATCATTTTATTTTAGTTAGGATGTGACTGTCTATAAAAAAGAATAATTAAAAAGCAAGTTGAATATTCACTGAAGTTATATCTTTGTTGTGCGAACTGTTTAGAAAAAGTAAAACAATCAATGTAATATAATAAAATAATAATTTTTTTTTTTACTTATATATAACTATATCAATGAAAACTAACTATTTATACTCACTACTTGAATATATTATCTAAAGAAAGAATTTCATATACTAACAAGATAAAATAATTTCATATCTTATACAATGAAAATTTAAAAAATGACAAATTATGAAGTTCGAAAAAAAAAACTTTTATATTATACAAATTGTTCTAACTCAATTATTGGTGGTATAAAATTTTTATTCCTAGCCATAAAATTAAGTTAAAATTTAGATTAAAATTGTTGCAATTCAAATAACTTTACGTAATTCGAGTAAAATCATTTTTAGCAATGAATTATTTATCATTTTGAGGTTAATTTTTTTCGATATGCAGATTCTCTGTGTGCTGTGCATGGGTATGGAGATGGGTGGTGCTAGACATGAACGTAGGATATTATGTCTGAACTATAAAGTGAAGAAATTAGACTATAAAGTGAAGAAATTAGACTGTGCGATTTCTTTGTTAAAAAAATTTTGAACACAAATTGGATGGTCCAATTTGTGTGGGAGGAAAAATAGGAGGATCCGTTTTGTACTTTTAAAATTTGTTTTTATTTTGAAAACAAAAATCGGATGGTCTGATTTTAATATTAATTTTTTTTAATTGTTTAAAATACAAATCGAACGGTCCAATTTGTGTAATGCAATTTCTTTTAATTTTTTAAACACAAATCGGATGGTCCGATTTGCTCTTGACACCATAACTACGTAAAGCACTCATACACTCCATAACTGTATCCTATACCATTTTTCTTTCCATATCTAAATTAAAAAGTGTCATTTTGATTACGAAAATTGTATCTTAATGCTTACGTCACATCATTCAACTTTACTACTAGGTAAAATTAAATAATGATATAAAACTATATTCATACCCAAATATGTCGAAACAAATAATAGTGAGTGGGTTTTATTATTAATTATTTATTGTTAATTGTTGGAGAAGAAAGGAAATAGCCAAGGTGTAGAATTTGGCGTTTACATTGGCATTGATACTTAAGAGTTTAAAATTTATAATTTATAAATTAAGATACAAAATAATTTTTTAAAATATATTGATAGTAACTGAAAAACTTGACTCTATAATTAAATTTAATGCTTATTAATGTTTTTTCTTACACACTTACGCTGCATAACACACATCTATGTATATACTTGAAAGTAGAAACTCAGGTGCAGTCGACTTCATGTGAAGTTAATACTTAAGAGTCGTTAGATGATTTAACTGATATCAACTTCACGTGAAATCGACTTCACTTGAGTTTTCACCATACTTAAATAATTTCGCTAATATTTTAATCAATCTCTATTTCATAAAATTATTTTTTTGTAAAAATAATAGTTAAAAATTAGAATTTAATATATTTAATTAAATTATCTATCTCCTAACCATTTTTAATTATTATCTTATAAAAACAACTTCATGTTAGTAGCAGTAGCCGCACAAAATAACATGGCCTTCAACCACAAAATATGGTTTCTTTATTTGGGGTGATCAATTATGCTTTGGATATATCATTTTACTGAAGATAAAGAAGTATGACTAATAAAAAGGAAATAAAATTTGATATATACTTGTCGTCACCATTCATTCACCTTGTAAACTCGTGCTTCGATTTTGACCTTTCAAGAAATTTAATATGGAAAAGTATAGAGGGTCAGTAATTTTATTACATTTTGACCAGCGTGTAATCAATAGAGAAAGATGAGTCATTGGATGAAATCTCATACCAATTTTACACCATCAAATCATTTTTTGATGACTAATTAATGGCTACCAATTACAAATATTACTGGCCCCTAACATTATTAATACAATATGGTATAAGTTATCTTCTTGTTTGGGAAAAAGGATAGGCCTAACTTGGTAAACAAGATATTAATATTGTTATGTTCACATTAATTAAAATTAGAGTTTACTACAATTTTAATTCTTGTAATTTTGGTCAAAAATTAAACTTGTCCTTAATTTTTTTTTAAATCATTTCTAACGTTAAATTTTGTTAAAAAATTATTATTTTTTTAATTTTTGGGCAAAAATATTCTTTTTCTCTTTTTTCATCCACCATTATTCAAGTAGCACTAATTTCTTTCTCTTGCATACTATCTTTTCTAAAATAACACCAATTTTTTAGTTTCCGATACATTCTTTATCACTTTCACTCGTTACATACAATACACACCGAGAAACACAAAACAAAAAAAAAGTGAGAGAGAGAGAGACTAAAAAAAAAAAAAAGATGAATGAAAAATAAAAAAAGATGAAAAAAAAAACAACGACGACGCAACGGAAGAAGCTGTTGCTGTCACTGCGAATGTGAACTAGAGAGAGACGAAGCGAATGAGAGAGGAGTTAAAGGTTAAGTAAGAGAGAAAGAAGATATGAGAATAAGGAGAAAATAGGTAATGGAAGTGTCATCGTCGCTACCGAAAGTTTCTCACATCATTGTTTTATCGCCTCGACTACTGTGGTTTGATTGCCATCATTATTATATTGAACTGAATTTTCTGTTTTTTGTATTCTTAATTTACTTTATTGATTTGTTTGAGTTTTAAAATCATAGTAGTTACATGGCTATATACGAAGGATGATGGAAGAAGTAGAGAAAAAAGAAGAAAGCTTTTGAGAAATTGAAGATCATGATAAAAAGAGAAAAAACAAACATAAGAATATTTTTGTGTGAAAAATTATTTTAAAATCTAAAAAAATATTAGAGATGATTTTGATTTTCGACCAAAATCTTATGTTAATTTATTTTTATTTTTTTATATTTTATGTTACACGTTGGTTAAAAAATCTTAAATCCTAATTTAAAAACAACAAAAAAATTCTTTTTTAAATTTTTGCTATTATAAATATAATACGTATATGGTGAGCTATGAAAAATGCTAAAAAAATCAACACTTTTAATAAAAAAATAATAAAGAGTTAGTTAATGTTAATTTAAAATAAAAAAATAAGTGACTACAAAAATGAACTTGGTGAAATTTGAGCTCAAATAAATTATTAAAAAAAAATATTATATCGTCAACAAACAGCTATAATTTAAATGTCATCGTCTACTCATTCTAATCTAGTCTCATATTTTTCTGTTGTGTCGAAAATCCAATGTGCGATCGAAATTTTTCTTTGTGAAGAAATTATAAACAACACATTAAAATAATGGGTCACTCTCCAGTATAGATGCAAGTTGATATAGATATACAGAAATTCTTTTTGCTTCATTATCAGATTGAGATGTGGTTCTGGCAAATGCAAGTTGGTACAGGTGTTGGACAACGCTTGTCCGACGTGGATGGTAGCTATGGTTGAGCCAAAGCTGTCCATGCAAATATTAGCTATTGGACATTTGGAGTGAGCTTCGGCATCAATAAATTGGATATCCCAAAAGATGAATTGGACCTTAAATAATTTGCATTTTGTTAATAGGATAGAAAAAAAAAAATTAAAAACCCATGTTTTACAGTAGCATGGAGCCTCAATACCTTTTTTGTCTTGAAAAAAAAAAAAAGGAAAGAAACCGATTTTGTTAATGCTTTGGGTAATTTATTTGACTTAAAAATATCTTTTTTCCCAAGTTGACTTCAAGCTAGTTTAGGTAGATATATATTAGGCTCAGTTTGATAAATAGCTTAATTAAGTTATTTTTTAAAAAATAATTTAAATAATAAATATTTATATTAAAAATAATTTATAAATAGGTTATTTTATATTTAAATTTTTAGTTTTAAAAGTACTTATTTTAAAAAAAAAGTGATAAAAAACTTTTTATTTGAGAGAAGTATTTTTTTTAATTTCTTCATAAGTATCAAAATAATTTTTTAGAAAGTTGTAATTTGATTTTAAAAATTGTACCAAATATTAATATTATACCTTCTCATAAGTTAAAAGTTAAAAAAAAGTAACTTACAAACCTATCCAAACAGGCCCTAAAGCGACATCTTTCGATAATGAAAATTAATACTATATTAATAAGGTAAGTGTTATTAATTTGTTTTGTTGAAAAGAAAAAAATGATATATTAACTAAAATTATCACTATATAATTTTAAAATTTAATTGTATGTAAAATGAATTTTTTTTTAAAAAAAAGATAATTCTTTAAATGCATAGAACAGTAAGTAGGACTTTTTTAATACTATTATAAACTAAATTTAATTTCTCAAATGAACACCACTATAATAATAATAAAAATATATGGTGTAATATTACTTATATTTGAATTTTATGGACTAAACGCATTTCAAAATATAGGCACTAAATTAATTGTGTTAAATTTTTAAAATAATATAAAATTTCACAATAAATAAATTCTATCTTATATTCAATAATCAAAGAAATAAAGTTATTAAATTTTTTTAATTATTTAATTAATGATAAACCTAAGAAAAAGAAACTAATCACATTATGTGTAGTAACAACAACAACAAACATAATCTTAGTGAATGAAATCATACACGCATAAAATTCAATAGAGCAAAAATATGGGATCGACAATTCTATTTCTGATTGTGTTGAATTGTGTTGAACACACCTAACTCATGCGTATCACAGTTGAATCCAGCGGATGGTGGCAGACTGACAGCAACTTCTTTCTTGGAGGCTAGGGGAAAGAAGGGATTGACGAAGTTAAAAGAAAACCATAGATTCAACCACTCTTTTCCTAGGCCATCAAGAATTTTTAATTGGTATCAAGAGTTCGGTCTCAAGAATCAACCTTCACAACTTGGAGGAAAAGTCCAATGACAAACAACATAGATACAACTATAATGGCCTACATTCTAACAAATGGTTAGTCAAACAACAGGTCTCCATTTTTTAATGGGTGCAAAGTTTAAAAAATGAGGAGAGTGAAATTATGACTTAGTTGTGGCTTAATCTGCTCTTAGTCTCTTACAAGGAATAATAAAAATTGGCACAGTTGGATTCCCTTTATAAGATCCGGGCTTATTAGAGAGTATGCAGATCTTAATCTTTTTAATTCATTTATTTTGTATTATAATTTATAAGCCGAATTGATGGTTTTCAGTGGCTAAGAGAAGGGGGTTGAATCTTAACCCTCTTTTTTGCTTAGTTACACTTGTTGGTCTTTGAGAAGACTTTTTTATTTTTGTCTCGTCCCTAGCCACGAGATCTTTATTTTTGTCTCGTTACTTGACACGAGATATTTTTCGGTTTTAGCTCATAATAGTTATTTTAGTTTCAGAAGTTAGTATCAATTAGTTTCAAATTCTGATCATTGTAGAACTTGATAGGAAGGAATTTGATTCAAGAGCTGTAATCTTGCATGTTTCTAAATTCTAAGTGGTCGGTTCAGTCCCTTATTGCAGCTCTTTCCCATTTCTTGAAGATAAGTATTGTTCATAAGTGTAGCAATTGTCGTATGCGTTTGCTGATTTTGTTTGAAATTTAAAATCAACAGTAAAAATATGTGCATGATAAGCAGCTCTTTCCCAGTGTATTTTTGCTTCCTATGCTTACTATATGTCATTTGTTTCCTGAATTTTGATATCAATTAAAAAATAAAATAGAAGATTTGCTAATGACTTTCAGTATGATGCTACAATTTACATTTTACAAAACACCATATGAATGAGTTGTTACAATTTACTATTGAAATATTCTGTTTCCTTCTATTGTAAATCCTTAATTGTATGTCATTCTTGTAACAATGTGACAATTTCTAATCTTGGGATTTGATGACTAATCTATCTCTTAATTTGATTAGCCTCTTTCATCTTCCACTATCCCAAAATGTGAAGCTTCAGTCTCAACACACCGAATCAATTAAGTCCCTTTTGTCCTTATGACGTTATTGGAAGGTATATTGTCTGTCTTTGTTTTCTTGTTTCTATTTCCGTTTCGGAAATCAACCAACAACAAATACATACTTGTTGATGTTTATGCCTCATTTTTACAAACAAGTACTCCAACCGTTAAAAATCTCAGCGAATTTAGGAATAAAATGATTCATATCCGATCAATTCGAAATTGGGTTTTGACTTTTGAGTTGTGATGACTTGGAGTTTAGCCGGTCCGATTCGATTTTCAAAAGCGTATCATCTCTAGTTTCATACGATTTTTTTGGATTTAGTTATGTTAGATTAGATTAAAGTGTGGTTAGTTTTTTTAGTTTGTTGTTGTAGGTGTTACATATTCATCGGAGAAATCAAAATGAAGTATTGGGCACTACTAAAAACAAATTTAAATCAAATTAATTATTTTTCTCACATATTTTTAGATATATAATAATGAATACTATTTTCCATTGTCAATAACACGCAGTAAAAAAAGCTTAACCACAAAAAAAAAAAAGTAAATTTAAGTGTGTAGCTTACTTGATGCTGTTAGAAGTTGTAATGATGTAAGCGATGTTAAGCCAAATAAGCCTCCATGAACCAGCAGTCCACATATCCTTTCCTTTGTATCTCCTAATTAGTAATTAGTAATTGGTAATTACAATCAATCATAGTATGCAATCTACGAAGTCAATGTTGTAGACAAACGATTGAGGCTACTAATTAGTTCTTTCTAAACAATGTATGTTAATTAGTATGCCGAGCAAATTGGTAAAATAAGAAATTAAGAGTTTAATTATCTTTAAATTAAGATAGTAAAATTCATACATAAAATTATAAATTTAATGTAGTTAATTCTATTTTGTTACTTTACAATTTTTTTTTACTTTAATATTTTTTTAGGTGAATATTTCTATAAAAGTATCTTTATATAAAAATAATATTATAAATTATTAGATAATTTAATATATTTAATTTAATTATCTTTTTAACAATTGTAATATCGTCTTTATATAAAATGTTTTTATGAGAATATTTGTTTTTTTTAATACAAGACATTCAAAATGTGTTGGTTATTTATTTAATTATTTTTATCAAAGTATTCATTTATGAAAAAGTTTGTTTTATATGATGAACAGTGGAAAATTTGAAATACTGAAAAGAAGTTCATATTAGATTTTATGGTGTTATAATACGTATATATAAAAAAGGGTAAAAAACAGAAATAAGTTAAGGGAGAAAATAATTTACGTGAATCAGCCAAAAATAAAACTGCTTCATGAATTCACCAATACACGTTTATATGTAGTTCGAACCAAGCATTTCTATATAATTAGAGAATGATTTTATAACTGTTACAATTATTTGTTTTTAGGCAACGATTTTTTAATATTGTTTAAATAATTATACAATAAGATACGCATAAAAGATGTTACCTAAGAGTACTTAATTTATAGTACACATAAAAATAGTTGCCAAAATTTGCTACACTTTAAAATCGTTCTATTAAATGGTTAAGGATAACGATTTTTATAGTGTTGCTGTTGAAATTTAATTTTTCATTATGTTATGGCAACAAAATAAAATTATTCTCTTTGACTATTTTAAAGAACAGTTTTATAACCATTACAACAATTTTTTTCATCAAGTAACAATTTTCTAATATTTAAATAATTATACAAAAAATACCCATAAAAATCGTTTCTAGAAATACTTAATTTATAATTTCACTTCTTATATAAGATGTTTTATGTAATTTCTTTCTCCTTATA
>NC_029772.3:4507860-4534469 GCF_000817695.3 Arachis duranensis
TTAATATATTATAATTATTTTAAATTATTATTAAAAACTTGTTCACTTAAAAATTTCTAAATTAACCCACAACCCCTACTCCCAAACACAACCCCATGCACCCATCCCCACATGAGTGAAATACTGGAATGAGCTAGAGTTGCACTAGTAACCTGTAACCATAATTCTCTCTCTACTTTCCAATCCTCAGCGCCAAAATTCCCCCAAGACACGACACACACTATTTTATTCCTATTTTTTCGTCTGCACGCTTAACTGATTTGGTATTGAAGTATCTTTGCAGGTAACGCCTTTTACATTAAGAACTCGGAAAGTCGGCTGTCAACTCCATCTCCACAGTCCTGAATCAGGCAAAAACCTCACCTTACCACCCAACGGATCTCCCCAAATCGTCCAGTACCCGAACTATTGAACAAAAACTAATATTCTGAATTTTAAAAATTAAGATTCTGTTCATTAATGTTACCATAAATTAACAATGAGTAATTAATAATGAGTAATTAAATTAGTTATTATTCCAATCAATTATAGTTAGTATTTTTTATTTTCTAAAATTAGTTAGAAATATTTTATCAAATATAAATATGTACTCTTTTTGTACTTTTTTGGTATTTTTTTTTATAATTTTAACATTCATTTTCAATTGAATCATTTTATTTCATTATCAAAGTCTTTAAATTTATGCATACTATAAAATTGGACATCGATACTATGAAATTGGGCACCGAAATTGTATTTGATCAAGAACACAGACAAAAAAATGTAACAACTAAAAAATTCAAATAGTAAAATTATATGTATATAATTTAATCTCTTAAGTTACATCACAATCTAATTTTTATACAGACAATAAATAACACAATCACGTTAAAAAACTACTGTTAAATAAAAAAAATTAACCAAATAAGCGCATAGCTAGTACTAGGTAAAAAAACTCGTAATTCAAAAATATGGCAGAATTTAAGAATCATACCAAGGAAGAAAATTGCACATCATGAACAATATTTAAAATCAAATCATTAACATATTTTATTAATTTGTCAGTGGCACCACTCAAAAAGAGAGAAAAAAATTAACAATTGAGAAATTAAAAAAATTTGCACCTGATAAATCAAATTTATCTTAGGTTAGAGTTTAAATTTGAAAAAATATAAACTGTATAAAAATTTTTTTGAAAAAGATGGAGGAAAACACTAAATTAAATAGGAGAGGTAAAAATTGTTTAATTTTGTCACGTTAATCAATGAATCTGTGGTAATTAAGAAAATTTATTTCAAGTTAGCCACAAACAAATAAAATCGTTATAAATTTATATAAAATTTGACTACAGAAATATAAGACATTACAATCAATTAATACGATCATATAAATTTATTATTATTTTTTATTTGTGGGTATCTTCTCATTACTAATGACCATATTTCTGGTAGTGCAACCTGCAACTGCAAATTTTTTCGTAATTTGTTAAATGTTATTGATTTTAATTGATTTTAATTTATTGATTTTAATTATTTGGGCGTCACTATATTTAATGATACTTCGTCTGAGATGCTAAGAAACTTCTATCGTATTTGAGTATAATCAACTACAGGCTTATGAATCTAAGGGTGTTCAAGTTGGCGATACAGTTAAGAAGTTCCCACTTTTGAGGCCAAGAAAATATGTGCTATCTTGGAAATTGTGGGAGGAACAGAATAAAACTTTCTATTATTTTATGAACGTAATACATCTGGTGTGTTTGGATTATAATTTGTAAATTGGAATTTGCATAAAATTGATTTTGTAAATTTAATTTTGATAAAAAATAAATTTGTGTTAAAATAATTTATGTTTGGTAATTTTTATATCAAAATTAATTATAGTAAAATAAATATTGTTTGACTTATACTATTTAAAATCACTTTTAGATTAAAAATAGATAAAATATATTTTTAAATAAAAATAAAACAATATAAATTTTAGATATATATATAAAAAAATATTTAATCAAATATGTTACATTTTTTTAAGTATTAACTAAGAATGTACTTTAGTATTTTTTTACATCGTACTCTTATTTTAGTACTCTCAATAATCTTATTCTTAATATTAATTTGGAATCCAACGTTTATGATTTTATTATTATCTATGATTAGTTTTTTATTTAATTTATTTTTTTTAATGGAAGTATAATCTATATTATAAAAAATTACACTAAAACATAGTATATGAGAATTACAATTATAAAAGAGAGTACTAAAAATAATAAAAAAATTAAATATTTACTTTATAGTAATTGAAACAAATCTAAAAATTCTTGATGATTTTTTTATATAGTATATTTTTAGTATTCTTAGTATTTTTTTAGTATGCTATAATTTTTTACTATTATTATTATTTATCGTTAAATTTTTATTTAATTTACTCTACCTAATAGAATCAATAAATCATATTATAAAAAAATAAGAACAAACATAATATACAAAAATCACAATTATAAAAATATATAATATCAAACAAATAGTTTATCAAACCAAAAGTTAAAACTTTCATAAAGTCTAAACGTGCTTCTTTTTTTTCAACGAATTTCAAACACACCCCCACTAGTCAGGAACATTTGAAAACTTTCCAATTGTTTTTAACAACACCAATGTTTTTAGTAGTGATCCATTATCTTGTTCTTATTGTTATTTCTTTATTTAGAGTACCAAAAAAAAAAGCAAAACAGTCCATGAGAACGAATCATTATATTTGGAATTAATCTATAAAATTGATGGATGAAATAAGGTAAAAGTGGGACAAAGGAAGGACTGGATTAGAATGCCACTGGATTGGAAGATATTTTTTTTGTTTTTCTATTAGAAATTTGATAAATATAAAAAAAATAAAAGAAATGTTGAGAACAAATTTTTTGAAATATAAAAAAAATACTTTTTCTAGTATTTTATAAATATATTTAAATAAAAAATATTGAGAACAAGTTTTTTGAGAAAGGCTATTATCTTATCAACTCTTCAATTTCTATTGTTTGAATACAATCTTTAATAAGATTGTAAGACACTTGCAATATAGACCATTGTTACTTCTTTTGAAACAATTACTATTATTATTATTATTTTATATATTATTTTGTTAATAATTGATAAAAGATGTCAATGTTTAATTTCAATTACTATTTTAGGACTATGGCTTCAAAAGAAATGGAAAGTACATCGTCATCAACAATATCTAAGGTAAACCAAGTTGGGTTAGTCTAGTGGATAGCTCACTAGTCCGCTTAAGTAAGGTCGGGAGTTTGAATCCCGCTTGGTGCATGCAGCAATCCATTGGCCAACGACAAACCCTTAAATGGTTGGTCTGTCGGGCCGAGAAATACCGTAAAAAACGAAGATAAAATCATTTTATAGATTAGAAGTATTTTATAAAATACACTTGAATTTATGAGAGGAATGATTAGAAATCACCATATATACATATATATATATTCATATATTGAATTACTTATATTGAACTACTTATTGAAAACTAAATAATTTTTTATTAGGGGTGTGTTTGGTAATCACGTTTGAAAGAAAAAAATATGTTAGAGCTTCTTGAAAGCTTCACTTTTTTGTTTGGCTAATTTTCTTCTCTACAAACACAGAAGTGCTTTTGTTCCTAAACCCATGTTTACAAGAAGCAATAATTTCTAGCTTTTCCGTTGCACTAACGTGCTTTTAGCTAATACCTTTCATATTTATTTTTCTTTTACTAACTTTATCCTTTATACATATTATTGCATTATTTATAGAATTCTTATTATTCCTCTCTATATACGAAGTTGTAGTGATCACAATTTCGTGCACCAATATACTATATAAAAAATATATAAGAAAAAAATATAAAAAATTAAACATGTATAAAAAAATAATATTATAATTTAATGTCATGTCCTTTTAAGTAATTATCTATCTAAAAGTGATTTTAACTAATATTATCCAAACAAAATTTATTTTATCAAAATCAATCTTGGTAAAGAGTTGCCAAATATAAATCATGTTAACACAAATTTACTTCTATCTAAAATCAATTCTATAAAATAACTTCTATTCAAACTCCAGTTTCACCAACCACAATCCAAACACACACTAGGTTATTGCTGGGCTATGACATTGGCCGCTGGTATAGAAGCTCGTTTCAATCTAATAAATAAATCCGAAGAACAAGAAGAAGTTACCATCTCCCCTCAAGATTTTATCAATAATTTTTTGACGGACAGAGAATATCAGAGATTAAAGGAAGAACCAGAGAGCAAGCATGTTTTTGGAGTTTCTAAGCCTGATAGGACGGGAATTTTTGGAGTGATACCTTATTTCGCTTTCAGCTGGGCCTTCAAGAATGGATATGTTAGTGAGGAAACTTGTCCCTTTGTGGGAGAAAAACAATCTAATACAAAAAACAGAGAGGTATAAGTTAATTAGATATTTGCAGTAAAATAAATTGAATTTAATTGATTATATGTTTGTTTTTTTTTTTTACTTTTTTCTTTCTTTTTAATTCTTATATTTATTGATGTAGGCTGAATATAAGTTTAGAAAGGGTGAAGTGGTGTGGGATATATGGAAAACATTGGAAACTCAGCCGGTTATTACTAGTATTATTTGTACTAAGAGAATTTTATCTTTTAGAACCTGTGAGTATAATATTATTTTTATATAAAATTTATTTTATATTTTACAATACTAATTTTTGTTTTATTTTATTAGTCAGGATGCCATTTACTATGGTCCAGCCGATCCAAAAGCTATTCAGAATGTTGAAAATAACCACGCTGTTTTGGTTATTGGTCGAGAAACAAAAATGATTAAAGATAAATGGGAAGAATATTATATAGTCAAAAATTTATGGGGATCAGGGTGGACAGACAAAGGATATGGAGAAGTAACTCGGAACAAGTACACAGTAACGGAGAAAGGTGAAGATGGAAAATGTGTGACAAAATATATATGGCAAAGGCTGTGGTATGAATTGAAAGGAATATCTAGAGGTGTGGATGCCACGTGCATGCATTCGTTGGACGACATCTGTTGTGTTGGATAGACTTGGTCAATCAATGTTCCTGACACAAGATGGAAAGAGAGAGGCTTTTCAGATGTAGATGATATAGGGGCGCAGAGAATTAGTTGTTAAGTATCCTTGGTAATGGAAAGATGATGTTAAACAATTTTTTGGGATAACATAGTTGGTGGGCAATCAAAATTTTCGGCAGTGCAGGACTTTGCTAGTTGGGCCTTATTTTTTTGTGAATGATTATTGTGTTGGCCTTTATTTTAAATGAGATAGTAGCCCAAGCGATAACTAGTACTCAGATCCATAACCAAAGAACAATTTCAGATCCGTAAGAGTCATGGTGATGAAAATTGTTGAACCGAATGGTTCGACCGGGTCGGTAACTTGCTGGTTCGGATAAAACGATGCCGGTTTTTAATTTGGAAAAAAAAGAAAGAAAGATACAGATCCAAGTCATTCCCAACAGACGCCCCTCGTGACCCAAACCCACCCTTCTCCCAAACATTCATTCATTCATGTAATGGAGAACGAAGAATCAAAGAAGTATTTAGTAAAAAATTTAACATTCCTCATGTTTCCATAACAAATAAAGTAACTTAAATATATTATAATAATACATACACCTCATATTATTATTATTTTTATTATTATAATAATATTATAGTAACATCAAATATTTTTTTATTAATATCTTAAATTTTAATTATTTTTTTTATTTTTTACTAATCACATAATATATGCTAAATAAAAAATTACATTTTTTGTTACCGTGTTAATTATTATTTCTTTTTTTAGAACAACAAAATAACTGTCATCGATTCAAAAATAAAAAATATTATTACAATATAAATTAATGAAACATTTTAGTCCTTATGGTGGAGGAGACTGTAACTTCTTAGTTACAATACTGTGTCAGTGTATCATTTTCTTCTCCTTTATTTTGTAATGGCTTATGTCTTCATATAATATAGGTTTTTTCTTTCGTCCAATTAGTATGCAGCATAAAAAATAAACAACCCTAAATGAGCCCAAATAACTTCAGCCCATTTATCAAAAATCATTCTCAAATCTTAATCACCAAATTCACATTAACCAAACATTGATCTTTAACATAAATCTCCGACAACACGTGATCTTTTCTGTTTGGGTTACTGTGCTGCCAGGCATTTCGGAATGCGGGCCCTCGTACAAAGCAGAAGTGCAGGAGCATTTGTTCTACGCATCACTCTCTTCTCCATACACATCAGAATCCATAGGTATAGATGTTTCTCAATATCCATACCAGAGAATTTGCCAATATATTAACCTTATAAACGTGTAAGTTCACCAAATTTAGAGCTTATTGGCTTGTAAAAGGATCATGCAGCATTCTCTATTCAATTTGTTCTTCATTTTTGTCTTCAATTCATAGTCTCATTTTTTTTTTCCTTTCTCCGAGATATGTGTATCTGCGATTCCGATTGATCTTATAATGACATTTTAGCCAAGAAGCTCTCTTATTGTTAAATGAATTCAGACTTCAAAAATAAGAATCTGAATGTTAAAATAGTTTTTCCAAATGAAGTTACAATAAGTGGGCCTTCTATTTGTATGCATTGCTTGCTCATACTCAACATTTTTCAGATAATTTGAGTTCAAATAAAAGACAGATTTGGCAGAACTCCATTACAGCATCCTAGCTTTTTACACCTGATATCAACCTTCCCAGACCCTCTTTCAGATTGGGTGAAAGTGCAGGACAATAAATCAAAACATCATATGAATGAATCACACCCTTCTTGGCAAGTAACTGAAGAGCTGATGATACACCCTTAGCTATGAGAACCTTATTCTCCACCTGAACATCAAAGTTGTCCACAAGATATAACAAGAACTCAAGAAGATTGTGTGTTATGTCAATGTACTTCTGAATAGAATGCACCATCAACAAAATTGCAGGCTCTATGTTCATCACACTGTCAACACTTTCATAAAAATAGAGCCAATCATAAAACAGAGCAAGTTTAACACTTTTCTCAACATAGCTGCTCCTACATGACTTCAAAAGCCAGCCTATAACAGCCCATCGAGGAACGATGTCTGATTGAATGATCTCATTAGGTGGATGGTGTGCACAACATATGAATCTAACTATATCAACTATGATAGTTTCTCTATCTGGTTCATGAAGAAACTTCTGAAAAAACCATATTTGGTGCCTCTTTTGATGTCCCAATTTAACATATGTCATCAAAAACCGCAATCTGGTCTCCATCTCAGGATTGATTCTAAGCAAAACATACTTGCTACAAGTCCTTGTGCGGTACAGCTGCAAAACATTTATAAATCTTGAAGTATTGAACTTTGATGGACAAAGCATCAAATCCTTCCAAATATCTCTAAACTCAGGAACATGAATCAAATCCTGCAACAACCGAATGAAATCCCTGCCGATTCTTAAACACAAGTGAAACTCTTCCCTCACAATCTTCACACACAAATGAACCTCCAATCTCCTCAAAGTCTCAAAATTTTGATCACTCGGCCTGTTGGTTCTACAATGATCAGCCAAAACTCTAAGAAACACATATAAAGCACATGACAAAACATTGGGTTCTTCTTCCAACAAGCACTGCCACTTGTTCAAGAAAAGTGTGGCCATCTTCAAACACAACCACAAATTTCCATCACTGAAATCACCTCCATTGATTTGCCTCAAAAGGGACACCAAAAGCGCATCGAAACCAATCCCCAACACATAAATCATTTCCTCAGCAACCCAAAGTAGCTGGCTTTTCACAGAACCAAGGAGCTTTGGGTATAACTAGTGAACTACTTTGATGAGCAAATTGATGAACATTCGCAACTAGTAAAACTTGTCGATGTTCAATTTTCGGGTCAGTTATCTCATCGAAACAACACAGAAATCTAGTTTTTGTCAATTGATATTCTGAAAGAGAAAATTTTGAAGCACTTCCAGTTCAAAACCACCATTCACAAATTGAAGAAACCATAAACACACAACTAGAACATGAACCTAAACTCAAATTCCACAACTTAGGCCTGAGATGTACCCACTTCCTCAGATGTACCCGCAGCCTCCTGAGATGTACAAGTTTCCTGAGATGTACCAGCTTCCTGGATAATACATTGAAAGAGAATCTCAGCATGTTACATTAACTCCAATGCAAATAATCAATGAGAAAATACTAACCACATGAAATATAAGGAAGAAATGTTTAAATACAATACTTAATCAAAACTATGAAATACTTTATGCCAATTATTAAAAAACATATACAAAGAACATGAAGCTAAAACCAAATAAGATATCTTGACGAGAAAAAAATTGAAGCAATATCATTAATAGTTTGGATGCTTACTCATGCAAGGAACTTAACAATCACAGATAATTATGAGTCACAATCTAAGAACCTTATGATAAAGTAATCACAAAGCAAAACCACATTATCAAAGTAAAAATGCATCCACACACACAACAACAAAGTCATAACTAAAATAAACAAATTAAAATGCCAAGACACACCCTAAATATGGATAAATGATGATGGTACCTGCTTAGTAGCCATTCCACAGAACATGACATCGGTGGTACGATCTATTTTTTCCCATACTTCGCCATAAAAGGTTTCAGATGCATTACCACCAGAGCATGCAGTAAAAGTAATGTAAAACATATAGCCAGCAACAACTTGACTATTAACCTTGTCAATCTTATCAAACTCAAAACTCGCCCTCTACATTGTAATAACAACAATAAAAATAATCATTAGTGAATGAGATTATAGACATAAATAAAACTCAATAAAGCAAAAACCATCATAGACACAACATTTTGGTTATTGTAGAATTTCAAGCATCGCTTAGCCAAATCGGTCACATGTTGCTTACGATCCTCGTTATACATCTTATAGGGTCCAATTCCGCCCGGTATTAAACCTCCATACTCCGGAACTTTGAATCCCTGGAAGAAAAAAAAAACTAAGGAGTTAAATTATGAGATTATATTAAAAAGCATAAAACAGAAAACAAAGAAAAAAAAAATAAAGCGTCAATTTAAAAGCACCTCACTGCTTAAAGACTGTCTATAATAATCATAAAGTTGTTCTTCCGAAGTTTCCTCAGTGATTACAACCGTTTTATTCGATTTATCATCGACATCATCCCTACCTCTTTTATCTCCAACAGAACCCATATCTCTCTCTTAACTGCAACCTGATTTCAGAATCAATCAATAGTAGCGTTTGTTTTCGGGGACAACACTTGTTTGGAAGTAGAGACATGGACAGTGGACATATTGTCTTCGAAACAATTTTTTATACTTTTGTGTCCACTCTTTTATGAAGGACAATGATGGACACGAGATTTGGAAGAGTGGACACGGACAATTTTATAAATTTTGTTTTCTTTTTTTTCCACTATTACCCCTTCTTATTTTTTCTATTGCGTTGTTCAAAAATACCTTTTTTTCTTCTGTTCTTTCTCTATCTCTTTCTTTTTCAGCTACTCTCTCTTTTCTGTAGAATTTTTTATTGGGATAGATAATTCTTTTCTTTTTATCGTTTTACTTCAATACTATTTTAACATTATATTATATTATTTGATTTGTAATAAAAATAATAACAAAAATAATTAATCTTAGAACTTTTGAAAGATAAATATTATCAAAAGTAAAATTGACCTTTTAAAATGTTAAAAAATAATTTATAAATTGTAATTGATTTTATATAATTTAAAGAAAAATCAGTTTTTAGATAAAAAAAATTTAATTTTTTAAATAAAAATAGATTCTTATATGTAAAAACTAATTTTTTTCATGTAAAAATGGATTTTTTAAATTAATTTTTTATTTAAAATTAATTTAACTTATTAACTTAAACAAAATTTTTTATTAATCAAACTCAAATTTATTTTTTTGTTAATCTTAACCATATGTATTTCTACATATTAATAATAAATTTTAAAATAAAATAATTATATTTATAAATTTTATTTTAATATAAATACTAATATATTTTTTATTAAAATTTTTTGCCTTTTCAAATATTTTTTTCAAGTTTCGTCCTAAGTACTTTCATTTTTTATTAAATTAATTTGTATTGATGTAGAAAATTTGGAATCACAGGGATATTTTAGTCATTTTATATAATATTTTAGTCTTATCCATGTGTATCCAAACATAATACTAGACATTACATTAGTGTCTTGTCTATTGTATACAAACATAATACACAAAAAATAATTTTTAGTGTTTCTGTTTCAGTGTCATATTCTATCCTGTTTCTAAAAGCAACGCAGAACAGGAGAGAAGCACATGTAGTTTCAATTCGGTTATGCACAAAATCACACGTGTGAATCGGAGAAGAGAAGGCGGAGGACTTACCAGAATCACCGGAACTATGATATGAATAAAGAGGTCGACAATTCTGATTCTGGTGAGTTGGGGTTAGGGTTTTTATTATTTTTTACTGGTACTTTCAACGTTGAAGTATGTGTTTGGATTACAGTTTGCAAACGAGAATTTTTATAAAATTGATTTTGTAAAATTGATTTTGATGAAAAGTAAGAATGAGTTAACATGATTTTTGTTTGACAATTTTTATATCAAGATTGATTGTAGTAAAATAAATGTTGTTTGGATTATACTAATTAAAATCACTTTTAGATAAAAAATTATTAAAAAAGACATCAATTTAAATAATTTTTTTATATATGCAAAATCAGACTAATTTTTCTAGTACTGTTAGTACTCTTTAATTTAGTATTATTTTTTACTATAAATTTTTATTATTTATGGTTTTGTTGTTATTTATAATTAACATTTTATTTATTTTGTCCTTTTTTATAGGATCGTAATTTATATTATACAAAATTTTGATAATAAACGTAGTATATAATAATTATAATTACAAATTTTACAAATCGGAATAAAAAATAAAAAAATTAATACAAAACAAAAATAGAGTATTTCAAAGAATAAAAAAAAATCATACACATAAAAAATAATAAAAATTTCATAAAATCAACAATATGTATCATATGAACAAAAAAATATAATAAAAAGTAAATAAAATTCGTATGAATAAAATTAAATAAAAATAAAAAATTTCATGCACAACATAAATATAATGCAGAAAAGGATAGAAAAAAAAGAATTTATATAATAAAAATAATAAAAATATTCTAAAAAAAGTCAATAACATTTGTCATATGAATAAAAGAAATACAATAAAATAAATAAAAAAGCCAAACAAAAAAAAGGATTTCATAAAAAAACATACATATAAAAAATAATATAATAAATGATAAAAAAACTCATAAAAACATAACATGAGAAATTAGAACACTACACAAATAATATAAAAATATTTATCATATAAATAAAAAATATAATAAAAAAATATAAGTAAAAAATACAATAAAAAATATAAAAATTAAAATATAAAAATGAGTATTAAAAATAATAAAAAAGATTGAAATATTCAATTTGCTGGTGATTAAAACAAATTTGAACTATTTTAATGAAAAAAAATTTGAAATGAAGAACTATGAAGAAGTAAGAAGAATTACAAAGAATTATTGTGAAAGTAATAATTACTAGTATCATTTTATAAAAGAAAATGAAGGATAATGTTAGTAAAAAAGAAATAAAATTTCACCTAATTTTCTAAAGACAACAAGCATCCATGAACGTGAAATGCAGAAGCTACAAATTTTAGCTTCTCTTGAACGTGCGTCAGGAAGATAAAAATAGTCAAACAAAAAAGTGAAACTTTTAAAAAGTTCAAACGTGCTTCTCTTATTCCTAACATGTTTGCCAAACACACCCGAATTCACGGAGGACTTTTACGTTGAATTCACGGAAGCGTGTTGTTTATTGGGCTTATACGTTGGGCTTTTTATTGGGAACCCTCAACATTTTGAATATGCTTGTTGGGTTTATGTTCATGATTTTTACTACTATGTAGATGTTCTTGTAGGCTTATACTAAAATTTATTTTAAAAAAAATATTATTTGATATATTTAAGCTCATATATTTTTTTATTTATGCAAATAATAAATAAAATTACATAACAAAAAAATTCACAAAATAATTAGATTAATTATAAAAAATACAGTATACAATAAATTTATTTTAATTTTTATGAGAAAATATACGTACACATTTATTTATAAAATTCTAAAACTTTAGTTTATATCTCTAACATTGATCATTTCACATCTATAGATTATATCTTTAATCCTGTATCAAATAAAATTTAAATATTATTTATATTAAATTTTTATCCAACTACAGAAAAAACTAAATTAAAACAACGTATATGTTCTTAATTATTAATTTTAAAAAAAAACGTATATTATTTATTGTAAAAACTTAAAATCTCTTCTCAATATTGATTTATATTCTACACTTGACTCTTAAATTAAGTTAACTAAATATCAAATGACGTATATAAAAATGTATCACATTTGTTGAGAGTTGTATGTAATAAATAGAGAATAGGTAGAGTCAAGCGAGATATAAACATTTATATATATATATTTATTGGTGAAAGGTAAATTTTGATAAACATTGAAAATTGCAATTAAATTTTAATTCAAAAAGAAATGTGTATTCTATAAGATTTTTTATTTTTGTTAATATTTTTTATTGTGAAACAAGCAATTTTTATTCTATACTCAATTTTATTTTTCACGAAAGCATTAAATTACTGTCCAAAATGAGCGTTGAACGTCCACATTTGGAGTTCAACGTCCAAGAAGAACCAACCTCCCAAGTTGAACACCTAAAACTGGTGTTCAACACCAGCTAAGGAGCAGAGGGCAGCGAATTCACCCCCAAATGGGCATTTAACACCTATTTCTCAAGTTGGACACCAAACCTTCAACCCAAACACTCACCAATTGAGTCTCAAAGTAGATTTTTGCACTCCTTAATTGATTTTATCTCTTTTTTTGTAATTTTTAATTAGAATTAATATCTTTTTAGGTCTAGTAATTATTGGATTAGTATATATAGGAGGAGATCACCCATGTTTAGGATCTTCTCCCGAATCATCACATATTACTTTTCTTTTCTATAAGTCATGAGCAACTAAACCTCCTAGTTAAAGATAGGAGCTCTACTTATTCCCATGGATTAATATTATTACTTCTTTATTTTAATATATGTTTGATTCCATTCTATGATGTATTGTCGTTCTTCATCTTAATGAATTTGGGGTGAAACGGAAGTATGACCCATTGTTTTACATGAGTTCTTGCGAGTCCCTGACCGGATATTATTGAACTACAGCTTGAGAATACATCACCTAAACTGAGGGTTACCTGGGCTGATTGGGATAAGTGACATGAAATCCTGTCAGTTTAGGGTAATTAAGGTTTTTGTGGTGCTAAGGCTAGAATACCGAGCTTCATTCTCTAATCTGAAAGATCTAACCTTGTCTGTGGCATTTTAAGTAGGATTAAGAGAGATTGAATTACGTGAGTTTCACCCTCGTTCAGATTAAATGACCACTGACCTTAGCGTTTGATATAGATTAGAGGAGATTCATTGATTACTGACCCTGGCGTTAATCATTCACAGCTTTGCCATAGAATGAATCATTCGTTGTTAAAGTAGTCAGTAAGAAGTACGAATTCGGAAAGATAAGAATCTCCAAGGTCTAAACTGTTTTCTTTCTATTGTTTCTACACCAATTCTTTACTGCTTTCTTTATTATTTTGTTTTATGCGCTTACAATAAACACTCCCTTTTCTATCCGCCTGACTAAGTCTAGCAAGATAACTATTGCTTGTTCAATCCAACAATCCTCGTAGGATCGACCTTCACTCACCTGAGGTATTACTTGGATGATCCGGACACTTTTTGGTGAAGTTGTGCGAATTTTGATTTTGCGCACTAAGTTTTTAGCGCTGTTGTCGAGAATTGTTCATGATTGACAACTACCAGTTGTCTTGCTGCTTAGATCAGGTACCTTTTCTTATTTTTATTTAATTATTGTTCTTCAAAGTTTTTCAAAAATTGATTTTAGTTGCTTTCTTTGTGTTCGAATTATTCTTGCTATTTTTTCTTCTTTGATTTCAAAATTTTTAACGTTAGTGTCATTTAGTGTTTTTCTTTCAAAATTTTTGAAAACAGTAGCATTTGATTTCAAAAATTTTTAAGTTTGGTGTTTTTTTAGTGTTTTCTTTTTTTTGAATTTAAAAAAAATCAAATCTTTTGTTTTAATTTTCAAAATTTTAATTTTAAATTCTTGAAATATTTATCCTATCTTTATTTAAATTCAAATTTTAAGTTTGGTGTCTCTTTAGTTTGTTTTATTTTTGAATTTCAAAAATCTTTAAAATCACTTTCCTTTTCAATTTTTAAATTTAAAAAATTTTTAAAAATTAAATCTTGCTTCTTTATTTTAATTTTAATTTCAAATTTTAAGTTTGGTGTTTCTTGTTAGTGAATTTTAAATTTTCAATTCATATCTTGTTTATCTTTCTAGATTCTTGATCTTTATCTTACTTATCTTTTAATTTTCAAATCTAACTTTAATTATCTTATTTTTAAATTTCAAATTTTAAATTTGATATTTCTTTAGTTTCCCTATTTCTTTATTTATTTAATTCTTTTTTCGAAAAAAATAAAAAGAATATTTTGAATTTTCAAAAATTTTAAATTTCCTTTTTCTTTAACTTTTGAAAATTTTAAAGATACATTCTTGCCTCCTAGTTCGAATTTTTTTAACACTTTCTCATTTTCTTTTCTTTTATTTCTTTTAAAATATCTCACTAGGAGTTCTCTATACTCTGACATAGAAACTCTCATTCTTTCCTTTTCTTAGTTTGTTTTTTGTTGTTTATGAGTAGGAACGGGGATAAGGAATCCCTTCTTGATCTTGATCATGAACCTGAGAGAACCTTAAAGCGGTGTTTGCAATAAGTTCAAGCTAGCAGAGCTGGAGAAAATCTCACAGAATTCTTTAAGAAGGAAGCTGAAGGTACAACTATGGCAGCTAATCCAGACGCTAGAGGAGACACAAGAAAGGTCATTGGTTCCTACAATGCACCCATATTTGACTTCTATTGGCGTAGCATATCCATACCTGCCATAGGTGCCAACAACTTTGAGCTTAAGTCTCAACTGGTCACTTTGGGACATAAGCTTGTTTTGAGCCAAAATAGCATCCAGAGTGTCCACCTCCATGACTCCTCTCTTATGAGTAGTCCCAGTGTTCACAGGGTTTCTCTCAGAAGTGTACATATATTGATTATTGGTGACCATCTCAATGAGCTCCTGTGCCTCTTCAGGTGTCTTCTTCATGTGGAGTGAACCACCAGTAGAGTGGTCCAATGACATCTTGGACATTTCAGAGAGGCCATCATAGAAGATTTCCAACATGGTCCAGTCTGAGATCATGTCCGAAGGGCATCTTCTGATCAACTACTTGTACCTCTCCTAAACTTCATAGAGGGATTCTCTCTCTTTCTATCTAAAAGTCTGGACTTTCACCCTAATTTTGCTCAGCTTCTGAGGTAGAAAAAACTTGGTTAGAATTCTAATGACCAGCTTCTCCCATGTATCCAGGCTCTCCTTAGGCTGAGAATCTAGCCAAAACCTCGCTCTGTCCCTTATAGCAAAGGAGAAGAGCATGAGCTTGTAAACCTCTGGGTTCACTCCATTAGTTTTAACAGTGTCATAGATCTGCAGAAAATTAGATATGAACTTGTTGGGGTCCTCCTGTGAGAGTCCATGAAACTGGCAATTCTGTTACAGGGCAGTAGGACCCGATAATCTCCCGATTGAGGTTTGGAAGGGCCTTGGAGGAAAAAATATCAATTGATTAACTAAGATTTTTAATGAGATTTTAAGGTCAAAGAATATGCCTGATGAGTGGAGAAAGAACACTTTGGTACCTATCTACAAGAATAAAGGAGATATACAAAGTTGCGAAAACTATAGAGGGATCAAACTCATGAGCCATACCATGAAGTTATGGAAAATGGTGATAGAACGGAGGTTGAGAAAATAGACATAAGTAACAGAGAACCAATTTGGATTTATACCAAGTAGATATACCACTGAAGCGATATACCTGTTAAGAAGGATGATGGAGAGGTATCCTAGTAATAAAAGGGGTCTACATATGGTGAGTGTACGATAGGGTACCAAGGGAGGTCTTATGGAAGGTTTTAGAAAAGAAGAGAGTAAGGATCGCATATATTCGTACAATTAAAGACATGTATGATGGGGCCACAACTAGTGTGAAGACTCAAGGTGGTGTGACAAAGGAATTTCTTATTGGTATAGGATTACACAAGGGATCATCCTTAAGTCCATACCTTTTCCACATTAGTCTTGGAAGTACTCACAGAGCACATCCAAGAGCCTGTGCCATGGTGCATGCTTTTTTCCATACCTTTTTCCATACCTTTTTCACATTAGTCTTGGAAGTACTCACAGAGCACATCCAAGAGCCTGTGCCATGGTGCATGCTTTTTGCCGATGATATCGTTCTTATGAAAGAGTCAAGGGAAGACCTAAATAAGAAGTTGGACTTATGGAGATAAGCTCTAGAAGTGTATGGTCTGCGCATAAGCCGTAGTAAGACGGAATATATGGAATGTAAGTTCGGTCTGAGAAGGAAAAATCCTAATATAGAGGTAAAAATTGGAGAAAATATCCTACGAAAAGTTAAAAATTTTAAGTATCTTGGGTGCATCATACAGGATCATGGAGAGATTGAACATGATGTAAATCATAGCATCCAAGCAGGTTGGTCAAAATGGCGGATTGCATCTGATTTTATATGTGACAAAAAAGTGTCTTTAAAACTTGAAGGTAACTTCTATCGCACTGCTATAAGACCGATTATGCTTTATAGTACGGAGTGTTGGGTGGCCAAAGGGGAGCATGGGAATAAGCTAAGTGTGGCAGAGATGATGATGTTGAGATAGATGAGTGGTCATACGCGATTGGATAAAATAAGGAACGAAGATAAAAGAGAGAGAATGGGAGTAGCACCTATTATGAAAAAGATGCTAGAATCACTTCTTAGGTGGTTTGGAAATGTAAGAAGAAGACTGACAAAATATCCAGTCAGGAGGGTGGATGAGATGGAAGATGGATAAGAGGTGAAAGGCAGAGAAAGACTTAAGAAGACCATTAACGAGGTGGTCAAACGAGATCTACATGTAAACGGTCTCTCTGTAGACATGATACATGACAGAGCTCAATGGCATCGTTTGATTCATGTAGTCGACCCCACCTAGTGGGATAAGACTTTGTTGTTGTTTGTGATTATATCTGATTTGCTTGTATTGAAAGTTCTTATTGTAAAATTGTTGCTGAATTTGTGCTAAATTTTTTGAAAAATTAACCGTCAAAAATATATTTGATGCAATTCGAAAACTTTTAGAATAAAACTAAAACAAAATAAAACTTAATGAGTATTTTTAAAATTTTTAACAAACTTCAAAAATAAAAATATACATTACCCTGTTATTTTATTTGACTCATAAATAGTCTTGTTAATAATCCTTGAAATTTGACTCTGGACTCAAATTGGATCTCAATTTTCAAAAGACTCAAATTGAACTCCCAATTTCAAAAATGTACTCATGTTAGCCCTTCCGCTCATCTCCGTTAACGGCGTGCTTAGTTGGAATATTAAGTGACACGTATTTACTGTGGTGCTAAAGGACACACTAAAAAAAGCTGCTCTCATAAGTAGAAAGCTGGCGACATTGCATGTGCGTTGGCTTGTTGCTCTGTTGTAGCTAAATTCAAATACCAAAATGGAGCTAACCCAAATGTACCTAATGATGTTGCGGCAGCTGCTGATACATAAATTGTTAATGCTCCACAGGCTTCAGAGATCGACTTCACCCAACCTTTTTATTCACAGCAAAAAATTATAGAATGGGTAATATTATCTAACAATTTAATTAATTATTTTTCTAAAAGTTCACATGCTTATCCGTAATGAACCAAATACTTCTAATTACATATAGGTGTCTTCATCAGATTCATCTCTAAACCCACTCCCACCTCCAGTCTCAAGGCCCGATAAACTGTCGCCTAAAAGAAGAGCAAATTCTAGTGTGAACGCAATGCAAGGAGCTAGTTTCGAGACAACATCAAGGTTGACAGGGTTTATGAAAATTTTCTCCACTCTAAACTTTAAATCACCAAAAAAGAAATAGAGATCAATTTATATTGTCTTGTCTAGATGAAGTTGATAAATGTAATCTAAAGTTATGTATTTTGAGGTTGTATTGTGGCTGTTTATGAGTGTGTTAATGTATGATTATTTCTTTTATAATATCTTGTTTTGAATTGTATTTTAGAATTTTTTAAATAGTCTTTTTATTTTGTGTCTTTAATGATGATATTTTAGACATCATTCTTGATTTATTCTATATGTTAAGATGTTCATTGTCATGATTATGGTTATTTTATGAATTCAAATTGAAGGTTGTTTATTATTATAATTTATTTTGCAATTTGGAGATTTGGTATATATGACAAGTTAATTTATTAATCTTATTTGTAGATTTGTAACATTCTTAGCCAATTTCATGTTTATTTTTGTATTTACTACTTCATTTTACAAGATCTCTTTTTGTCATCAAGAGCATATTAAAGAAAACATATTTGTAATATACTTAATCAATTTATAGGTTCATTCACAACTTCTCACTTCTAATTTGTAAATTACATGATTGAAAAAAATATATTTATAACATATTTAATTAAATTTCATTTATTACTTTTCTACACTCAAGAAATAGCCAACAACTACAAATACAAATAAACAAAAGAAAAACTCAAAATATTATTTCATACTTTTAAAATTTTAATTTCAACTTTCATTGCTCTAATCCTCCAACCCACATTCGTCTTCCAATGCTCACTATTTTTATCTTCATTTTTTCCAACCATGCCTTTTTCTTTTTTACCATCTGTCCACACAAAAAGTTCACACTATCTCTTTTCAAGGTCTTCCACAACAAAAATCACAAATAAATTAAGCATACATTACAAAAAGAAGAGGCAAATTCAAGAAGGAAGTAGTCAAAGAATTTACATTATAGTTTGGACATATAGAAAAAGGTCTCTCTGAATTTGTTTCTATTTTAGACCAGCAAAGAGTGGGATATATCTCACAATCGTACTAGTGTGAAACATTTTTAGTTCTAGCTTGATTTAGGTTTTTTGTCAAACTTTCATATGAGTAAGATCTGTTGTAGCTTCCAAAATCTTGGTTGGTACTCTCCAACATTTTCTTCAACATCCAAATGATGATCTCAATTTGAGAATTTGGCTCTCATATTAGAATTTTAAATTTATTAAAAAGGATCAAATTGAGCCTATATCAATTTTTGCTATGACAAATAAGTATTATCACACCATATGTTATCTAACGTATCACTTAACGTTTCATTTAAGTATGCTGTTAATGAAGATAAATAGAAGAATTAATGTGAGTAAACTTTTAAAATTTAGGATTTAATTTAAGTCAATTAAAATTTAAAAATCAATTTAAATTTGTAATTAAACTTCAGAAACTATTTTTAATATTAACTCGAATATTAATATTACAATGACTTCGGTATTGATCTCAATTAAAATATATATAATTCAGATAAAAAACTAGAATTACTAAACCAGTATTCTTAGAATATTTGAAATTCTTCCAAATTTTTAAATGGTACTGTCAATTCAATCAATGTGTGAGCATGGAAGATTAATATATATATATATATATATGAGCTCCCCTTAGTTGAGATAAATAGGGGCTATGGCTTCCCAAACTTATATATATGAGCGGAGCTTAGTTGAGATAAAGAGGGATTATAGCCTTCTAAATTTTTGTTAAATAAATTAATAATATTTTTTTAAAAAATAAAAAATAATTTAGTTGGCTCAAATACTTTATTATGATTTAAAATATTAAAATTCAATATTTATCTTTTACTTTTATTGCACCATAGTTTTTAGTTTTAAACATTCAAACATGTTGGATTTAGAATGAATTGAGTGTACTTGCATTTCACAGCTCCTCTATTCAATAAGCAACACTCCCTCTACCTTTAAGTTCGAATATAAAAAATTAGGTATTTTTTATTTATGTAATTTAATATTATTTTATATTTTACTGTTAATTTAATTTAATTTTTTATATGATAAAAAATATTAGAATATTCAATAAGCATTGATATTATTGTATTTGTATAAATTGATAAAAAAATTCAATAAATATTATAAATTTTAATATTTGTTCTTTTAACTTCTTTTTTAGATATTTTACCAGATATATATTTAAATTTTTATATAAAATAATCATGAAAAATCAAAGAATTAATGTATTTTTTAAGAGGAATGCTAATATTAAAAAAGGAGAACATATAACTTTTACAATATCAACACTTATAGATAGTTCTTCTACTTTAATGAATCACGAAAAAGGTGAGATATAACCTTCAAAAGTTCAAAGAGTTGCATCTGATGAGTTTGACCTTAATTCTTTGGAACGAAACCTAGAAAATGGCTTCAAATTTGGTACTATCACCCGAATCAAAGAATTTATTATATAAAATTTGACACACTAATTATATATCGGGTTTATTTAATTTATATCGGATTAATTTGAGATAAAATTTGAATCTTTAAAATAGAATTAATAAAATATTAAAGTTGAATCTAAATCTAACTAAACTCGGTTGCCCTTATTCATGTACCCTTATTATGTGTATAAAAATAGTAAATAAATAAACAAAACACTAAGAAAGTGGCCATCATCAATTTGACTAATCATATTATAAGAGAGCGGAATATTTATTTACCTACCTATATGTCCACAAAATTTCTTAGTAGAGGAGAACCCTTTCTTTCTCATACATAAATATATGGGGTAGGGTTTGTTTGGGATACCATGGCAATAGAAAACTTGCATCTGGTAATGACATTGATAGGGTCACCGTGTCCTCCGAACTTCAATTTTTTTTTTTTGGTATTGTGACGGGGCCGAAGCTCAAAAATTACAAAGCAGCAACTACAGTAACAGTTCGGAAAAAAAATATCCCTCTACAATCATTAGTAAGAATTGGTCTTAATCTAGTCGGGGGTTGATCTATGAAAAGAAAGTCAGGATTAATTTTAACACTTTCTTTGACAAGCCAGTCCGCTCCTTGGTTTACTTCTTGATAGATATGCTTGATTTGAATACACCAATTTCTTTTGAGATAATAACCAATTCTTCTGATTAAAGGCACCGGGTGTTGTGTTGAATCGTTTGCCTTGTTGATCATGTCCACTACTATCTTGGAGTCTGACTCCACTACTAAAAATCTTAAGCCCAACTCCCATGCAATTCGAACTTCAATTTTTATGTAAATTAATTTGTGATAGAAATTTAAAAGATGAAGATCCTCCTAATGGCACCCAAAATTGTAATTTGAGAAAAAGAGCCCAAATAAATAAAAAGTTTGGGTTTGGGTTTGGGTTTGGGTGTGTGTTTGCAAATAAAAATTGGATCACCTTGATTTTACATAATTTAGTTTAAGAAAACTTTTTTCCCAAAGTACTAAAACAAATTGAACTAAATGTCTGACCAAAAATAGCTGAACTAAATTTGAAAAAGAATATAAACCATAAACAACTTGCTTTGGGTTCAAGTCCAATGGGTTTAGAGCAACTCCAAAATTGAGAACGGTCTAATCCATCTATATATATATAAAAAAAAGGATATGTGTTCATAGTCTGACAATCATCAATGACACCAGCCACATGTAGAGGCGGAACTAGAATTTTTTTGGAGGAACCAATATACAAAATATAACTTTAGAAGAGAAAAAAGAAATAAAATGGGAGGGAGGAGAGAGGTCAATATAAAAATTAAGAAATTTTATGCAAAAAAAAAATTTTAATTGGGAGAGGGGATATGACAATATTTATTCTTTATTATTTTAGATGTAATTTACGGTTATCTTACGATTTTTTTAAATAAATGAATTGGTTTTTAGTTTGGAAGAGGAATTGCCCCGTTTAATATAGAAGAAGCTTGTCTCTGACTATGTGCACTAGCATCCAACATTATGTTAGGGTCAGTAACTTTTGTGATTTGTAGTTATTAAATAGTCATTAATAATATTTTTAATGGTATAAAATTTTATTTATTAATATAAAATTATTCATTTTTATTTTACTGATTACATACTAACCAAAATTTAATAAAGTTGGTGGCCCTAAACTTTTTTTTAACATTTGATTCAATTATGTAAAAAAAGATATGTCTTATTCAAAATCCCCGTCCAAATAATTCATTAAAATACACTGATTTTTATACAGGTAATCATGAAAGACGATGATGTTCTTTTTAGTTTTTATCTATTCACTTTTAAAGAATAACAAAAGAGACTTGCCCATAATTTTTAGTGGGAGATCAAGTTCTTCAGAATCATCAAATAAATATTCCTCAATTCAATTGTGTTATTTGGCCGAACTATTAAACAAGTCATAATTGATGAAGATAATTCTGCAGTGGTAAAAGTACTGTCATCTGTTGACGAAATTAAAGATGTAGTATGGGAGTGTGGGTCAATAAAGATTTCAGATATTGATGGATATAATTTGAATTTCATTAAAAAATGTTGGAAAGAGATTGGTTAGGAATTTACTGCTGAATTTTTTTCAGACTGTTAAAATATTAACAGATTCAAATGTAACATGAGTGGTATTTACTCCAAAATTTGTAGGGAGCTAAAGAGATCAAAGACCTTTGGCTGATTAGCGTGGTTGGATGCGTGTATAAAGTAATATCAAAGATGCTGGTGAGAAGAATGAGGTTAATAATGTCAGATTAGTAGAGAAGACACTGAATGTATTTGTTTGTACAGGGAAGAAAAATATATAATAGAACTCTTATTGCGTGTGAGACGATCAGTGGTTGAAGCAGAAAAAGATGAAAGTAGCGATTATCAAGTTAGATTTTCGGAAAGCTTATTATAGGATTTCCAGATAACTCATACACACTGTCAATGTTATCCCAAACCTTTTCCAACATGCCGTCCACACTCAGTCCAGAAACGTCTTCCAACCCCCACATACATCATCGGCCACGTCACCGCTAAAATCCTGATGGCTCAACTCCTCGTAATCATCACTTTCGCTCCCCCCGCAATCACTAGCCCCCTTGTTTAGAGTCACTGCCATATGCCCATATGTAATTCAAGATCATATCCAACGCATCGAGACTTGGTTTTCTAAAGCAATTATTATACATGTATTTGTTATTTTTTTACTAAAATTTTTTACATGCCTGTTGGAATAACAAAACTAAATTTAATTACAGGGCACAATAAACCAAACTGTCGGGTTTTCGCCAGTCAAACAGGAAAAGGGATCTGACAAGCTATTGTTGTTCATGCTATGCTCGCATTGGATTCTACATTTTACATTAATAATTAGGATAATCATTATATTTTAATTAACACAAGTAATATCTTATCAACATTAATACGATCTACTTGTTAAAAATGATCACAAACAACTTTTCAGCTAAACAAAGACACTAATCATCACGAATTAGAACATCACCAACTCAAATAAGTAAACATCAATACAATCAGTATTATTAACTCAGCAATTCAAATTAAACCCAACATTTCAGACTTAAACCCATCTCAGCAACTGAGAGTTAAACAGGAAAAAATAATTTAAAGATAGAGATGTTACCGATGGCCACGAAGGAAGGATACTGACGGTGACAGGAGAATGGAAACCACGGCGACAAAGACAACAAAGTAAGTTTGGACGGGGACAGACAGAGACCTTGAAGAGACGATGCCAGTTCAATGTTTTTACATCCATCCAGTCCAAATATCGAAACAAAAAAATTACATTATTATTAAATTTTATTTATTTTCCTAAACCAAACTCTATTATTTCTTAATCTGCATGTTAATAAAGGAGTCTCACACAATCTTTCTGAACCGTGAGACCCTCGACTGAACTACCTGCCTCCAAGTCTCCAACTGCGCACCTACAAACATAATTAACACTACAACAAGACATGTGTTATGATACGTACTTCAAATGTTCGAAATGTGAAGAGTTCAAGTATTATTTAGAATATATTAGTTTACATTTTTAGAATATTTTAATTTAATTTGACGTATTTTGATTTTGTTTATTTAATTACTAAATTGAGCCTTATGTTTATGGGTTTAGATTTTTTATATTTTAACCTAATAAGAGGTTATAAATACCTCATAAGTCATAAACTAAGGTAGTCGTAGTATAGAATGATTTAGAAGAATCCCTCTTTTATTGCATCTGGAAATTAAGTAGAAGGTTGAAGAATCCATTCGATTCAATTCCCAAACTATGGCGTTGGACAAGTTAAGTTGAGAAGTCCCTTTCTTGTTGCGTCAAAAAATTGGGTAAAAAATAGAATGATTCTCTTTGTATTCAATTTCAATCTATCTTTTTTTTTTCTATTTTCAATTTTAATTTATCTTTTTATTCAATTTAAATCCTCATCTTTTTATTTATTGTTTATTTCTTTATCATCTTACCTCCACCAAGTGACATGCACTCTTCGCAGCTGGGGAAGGATCTTTCTTTCAGCACCACGGCAGCTCCCTTTAATTTTTTATGTTGTGTATGCATGAGAGTATAGATAGATAAAAAACGACCTCCTCATCAAAACTTCAATTTAATTTTATGAGTAGTCCTTCTTCAGTATCAAGTTACACAGGCTAAGGCCAAACAACTATATTCGAAGAAGTTGTGTTAGGACCACCCTCTTGTGAAGTTTCTTGTCTTCATTCACACAATTCATAAAAAGTAGTGAATAAGAAACACGTGACTATTAATACACTGGTGAAATATGAAGACAATAGTATTCTTATAATCTATATATACAAGTGCTATCTACATCACTGCCTGAAGAAATTTGTCAATGATTTACCGTCCAACTCTTTCTTGAAGAACCTTGTCATAAATTCATTGAACGTGAAGTTTCTATAAAGAGGTGGTTTCTCTGCTGATGTTAGCTCCGGCAAAGGTCCAAAGGTTTTCTCCCTCTCACCCGGATTGAAGAAAATAGCAATTGACACTCGAGGATCTTTTGAGCAATTTGCTAATACCCGATGATCAGCACTCTTATATTCCTCGTTAGAAATTATCTGAGAGCCAAAGTAATGGATATTAGATTAGAAATCCAGGTAACAAGGAATGCAAGAATTGAAGAGCATTGAGATATTTCAAAATGAACGCAAAAATATGTGATCAAATTTTACAACATCAGTCCATTGGCTAATCCGATAGTCCATTTAACTTTGTTATCAGAGAATCTAAATATTGTGCAAGTGGCTCTGATGAGAAGATTTTCAAAAAGTATTATTTTTGGCTATTTTTTGAAGTAATATTGCTTAACTAATAAAAACATTAAGGCTGTGTCTCACTGTCTCTACTTTGTGGAGGTATTGACTGAAATTTTGTGTCTCAAAGTTGAAATTTTAGTTCTAATCTCTATCCCTAAACACAATACTCAATCCCAATCCCACCATCTCAATTCTAGTCCCATGAAATAAACATAACCTTAGAGATAGAGACAGAAACTTTTATAATATTTTTTTTCTAGAATTACTCTCATTTAATTTTTCAAATTTCAAATCTATTCTTTAATGACTATATTTATCTTAAACCAAACACATTAAAACATAACTTAGTCCAATACATTTTACATCAAAACAATACAAAAACTGAATTCTGGTCTCTGTCTCTCAAGAGTCTCAATCTCACCTCCAAATGCAGCATAAATATATCACAACTATCACATTTTTGTCCGCATCAAAGTTCTAGGTCCTTATACGAAAAACAGAACTTCCGTGGACTATAAGGCATTTGAAATTTTTTATGTCTAGCCCTGCCGTTAACAAATTTTCAACCTATATGTATCTAAGCCTAATGTATTTGCTATGATTAAGAAGAGAATAAGTAATGTTAGATAGTGAATTTTGTTTAGCCAAGTCATTTTTTTTAAATTATTTATTTATCTTAAATTTTACAATCTAAATCATAAATACTTAACAAAATCTTAAATCATAAACTCTAAACTTAAAAAATAAAATAAAAGTCAGCTAATATTGAAGCCCTAAAAGTTAGTTTCCGGTATTTTCCCATGCAAATATACTCAATTCAATCTGGTTTTCAGAAAAGAACCAAAATAAATTTCTTTAGAAGGATGGCATCATTTGTTTGAAAAATATAAACAGAGGGTATTGGAGTTCTAACCTGAAGCAAATCTCCAATATTGAAAACCAAAGCTCCCGGAACAGGCTTCACATCAACCCAGCCATCTTTGCTTCTAACCTGCAATCCACCAACGTGGTCCTGCAAGACCACAGTAAGAGCCCCTGGGTCTGCATGAGAAGTGAGTCCCACCGTCAGATCAGGCTCAGGACAAGGAGGGTAATAATGACCAACCATCACTCTCCCTTGAACCAAACCCATCTCCGGTAACTTCTCCGCACCCAATCCCAACCCCTCACTCAACAAACCAATAACTAACTCCCCAAC
>NC_029772.3:4534528-4559418 GCF_000817695.3 Arachis duranensis
GCGATTGGCCCCATCCTAATCTGCAGTGTGTCACGCCAGCTGGCAGCCTTCGAGTTATACAGGTCCACGTTCGATATGTACGATACACCCGTCCCCATTTCCCTACGGTACACCCGCGCCCTCTCCTCCGCTGGTTGCTCGTGGAACTTTTTCATGGCGGCGACGGTTCGCTCCAGAAGCTCCGGCGGGATGCCGTGATTGATCACCTGGAAGAACCCGATTGTGCTCGCGGCGCGCCGGATTTGATCCACTACGGCGGCGCGGGAAGTTTCCACGGCGGAGAAGTCCACCGTGGGGACCTCTGATTCGGAACCGGGTCGGGGTTTGAGGTCCGATAGGGTTTCGGGTGGGTGAACGAAGAACGGTGGGAGTTTTTGGACGCCCGAGTCGACGAGGCCCTTGACTCCGTGCTTGGTTTCGTCGAATTGTTTGACGGCTTTGGCACGGTCGTAATCCGGAGTGGTCGAGGCGAAAACGGTGATCGGAGGCGGAGAAGTATTGGATGACGTCATGATGATGGTGGATTTGGAGGTCAATGGGAACAAGAGTGGTTGAGACTTGAGAGGTGATGCGAGATTGAACATTGTTTGCACTATATGTAGAGGGAAGAAGGGAAGAGAAGTTACATGTGATGGGTTTGCGTGCAGTGATGTCAGTCAGAGTGAGCAACACCGACACGCAAGTGATGTGTAAGTTGAAATACAAGATGGATGTGGGTTCGAACTTGTCTCTACAGAATATTGGACCATATGGTCATATGGATATGGTTCCATTCATAGTAAACAAACTTAGTTTGATAGGTTTAGGAGTTTTCTTTTACCCTCTTCTCTGTCTCCCACCGGGTCAGGCAGCCATTCCGAATGTTCGCGGCGCATCTTGCGTGCGTAATCAGACAAGCTTGTTTGCGGGGAAATCTGAACCTATTGGGTTTGAGACTTGAGTAATTTGAGTTGTGTTCCTGTCTAGAACTGCTCTTCGAGGAATAGTTCAACCACACCGACTTGTAGAAAGTAAAAACTATTATTTTTTTTAGCTCACCTTACATATCTATATATTTTTTCATCCAAGTTCATCTAAGCTGATGCAATACAAAAATAATCTAATATCATTAAATAAGCGTGTATACATCGCTCAGAGCACCGAAATGTTAACATATTCATTCGCGCCTTGAATATGAAACAACGTTCCTTCTTTAATATTAAAACCGCTACTGGAGAACTTCGAATTTCTCTCAAAAATCTTTCAAACTTCACTCATGTTCTCTGAGGAAATCCCTATTAGAAAAGAATCGCGAGAAAATTTCGAAAGGAAGAAGAAAAAAACGAACGAAAACAAGAACAGAGACTGCGAAAGGTATGATAAAAATTACTGTTCATTTAAAATCTTGCAATCTCGCATTTCTCTTAATTGCATTTTAGGTTTACTGAATTAAGTTACTTCGTTTAATAGATTGACTTAATATGATTCTATTTTTTTAGCATAACTAGGGCATAGGAATGGAAATGCATTCTTATTTTCTTTCTGTTCAGTGGAGTTGCTTATTTTCATTCATTTGATTGTTAGTGTGTTTAGTTGAGTCATTTTGCATGCAGAAATAATTTACTTGATGATTGAATATTTATCACGTTTTTTCAGCACATGATTGGTGTTTGGTTCACTAGTGTTTGTCATTTGATTCACCTGGTTGTTAGTGCGTTTAGTTGAGTTCTCTTGCATACATAAACGATTTACTTGATGATTGAATGTTTATCACGTTATATTCAGCACATGATCGGTGTTTGATTCACAGGTGTTTGTCATTTGATTCACCTTATTGTTAGTGCGTTCAGTTGAGTTCTTTTGCATGCAGAAATATTTTTCTTGCTGATTGAATGTTTATCAAGTTTTATTCAGAACATCAATGAAATTCATGTCAGTGGAGTTGGTTATTTTAATTCATTTTATTATTAGTGTGTAGTTGAGTCCTTTTGCATGCAGAAATGATTTACTTGATGACTGAATATTTATCACGTTTTATTCAGCACATGATTGGTGTTTGGTTCACTGGTGTTTGTCATTTGATTCACCTGATTGTTATGTGTTTAGTTGAGTTCTTTTGGATGCAGAAAAGTTTTTCTTGATGATTGGATGTTTATCACGTTTTATTTAGCACATAAATGGTGTTCGGTTCAGTTGGGTTGGCTATTTTGATTCACTTTATTAAAATATGCATGATTGTGCTTGTCGGTGTATTGAGTAAAGTATTGACCAAATTTTTTTGGCTTCAGGCTCGAATATGATCCAAATATTCTGTTACACAAACTGAACAAAATTAGAGACCAAGTGATTTGGGCATCTGAAGAAATAAGACTCCCAAAAACATCTGCTGCCCTCTCCAGCCCTTATTGTAAATTCACTTCTCAGGATATAGATAGTAAATATGATATACTTTGTTTGACTGGTTGTAATTAACGCTATATATGTGAATATTAATGTAAATGTTATTGGAAATTTGATGTTAAATGTATATATTTGATTCAAGATGGATTAGTCCTTGTCCTGTTGGTCTGAGATGTTAATATATATATCTGTTAGAACTGTCTGATTGCTGTTTTGTGCCAGGTTAACCATGAATGGAATCAGAGTATTTATCAAACATTAAGATCCCCCAAAAAATAAATGAACCGAAATTAATACATAGGGTGAACTGAAAAAAGTGCATATATCAATATAGCAGAGAGATACATTTAAAAAAATATTGCTATCAATATTTAGTTTTAGAAACTCCTAAACTCTTTGGAATAATTTTTGTAGAACTTTCTGACTTCTTCTAGTGTCTTGAAAATCATCCTGATATTTGGGACAAATTGTTCATCCACAATACACCTGGTCTGCAAAATGAACCAAACATATTATTATGGTGAAACAATTGTATAGTACTAAATGAATAGAACATTATCTATTATATAAAATCAAATTCAAACAGCTTTCTGCATAATGAACCAAACACGTTACTATGGTAAAATAATTGTAGTACTAAATGAATGGAACATTATCCATTATATACAATCAAATTCAAACAGCTTTCTGCATAGTGAACCGAACATGTTATTAAGGTGAAACAATTGTATAGTACTAAATGACGGAACATTATCCATTATATAAAATCAAATTCAAACAGCTTTCTACAGAATAAACCGAACACGTTATTATGGTGAAACAATTGTATAATAGTAAATGAACAAAACATTATCCATTATATAAATTCAAAACACCTGTGTCTTCAATTGAGAGATTATCAATTCAATTCAATTCAATTCAGAACACATGCGTACATTTAATTCAATTCAATTTAACAATTGCATTCTATTCAATTCGATTAAAATAAATCCAAACATCGTCCGCTTGATTCGTTTCAAAAGAATAATCTAAAACGCTCTCATTCAACTAATTTGAAGTTAAACCATTCATTATTTTGATAAAATATTGAAATCTGAAAACGAAGAAGATAAATCCACAAAATCGAAGAAGAAAACGAAGAAGAATATGATGAAGAAGGACGAGTAACAGAGAAAAACAACGAGCAGAAGAGAAGAAAAAAGAAGAAGAACGACGAACAACAGAGATAAGATCCAAAAATTACAATACAAATCGTTAACGTTGAAGAAGAGAATATCGGAACGTTAACGTTACAGAATGTTTACGTTGAAGAAGAAGCTTTACGTAATTCTGTTACGTTAATAGGAGGGGGAGGGGGTGTGCGTGTATTTCACATAACTTGGGGAAGATAGAGGAGGCACGTTAACAAAAAAGTGCTTGAATGACTTGGATAGGTTTTTTATATGGATATAGAGCATTATGTTATTTTTTTATTAGCTTTTGTATCCAATGCTCTCTATAGCTATGATGGCCCTATTTATTATAGCTCGACGAGAACTGAATTACGGAAATTATTTTTGTTATGGAAAAGGTGTTGGTGTATTTGCAGGTTATGGGGGAATGGGGTGATTTACCGAAGGATGGAGGGAGCATCCACCACGCAGGGGGCGTGCTGCGCTTGCTCCTCGCAGGGAACAGTCTTCCTCCCCGGAAAACAGCAAAGAAGCTAGCCTCACAACATTCCCCTGCTTATATATACAAGCAGTAGAAGCAGTAGAAGCGTATTGTGATAGATAGATTAGAGGTGTTACGGAGAGTAGAAGAAAAAAGAGTGTCTCACTATCAGGGTGATTTTGGGTTCAACATAGAGGGGAAGAAAGTTGCTGTAGAAAAAAGAGAAAGGTTGGAAAATAAGGAAGAAAAATAACCGGATTTGAAACATATTCTGCATACTCACTTCGTCTGTGATTGGCATGGTATCAAACTGTATTAAACCACCAAAAACTATAACTGGATTCCGGTGTAGAATTCTGCTCACTCTCATTAACGTACTGTTCTCCATGCTTTGACAGAGACCATTCTGAAGCTCCATTAACGTTATGGTGCATGGAACCACAAACGAAAACGGATTTTGGCACACAAACCTCACTCCCTCATGAGTATTATGTATTATCTCACCGTTGCGATACACCACCAAATTTGCGGTACCCTCCATTACGCCTCAAAAACACTCAAAGAACACTCATAAATTCTTACTCAGAATGAAAATGAACCGGAGCACTGCCTTATATAGAGGAGAGCTTTTACCACGCCCCCCACGTACTGATTGTCTCAGCCAATCACAGCTTGCCACGTGTCAAAACGCCCCCGCGTGCTGACTCATCACGCCCCCCCACGTGATACGTCCACGTCAACACGCCCCCCGTGCTGACTCAGCACGCCTCCCACGTGCTGCTCGAAACAACCAACCACCTTCAGCCACGTCAGCACGCCCCCTGCGTGCTGACGTCATCACGCCCCCTGCGTGATACTCTCTTCCTCCAACCACATACTGCCACGTCAATTTCACGCCCTCCACGTGTAGCAGGCACCACGCCCCCTGCGTGGTGGCCTTCACCTCGAACCTCCACCTAGACGAAAAACACATTTTTCCTCCATAAACAAACAAAACACCACCTTCAAAACCATATTTAAATTCTTGAGCCACTGAATTATACTGGATCTTTTTGATTTGGTCGTGGTCCACTTGGTAGTTATCCGAACTGACTGTTTGTATGGCCGAGATATACACGGATGCTATAGAAGTGCTTTGTAACTATTTCTTCTTTAGGAAGTTTTTAATATTTAAATTTTGATTCCGAGATATAGTGTCATTGACCGAAGTATTTGAGTATAAACTAATTTGAATTGAGTTTTTTAAGTAAGAGTAAACTACTGTTTATGTCTGAAAATTGAAGATGTCAATAACTATGAAAAAAATTGAAATTATATCTATTAATGATGGATTTGGTGTGTCAAAATTACTCAATAGTTAGACTGACATTAATTCCATTAATAATCCTTTTTATGTGACACGTTAAGACATTATGTGACAAATGTAATCATTATGTGTATGGCATGCTCAGCAGTGTGACCATTATAAGCCACTCTAAAACTCATTTTTTTAATTTTAAAACATTCCCCAAAAATTCATTCTAATTAGAAATCTTACTTTAAAAATTCTACGCACACAATCAAATGCAAAGACGAAGACTATTTATCCCAATTTCAAATGGGAGTTACATTAGATCTGAGAGTTCAATTTTAAAGAAAAAGCAAGATAAGATATTCGATGAGAGATGCTTTTGTGGATTGGATCTTAGATGTGGTGCTGCTGCGTTTTAGAATGTCGAATGAATTTTAAGAGGTGATTTATCTACTGTCCTCAATTGTAGATAAATTCTTGTACACTTTATTCTATTCCAAGTGAATATGCCTCTGAAGTTTCTTTTTTTTTGTCTTTGGTAGACGTTAAACTGCAACTATTTATTGTGGGTGCCAAAATTGAAAGACAATAGAAAGATTTTAAAATAAATTTATCTGAAAGAAAGATGCGTTAAGATGCTTATGAGGCTAATCCCGAGCTCAAGATGCTCACGTAGATAAGAAAGTTTGAAGCTGAAGTTGCGAGACTTAAGGTGTGGATTTTGACTGTTTCTTTGCTTGTGATGCTTAGTTTTGTTTATAATGTGTATCTAGTAATGATATGAGTTGCATATTGTTCTATGTATGATATCAAAATTCAATGCAATGACATTAGCCCTTTTTGTGTTTAGAATGTTTGTATGATATGATTGTGGTTGATGTTGTATGGGTTGTGTAATAACACATGCAAGATGTAAAATTTGTCGAATGAGGTCATACAAGATATAAAAGTTGGCCAATATTATCCTGAAAATAGGGCATGTTGTGAACCAATTTAAAGTCCAAAACAATAAACAAACAATCTGTTTTAACACATAACTCAGACACTCATACATGCAATATAATTAACATTAAGAGTAATGTATCTCTTTCAATGTTGTTCTGGTCCAAGTAATATGGCCGAGCTATAGAGCCTTCCTTCCGGGATGATGGTTGATCTATACGCCGGCCGGGACGAGCACCAAGGGGAGGAGTACCTGCAAAAAGCACTTTGACGCTCAAGTTAGAGTGAGTACCAGATAATAGAGATGGTATTCAGAGTGAATATCGTACCTTTTATGTGCTTAGAGTTTTGTATTTATAGAGTTATTATGCTATAGGTGGTTATTTCGTGGTCCTAGTATTTTGGTAACTACTTCTGTACGTGTTCATATGGTTCCGTTATAGCCGAGATTCTCTCTAACTGAAATAGGCACGTTTTATTTATTTTATTCAAATTCTGATTTATAGGTAAATTTTAGGCCGAGGTATAGGTTTTATTGGCCGGGTTATAGGTAATGGATCAAGACTTGCTCTCCGAATAACAAGTGGCAATTACCGAGTAATACGGAATGGACCAAATTGTAACGGCCGAATTATAGCTTGTAGTTGCTGAATTATAGTAATGAGATCATAGCCTCCAAGCTTGACCTATTTATTTTTAAGAGAAGCAGGTTGAGCGTTTATAAAAATTGAGTTATAACTTGCAGGATATAGAAGAGATGCGGTTGTGTTATAATTCAGATATATGAGGATTAGCCCCCAAGATCAACTTGATAATATTGAAAATAAAGTTGGGCAAGATTGTCATTGGGAAAGGTGTTGCTTATACCAATATATTGTTGAACGAGATTGTTTATTAGACTGACGCCGACTTATAGGTGTCGGTATGCTTAGACTGATTCGACTTATAATTATCGGTCTGCTTGAAGTGATTCCGACTTATAAGAGTCAAATTGTTAGCAATAACTCCGACTTATAGTTGCCAGTTTATTGGAAATGATTACGACTTATAGTTGTCGATGAGTGATTGAAGGCTGAGTTTGCTCTCAGATTGAAAGATGAATTTGTTCTCAGATTGTTGTAATGATTGATTATATAAAATGATAAACTATGTAAAAATGGAGCAATTTGGATACGTAGAATAGATATCTTAAAGAAGTTATAATGTATTCAAATTAATGACATCAGATACCTTCACCAGTCGATTTTGAATTTCCTATTTGTGCTGACATTATAAATGCAAATTTTGAATTTATTGGCTACAGTTAAAACTACGCTCTGTCATTCCGAAAATAGATAATTAAAGAAAATGAAAAAAACATGAATAAGACATATGAACATTGAGCAATTAAAATGCAGTTGAAGAACAAAACAATAATTACTAACAATAACAATATAAACGATAAACAGAGAAATTTTCAATAATAAATGAAAACAATTGAGAAAGAATAAGAAAACATGTATTTTATTAACGTGTCAATAGGTATACAAGTTGTTTCGCTGAAAATTAATTAGAAAGTGTCGTTACCATTGTAAGTTGCTTGAAATTTTTATTGACAGCAACATAAGAAGAGAAAAAGGAATCGACATAAGAATAAATGTGGTGAATACAGCAAAGCAATGTAAAATAAGAAATAAAGCAAATACTTATTTATGAGTAATACATGAATTTAAATGAACATAAAAAGATTCACTATTACTAAAAGGATAGAATAGATGATAAGTTTCTGAACTAGCACATTGAAATTATGAGATTAGTCGTATTTGATTATTTGGATCTTATATAATTTTACTCTTAATCATGTACCTAAGATAAGAAAATCAATTTTTTTTTATCAAATGCTTGTAAATTGTACTAACACAATTTCTGATGAAAACATGAAAGTTGAGCATGTATTATATGCAACTAGAATTATATAACACTAGATGATATTACCAGAAAATTTGAAAAGATTTGTATTGAGCTGCGGGATCTTGCTCATTGTGCCGGCCTTAACTGGGAGAAAATCAAGTTTGAATCTTCATCTATGCTTTCATTACAGTGAGTGATGTTCATGCCCTTGATTTGAAGCTTTATCAAAATTTTAACAATGGCTAATGCAGTTTTTGCTTCTATTTCTTTTAAACAAGAGTTCGGCTAAAATTATTAGCTTTCAATAATTGATAATGATAGATATAAAGGTAGATCGATCATGTACAAAAGCATAACAGCAAAGAATAGATAATAGCAAAAATTGATATATTTTATATCATGTTTATTCTTTCACTAATCAAATTACTTATAAAGACATCATAATTTTTTTTAATTTATTGCGAATAAAAAATTATCAAATATTGTGATATTATACTAGATAAGGCATAAATAAAATTGAGTAGCAAACATTTCCAGAATATGTAAACTGCAAAAATAATGTATATGTCACTTGAAAATTTGTTCAAAAATATTATAAAAAATTGTTAAAATTGGTTAAAAAATTTGAATATAATTCCAACTTTATAAATATAATTTCTCTTTACTTAGATAAAAATTTGTGTGAACTGTTTCCGCTATATTAGTGTTGGTAACCGAGTCAGGTATGTGGATGATTGTAGATGACAATCTGATTGTGGATTTTTTAGTTGAGTATATTTTGGCAAATAAATTGTTGGGTGTGCTTGAGATGTTAAAGATTAAATCTGATAGAGTGGTAGTGAATAGATAAATATTGAAGATACATACTGCTAAAATGTTATTAATTGAAATGTGGGTTGTTTTTGTTGTAGGTGAGAAGGTGTCTAATGTAACATTAGCCGGGCTTAAGGCCTGGGTGAAGAAAAGAAAGGCTGCTGAAAGAGAAGGCTTGACCACCATTCGTGAAAAGGATAGTGGAGTAGTGGAGTTTACGCAGCTGAGTACTAAGGCCAAAACAATTATATTAAACAGAAAGAAAGAAAAAAAGTTGATATGTCTGGGCATGAAAAACTGGACTCTATGCAAATGAAAGGAAAAGTTGAAGAAGAAAATGTTGGAGAGTCATTATCAATTTAGAAGAGTAAGAAATTGCTACATGGCTACTATGGTGACGAAGATTCTGATTCATTGTGGTGCGAGCATTATCAATTTGGTAGTCTTGCCAATCAAGTGGCTCAATCTACCGAGGATATTCAACAAGTGAAAGGCATCGGTGATCTCAGTATCGATCACTATCTCCAGGTGTTAATTGATATTGATGTGTTTGCTGTGGTTGGTTTTCAAATTTGCAGTCTGTCAATGATTTTGTATTTTGGGTTTGTGGGTAATGGGTGCAAGATTCCTAAGTATTGGTCGGACACGGGAGTTAAAACATGCGAAGACTAGAAATAATGATGATGAGCTGAAAAAGGTTACCAATGCAATGCTTTTGAAGGAAGAAAGAAAAGATAATATCTGGGATGGCAGAGGCGGTGAAGGAAAATTGATGTTGCATGTTCGGTTTATGCGAATAGGTTTGATTAGTGCATTTTGCTTTTGATAGTAGTTGACGATGAACTTCTACCGAGGTTTTTAGTGTTTGTTTTTTTTTTGTTTTTTTATTAATTAGCTATAATTTGATTGGTATAACTTGAATGTTTGTTAGTTACGTATTCGGGGGGTTTACTGAGTTGCAAAGTTCTATGATTTCATTTGATTGTTAAATGTGCCGTTGTATTTGTAAGTAAGGATGTACCATGAGTAATTGCAATGATTAAGTAGATGGTATGGTTTGAGCGTAATTTCAATTTTCATTATTATAATATAGAACTTATGGTATTTGGACTATAAAGATGTAACCAAATGAAAAGAGCTAGACATGAAACAATTAAATGCATGCTATCTATTGACCAATGTAGGAAGTGTGGGTGGATCTTGTCTCTTTTAGACTGAGATAGGACACTGAGACAATGACACAAAGACACAAAATCGTATTTGACAGAGGAGACATAGACAGAGACAATGTGTTCAGGGACATTGAATTAGTGTATTCTGTGTCCATTCTGATAGGAATGACACAGAGACACTAACAAGAGACACAACTTATTTTTCATTTTTTCTTTCATTCTTGTTAATTTTTTATAATTATATTTTTTGTTTTTATATTTTTCGTCTCAAATTTTTTGAATGAAAAAATTAGAATAAATTATATTTTCATAATTTGTTCTAGTTTACAAGAACACAACATTTTCTTTATCACCTCGACTATTCTGTTGCAGAAGCTCGGTCACCCTTTGAATTTCAGCCTTAAGAGACTCGGGATGATTGGATTTTGTGGTTCTATCATTGGTCAAATGCCTAAAAATTGAACGAAAATGAGGGAGATAGCTAGGCTAAGAAAAAAAAGAAAGAAATAAGAGCAGAGGTGGGGCAAAGTTAAATTCTTTGGCCCCACGGTACGAGCCAAATATTCTGGTCCATGTAATATGGCCGAGCTATTGAGCCTTCCTTCCGGGATGATGGTTGATCTATACGTCGGCCGGGATGAGCACCAAAGGGAGGAGTAACTGCAAAAAGCACTCCGACGCTCAAGTTAGAGTGAGTACCAGATAATAGAGATGGTATTCAGAGTAAACAGCGTACCTTTTATGTACTTAGAGTTTTGTATTTATAGAGTTATTATGCTATAGGTGGTCATTCCGTGGTCCTAGTATTTTGGTAACCACTTCTGTACTTGTTCATATGGTTCCGTTATAGCCGAGATTCTCTCTAACTGAAATAGGCACGTTTTATTTATTTTATTCAAATTCCAATTTATAGGTAAATTTTAGGCCAAGGTATAGGTTTCATTGGCCGAGTTATAGGTAATGGATCAAGACTTGCTCTTCGAATAATAGGTGGCAATCACCGAGTAATACAGAATGGACCAAATTGTAACGGTCGAATTATAACTTGTAGTTGCCGAGTTATAGTGACCAGATCAAATGTAATCAATTCAAACAAAGTACCAAAACAAGCAAAATAAGATAAAATCAAGTCAACAAACAGATCCTTCAAAATAACCTAAACCACACACATAAAGAGTTTATTGTCTCTTCTCAATAAAAAAAATCTTGAAACAAAACACTGAAATCGATAACCCTATATACAAAATCAATAACAGAAGGAGTAGAATCAGAAAAAAAATTACATACCTACAATTGGCACAAGCACTACAAACAACTAGAGGTTCCAACAACAGCTATCTCCTCAGCAGCAAAGAAACGATACCAGTCACGATGGTGGGCTCGCAGTCGTCTCCAACTAACTTTCTTTATAGAGTACAAAAATGATGAACGAAAATGGTGGAGGTCAATAAAAAAGATGGACAACTTAGCTCTTTTAGCTATGCTCTAGAAACACATCAATTCAAAATCCCTATCTAATCTCCAAGGACAAATTATCTAAGTGTTATGATGTTTAATAATTATATTTTTAATGCAAATTAAACAAAAATTGCTTTGTAATGCCTTGATGTGCCACATAAAAAGGATTACTAATAGAATTAACGGCAAACTAACAGTTAGGTAGTTTCAACATATGGAGCTAATTATTGATGGGTATAAATATAATTTCATTTTTTTATGGACAGAAATGTTAATGTTTTTATTTTTTATAAACACATTTTGAAGTTGATAACTGAGAGTCGTTAGATGATTTGACAGATTTGACTAAATTTTCATCTAGCGGCTCTCGACTATCAACTTAACGTGAAGTCGACTGAATTTTCGCCTTAAATAAATATTTAAATTAGTTCTTAAAATTGGAACAATGCTGATGAGGAGGAGTTTGAAATTGTCCAAGATGAGTTATACAAGCTCTACTACCTAAATTTGAAGAAGGTGATACTGATGAGGAGGAGGTCCTAGCAAGAAAAGTAAAGAAGAAGGATCTAAACGTAAAAGATGTTTCAAAAAAGGAGAATATGCAAATTGCAAGGATTGATGTTATTGACAGTAATAGCAAAGGTGAAAGGAGTAATGGAATCAAGAATATTAGGACTAGGCCAAAGGTGTACACAACACAAAAACATGATAACTCACCTCATGATGAGAAGGTTGATCATGCACAAATGGAAGTTGAGGATGACCCTTTTGTTAAAGCATTTCATGGAAAAATTTCGGTCTCACAATGAGTTTAACGAGGAGAATTTATTTGATTATGAATCTGAGTACTTTCACATTTCTATTGTGCTACAATAAAATTTAGAAGGCACTGACCTTAAAGATGTTCAAATGGGGAATTTGAATTACGATTTGTTTACTCTGAAATAACTCAATCAGATTGGAGGACTAAATTATCTTCAATACTTAAAATAATTCTAATATGGTATAGATAGATATGTCAACTAAAGTTATCAGTATACATAAGCAATTTCATTAATTTTTACATTAGGAATTTATGGAAGGACAAATAGTGTCAACTCTTTGCAATCTTTGAGAACTTATTTAAAGACTAATTTAATGAAGCGGATATCCTCAAGAATTTAATTGTCACATTACTCTTTTAATTTTTTTTATTTGAATCGCAATATATGGAAAAATTATAAATTAGATCTATATTAATAGATTGTAACGAAGCCCATATTTAGATTTTTTTTCCCTAAATTACTCTCAATTGATATGAATTTTAGATAGAAATCACTCATATAAAGACATTTAAAACGTCTTTTTTTAAAGATATTTTTTAATAATTAAAATTCAACTTATATAATCGATCAAAATATGTTCGTTTTGTCAAAATTAGACGAAATAAATTGATTTCACCGAAAAGTCGATAAATCAAATGTTGAACCAATTTAAATTAATATTTTTTATAAAAATAACTATAATACCGTTATTATAAAAAAATATTTAAAATATTTCTCTTATATATTTTAAAAATTCTAAATTCTAATATTTCTCTTCTCTCTATGCCATCATTGAATTAGAATTTAGAATTTTTAAAATTAATATATATAATAAGAATATTTTAGTAATTTTTTATAACAAGAGTATTATAACCATTTTCTATTAAAAAAATATTAATTTAGATCGATTCAAGATTTGATTTGTCGATTTTTTGCTCAAATCAATTTGTTTAGTCTAATTTTGATAAAAATAATACAGTTTGATCGATTTATAGGTAAAATTTTAATTATTAAAAAGCGTCTTTAAAAAAAAGATGTTTTAAGCGTCTTTATGTGAGTAGCTCCCTTTTAGATATGAATCCTATTTTTTTTGTGAAAACTCAGGGACAGTCGACTTCACGTGAAATTGATAGTTAAGAGCCGTTAGATGATTTGACTGATTTAACTAAATTTTTTTCTACGATTTCTCAACTATTAACTTTACGTGAAATTCACTGGAACTGAGCTTATATTTTTTTTCTATTTTCGGATGAAAAGATATAGTATTGGGAAAAAAAAGGCGAGAAATGTGTCCGTTGGAAACTAAGGAACGTGACTGTTATGGAAGTCATCAAAATCTGACCGTTAGGATCTCCATATGTGTATGACCTTTTATATTCCTCTAAACTTTGTTTTCTCTATCTCACAAAAGAAATAAAAAACTCTCTTTGCTTTCTCTGTTTCTCTGATCTTCTCTTCACGCTCTCTGTTTTCACTTCATTCCAACTACTACATTTCTTTCGCATCTTTCTACAAGCTTTGTTTCGATGGCGGAAACAAAGAAAGACACTCACATTGTAGAAATCCCGGTGGACCAAGAACACCAAAACAACCACAAGATCCTCTCATGCATCACCTCCAATATCGCTGAAGCAATCGAAGACCACCCTCTGACCGAGATCTCCGACAGCCCCGGTCACCTCCTTCTCCTGAAGCTCTGGCAGAGACAAGAGACTCTCTTCGCTGCCCGAATTGCCCGAAAGGAAACAAAACTAAGCTCTCTAAAATCCGAACTCTTCACACTCTCCTCATTCTTCTTCATCTTCCACTTCCTCTTCCTAACACTCCTGTTCACATCATCTGCCAATTCACCCCAAAAGAACGGCGCTTCGTGCTGCACCAAGTGGTGGCTACCGTCTACGGTTTCTCTCTGCACTTCAATGGTGTTTCTTGTGATGGTTCATGCGAAATTGCGAAGATACTGGAAGGTGTGGGAGGAATTACAAGGGGAGAGGGGTGATGGGAGGGCACTGAGTAGGTGCATTCAAGAACTGAGAATGAAAGGGGCGAGTTTCGATCTGTCGAAGGAGTCGAGTTGGAATGGGAATGGGGTGAAGAGGATGAAGAGTTCAAGCGTTGAGATCAAGTGGCGGCCGGTCAGTTGGTGTTGCCGGAATTCGCTAACTGTTTGCATTTTTTGTTTTACTGGTTTTGTGTTCCCTGCTTCAAAGCTTCTTCTTTGTGGCTTCTGAGTTCTGGAATCTTCTTATGATGAGTTGGCATTTCAGAAATGAGGTAAGCATGGATGATTCATTTCAATGATTTCTTATTTAATTAGAAGGATCTTTTAATTAGGCATATCAACTAGGAGGATTATAGTTTCTCTTGTAGTTGGTAAAGGACTTATGATATATAGTAGTACACTCAGATAAATTTTGGCAATTTGTTCTAGCAAATTTCAGGGAATGGAGCATTTTTGGTCCGATTAATTAGGAACATCTCTCTTCAAATTGAAGGTCGCTATGCTTAGAAGTAGTTCAGAATTAGAATGCAACCTTCAAATTCTGGGTAGGGAGCATATGTGATGTGACACACCAGCAAGGCCCAGACATAGGAGACTCTTTGTATGAGGCTCGGTTTCAAGACACCATAATCTGAGCTCCTGTGGTTTTTATACCAAGACAAGATATTTGTGTTGCTCAGTACTAGGATTTATTCTGAAGCAAGCAACACCTCTTGTGTGCTGAGTCCCTGAAATCTTTCAATGTTGTCAACTTATCTGAGATATGCAGTAAAACTGCAAGCTACTCCAATTTTGCCACATTCTATAGGCCTATTCTTTTTCATACATTATGAATAAATTCATTCATTCGTTCAATTGTAGAACTGATGGTGCTTTGCTAGTTGTTGAATCTACAATATTGTCAACTCTGTATCTAAGCTGGATACCGATCATTTCTTTGGAATATCAATGCTGTTATCACTTCATGAGAATGGACGCAAAAGCATTTTTTAATTTTTTTTTAAGACATATACTGTTGAAGAGAATGCCTGCAGAATTATTCTCATTAGGAGTAACCATTGGCTTGTAAAAGATTAACTTTAATGATGGGAGATATTGCCACCAATTGATAATACCCATTTATGTTATTTCCAAATTATTCTCAGCTGAAAAGGTTCTGTTATCACCATGGAAAATAAAATACTAATGAAGATGGAAGATAATTTGAAAAATCAGAGAGGTTGCAATATTGCTTGGAAGCTAAAGTGGCAATCTATCTTTAACATTAAAATGATGATATTTGAAAAATAAACTACTCTTTTGTCCCTTGTGTTGCGTTTGTTTATATATACAGATCCTGAAAAATACATAATCATGTCTGACAAATAGAAGACAGTATATTTTTTATTTTTTTTCTAAATCTTTTGTATAGAAAAAATAAAAATGAATTGAACTTTTAAAATTTATTCTTTTTTATATTTAATTTATTATCAAACAAAATATTAAAACACTAAATTTTATCTCTCTATCTTTTATATCTTATTTTTAATATCTTATTTTGTCATGTTTTCAAAACCAAATACAGGCTTAGAGACAGTTTCTACACAGTGCCAAATATCACTCTACTGTTTATAAAGAGTTATAAACAACAAAGCAAAATGTTAAATTCTTCAACAGCTTTCATCCTAATCTTCCATTTTGGTCACAACATTGAATATTTCTCAGTCCGGGTAGAGATTAAAAAAACAAAATAAGACAAATACAGTAAGACCCAATGCTTTCAAGGAATCAAAGATAACACATTGAAAAATTTAGAAGTTAAGCTTTCCGAATATCGAGTTGCTACTCTACATATTTTTCACTTTGGATTACAATACAAATCAGCCTCTATGAGGTTGTTAATCCAGTAATGGAAGTCTTCTCTTGAGTTCATGCCACCCCGTCAACTATTCATCCTCAATACTAGGTATGAATGTATGATACACCAACATAAATTATGCATTTTCAAAGCCAAAAATTCGGAAAACACCTGCAATCAAAATGCAGATAAGTTAACTGCAGCCTCTTGTTATTTTTGTGTTTCTAATAATTTTTCACAAAATATATATACCTTCATCAGCCTGATACTTGTTTTTGTCATCACCAGCATAAGCCAGTAAATTATATTTAGGGTTCCACTCAACACTGTTCATGGCAGCTCTACAAGGAATCTGATGCACAGTTCGTCCAGTTTGGACATTCGACTGTTTCATAAGCAACAAAATTCTAATGTAAATCTTCGTTGCAAATAAATTATCAGAAAATTGAAAGAAAAAAAAAACAACAGGTTTTCCAATCACATGATAGTATTAAAAGTTGTGTCACGCATAAACTTACAATATCGATAAATAAGTCTTCACTCGCAGAAGCAATCAAATCCCCAGTATAATTGAAACTGATTGTCCGAACAGGCCATCTAAGAAAGATAAAATTCCATTCCATATTTGTCATAACACGATCTATAAAATCAGTATATATATATTAAAAAGAATTGCCATATATGCAAGCCAAGAAAACTTACTCGAGCTTTGTGAATGTATGAACACACATCATCTCTGAGATATCCCACAAGCTAACAAGGGAATCAGCACTTCCAACAGCAAAATATCTGCCTCAAGAAAATGAGGTTATTGTTAAAGAAGATCTATTTCTTATGTCCATATATAAACATTTTCATGAAATAAAAAAATATAGAATATAAAAAATTCTAAGACACTAAAATATTACTTTTATGAAGAATCAGATATATGGCTGTGCATTTGTCTCCTTCCTATGTAATAGCAAGACCAGAAATACAAAAATGAGAAGCATACCTTCCTACTGGGTCGATTGCGATGCAATAACAACCAGCTGTATGAGCCATGAGGGTATCAAGAGGTCGAAGAGATGGATAAGACAGTACTTCCACAGTCCCTAATGATGGTGAGAATGTAACAAGAATATTAAAGAGAATTTTTTTATATACTTCATTTGGACCCGATGAAGTGAAATGCACTAGAGTTGGGATTCATATTCGGACTTGGTTAGGGAAAAAAGTACCAACTCAAGCAGTGAGCTCACCATTTCCTGTTGTTAGAAAGAACATCTCTCCTGTCATGTTCCAAGCAATCTCATTTACCTAAGTAAACACAGGAAAAGTACAGGATCATTCAGAATAAAATTAACTCAATATGTTAAGATCATTATGTGAATTATAAAATTAATTTCGTGTCTGTTCTCAACTGTATATCAAGTATCAGCCATATGACCAAACTGCAAGGATGTACAACTTACTACTGGAATTACTTAAAATGGATGAACTTTTAAGAAATCACAAAATCTCAGGTATAAATTCATCCGTTTGAGTAAAAGCATGAGCTCCAGAACAGCATCATAATTGATAATGTTTCAAAATGGCTAAAAAAGAAGCTAAAAAAAAGGACTGCAGAGAGCCAGGTACCAGGAAATACATCAGCGGCTTACTTTGGCCGTAAGCAAAACAAAATCAGATTTCAAGGCAAGGAAGTCAAACAATAATGAAGTCAAACAAAACACATAAATATACAAATCTAGCACCAACTCCGATTTTTGAAACTAGGGTTTATAGCTCTACGCCTCTACCCATTCAGAGCAAATATGGATTTAATTTGTATTTCATTGGACTCTTAAATTCGGCCGTGGTTCCTGAACTTAGCTGGGCAGTTTAAAGGGTATGGAAATCAAACATACATTAATCATTTAAGGAATTGAAAGGATAAACACTACATATGTATATTCACATTTTATGCAAAATTTTCAGGGTTCAGTTTCATTTTCGTAATCTTGAGTTAAGTCTTAACGCATTCTCAGAAACAGAACAGACAGCAAGGGTTAAGTACAAAATATATAAACTAGGGTACTACCTCGTAATTGAACTTCCGCCTATGAATTGGTTTGAACTTCCGGACATCCAATATTGTTAACTCATCATCCTACAAAACATAAATGACAAGGTAAGACGCTGAAAAACAATGAGAGAATCATAAAACATAGTCTATTTAGTAACTAACAAAGCTGATTGCGTAACAGACCCTATTGCCTACAGCTACATGAGTCCCATCAGGTTTGTAGGTAATATTGATGTTCTCCCCACTAAGTTCTGCCTGTTGTGAGCATTTTCCACCTGCAGAAATCAAATATGAGCAGTTTCACTTCAACATTCAAATACATATTCTTGCTAACATAACCATAAAATGCACTACTAATCTCACAAAATATGAAAGGTCATAGTTATCCACCCTCTAAATATGACAAACCAAAGCAAATTGTACAATTAATGTTCACTTACTACGAGCATCCCACAAACGAACAGTCTTGTCACCCGATGCAGTTGCAATCAGATCAGCATGTTTGGGGTCCCAACATAGCTGATCCACACTATCAGTGTGACCCTTCAATTCGATATCTTTGACCTTACCCTATAACAAGTAAAACCATCCCAGTGCCCGAAAATCAGAACATGATACACAAGAATGAGAAGTCAAATTTCCAACCACAAAAAACAAAATAATCTTTACTAATGACATAAAAAATAGCAGCAAAAACTGAAAGATAATCTCAAAGCTAAAAGGTGCCAAGGAGATATTATTGCCAAAATTACAATTCACCAAATATTTCCTGATTTGATAAGTCCTGATTCTAATAGAAACTTCCTTCCCAAACTCCAATATCATTTTCATTCTGGATGGGAGAAGGAACCAGGGTGGCAACTACTTCATTGTACTTACCAAACTGCAGCTACACCTCAAATAAATTTTTAACACTTCTTGAGCTATCAATTTCTAAGAATTAACCATCAGTTGAGCTGCATTCGGAATAGTTATATTAGCATCATAATTGAAAGGATATGTTTACCTAAACCCAAATCCTTTGGTGGTAATCAAGTCAAGCCGCATCCAACAAAAGATGAAAAGGGGATAGCTTGAAATTCATTGAAATTTTCATCTTTTTTGAAAGCAACGAACCCTAACCTAGTAAACAATTTTTGTTAGGGTGAGGGAAGTGGACTGCTTTAATTTTTCCTCAAACAGCATATATACATATTTCTTTGTAAGAATACTTTCTCCAATCAAAATGACACCATGTATATGAAGATTAAATGTCATTTTCAACCCCCATGAAGCCAAATTGAGGTAGAACTAATTATATACTACCCTAAACCTAAGGCTAATGTAGATGACCTTTTACTCCTCTAATCTATGACATGAAACAGCAAGATGATTCTCATCGTAAACAAAACGAGTCAATTATAAGGAAAACAAAATACTATCAAATAATATGCATCAAGGATCAAGCTTACATGGCCATGTGGCTCAATATGCCAGATTCGAGCAGTTTGATCAACAGAGCCAGAAGCGAGTTTTGTTCCAATGCAGTTCCATGCCACAGAGTGCACCTTTTCTCATACGAAACAAAACTTACCCAGTTTCAGAATTTAATCAGAAATAGTGCCAAGGAACTTGTCTTAACCACAAAATTTGAACATTGAAAACTTGATTACCATGAGAGAGAGAGAGAGAGAGGTACCTTCTTCTTGTGACCAGAGTACTCCCTGCTATGCAGATTCTTGAAGGGGATTTTTTCGTCCATCGTGCGAACTGCGAAGCGAAGAATCTAAAGCCGTTTTCTCTTCTTTGAGGCTTGAAGGGAAAAGAAAAGATTCTAACACAGTTTATGTGATTGCTGGAAGCTGTATGTGTTAGAGCTAGGGGCGTTCGGCGAGAGCAATTTGAAAATATATATTTGTATTTGTTAAAATACATTTACATAAAATATTGATAATAATTTTAAACTATAAAGATTATTATTTTTAATTAAAGTGTTTTAGAATATAATTTTTTTATAAAAATTTATTTACTACTAATTACTTAGATAATTAAATCATTTATCACATATAAAGAGAAATTAAGATTATTTTTTTGAATATTAATTATTTTTTTTACAGTAATATTATTAAAATTTATAAATTCAGAAATAATTTGCTATTAAAAAAATATTAATGTTAAAAAAATTAATAACTTCATGAATAATAATAATACACAATATATAATTCGAGAATAATTTTATTTATAAAATTACTTAATATAAAGAAGAACATAGTTAAATTCTATAGTTAACGCCTTTTGCTTTGTCATCCACACATTTCTGTATGAGGGTTTGAAGTGATAGCTTGTGTAGACCGCACCTTGCAAGACCGGGATATTGACAGACGGGTTGGACTGAATCATGGGCAATATCACTCTGCAGATGAGACTACTATCTAACTGACGATGGTCTTGAGACATAGTGTGTGCCAGATAGTTGTGTGGTCCACCAAATTTCCGAAGCTCCCTAGTGACAACAACAAAATATATTCTTACACAACATGTCGAACCAAAATAACATATCATACAAAACTACTCAAATTCACAATTAAACTTGAACTTACAAGTATCTAAGATTCTGACGAAGGGCCACACGGAGGCTTCATTGACACTCACTGTTGGCTTGACGACACTGCATATGGTACTTTAACCGGTCGGACTCGATCACTCGGTACTCAACACTCCTACGAATAATGTAGTTCTTCACACCTTGAAGCACCGCCTCTCGGCTTCTGAACCTATATCCGACCCGAAACTCCACAATGCCTTCTAGGTTGTAATCTACTCCACAGGTGTCAGAAACCGGGATCCTCTCATACATGGCGTCCAGATCTAGACTGTGATAGTGACTTAGCACAGCCGATAGTGTCGAAATCGGGTGAGGTGGAGGCAGCACATGGCGCGGCACAGCCCCTGCAGGTGTCTCCGGCACAAACTCATCCTCATCACCGTCATCGGAAGACTCACTGTCTCCATTGTCTGCCACGTAGTCCTCTCCGACTCCTCCTCACCCTCCTCTACCTCATTCTCCGAAATTGCGACATGAATGGGCGGTGGTGCGAGAGGTCGGTCGTCCTGCATATACGTGTCCTGTGCGGAACTCCCACTGCCACCGTGACCCACCTTGGCGGCCAGCTCCATTACCTGTTCACACATGATCCTCCCGTGAATGTCGAACATCAGTCGCACATGCTCATCCCCGTGAAGTCGAAATAGCCGAAACCGGAAGACTCCATCTCCCATAGGTGCCGGCAACCTATACGCCACCCTTCCGATTTTCCTCGCTTGTGTCCCCCAAGCTTGCTTAATATCAAACTCTTCAAATCCGACATTGTCTCCACACACTGAGTGCGAAACAATATCGAATCCTGACACTCGAATGTCACCCGTTGTCGCCATTTTTCATACGACAATTTGGATAAAGCTCCACAACTATGAATGGATTGTTATTGGCATTCATCTTTGTTTTTTAGAGAAATTTATACTAGTCATATCTCGTTTACATTGTAAACGAGATACGTAAAAAATAATTTCGTTTATCGTATAAACGAGATATGACACGATTATTTAAAACGGTAAATACTCATAAAAATATTTATTTTGATAAATTTTATATTTATTTTATTTATAAAAATAAAAAATCCGTGTTTATGATCAACACAAAGATTGTGATTGTTTTGACTTTGAGGATACGATAAATTAAAACATCGAAAATAAGATATATAATTTAGTAGTATTTTTATATTTTACTTGGTGATAAAGTAAAATTATTAGAAAGAGATTAAAATATATTAGAGTTAATTACCCCCCAGCCCTCTCTCTCTCTCAACTCCACGGAACCCTAGCAGACTTTCTCTCTCCCAGCCAACAGCAGCAGCAGCCAGCGCCGCCGTCGCCGACGAACTCTGCTCCTCAGCCAGCTTCCAGCCTCGCTATCGCCGATCCTCTTCTCCTGGATCCCTTATCCTCGCGTCGCCAGGTCTGCTCGGAGCTGCTATTGGCGTCGCCGCCTCTGTCCTACTTGTCGTCGGCCGCCGTGAACTCGTGTCTCTGTCCTCTACGTCGAGCCCCCCTCTCTCTCTCTGTCAGAGTTCACTTTCCTTCCTCCCTCACCGTCACTTCCCTTCCTCCCTCTGCCGTCGCCAGCAAACTCTGCTGCCGGCACCGCAACGAACACCGCTTCCTTCAGAAACTTAACTGGAACATAGGACATGTGAAGTCCAAAGCAGCTGGACAAAGAAAGTGTAGCTGACTAAACCAACGCTTCAAATTCCGTAACCGCCATTTTCTTACAACAAAATCCTTCGTTTTACTGCACCCTTCAACTGGGGCGATGTCTTTGTCAAAAGAAGCAGAGCCAACGTTGGGTTACCTCCCGCGCAAGGACACTGAGGTGAAGCTTCCACGGCCAACGATGGTCAAGAACAAGACACCTGCTCCGATTCAAATCACAGCAGAGCAGATTCTACGGGAGGCTCGGGAGCGGCAAGAGGCTGAGATCCGCCCGCCAAAGCAGAAGATCACTGACCCCACTGAGCTTGGCGAGTACCGCCTCCGCAAGCGCAAAGAGTTTGAGGATCTAATTCAGCGTGTGAGATGGAACATCGGCGTGTGGATTAAGTATGCAGAGTGGGAAGAGTCTCAGAAGGACTTGAAGCGAGCACGCTCCGTTTGGGAGAGAGCACTGGAAGTTGACTACAAGAACCACACCCTTTGGCTCAAGTATGCAGAGATGGAGATGAAGAACAAGTTCATCAACCATGCACGCAATGTGTGGGACCGTGCTGTCACCCTCCTACCGAGGGTCGACCAGTTATGGTACAAGTATATACATATGGAGGAGATGCTCGGCAATGTCGCTGGCGCCAGGCAGGTTTTCGAGCGGTGGATGAAGTTTGTGGCATTTGAGAAGCAGTATGGTGATAGGGAAGGGATTGAAGATGCTATTGTTGGCAAAAGAAGGTTTCAGTATGAAGATGAAGTAAGGAAAAATCCGTTGAACTATGATTCATGGTTTGACTATATAAGATTGGAGGAGAGTGTGGGCAATAAGGAAAGGATCAGGGAGGTTTATGAGAGAGCTATAGCCAATGTTCCTCCTGCAGAGGAGAAGCGATTCTGGCAGCGATACATCTATTTGTGGATTAATTATGCACTCTACCAAGAGCTTGATGCTCAAGATGTGGATCCAACAAGAGATGTATACAGGAAGTGTCTCAACTTGATACCCACAGCAAGTTTTCATTTGCAAAGATATGGCTTCTAGCGGCCCAGTTTGAAATACGTCAGCTGAATCTCAAGGGTGCAAGACAGATATTAGGAAATGCCATTGGAAAGGCTCCAAAACACAAGATTTTCAACAAGTATATAGAGATAGAACTGCAGCTTGGTAACATAGATAGATGCAGAAAATTATATGAAAAGTATCTGGAGTGGTCGCCTGAAAATTGCTATGCTTGGACCAAGTATGCAGAATTGGAGAGATCTTTATCTGAGACTGATAGAGCTAGAGCAATATTCGAGCTTGCAATCGCTCAACCAGCATTGGATATGCCTGAGCTATTGTGGAAGGCATATATTGACTTTGAGATTGCAGAAGGGGAATTTGAGAGAGCAAGAGTGCTTTATGAAAGGCTTCTTAGTAGAACAAAGCAATTGAAGGTATGGATAAGCTATGCGGAATTTGAGGCACACAACAGTTTAGACTTAAAAGAAGAAGAGCAAAAGAGGGAATGCCTTCAGCGTGCTAGAAGGGTGTTTGAGGAAGCTCTTAACTACTTCAGATCGTCAGCTCCGGAACTGAAGGAGGAAAGGGAAATGTTATTGGAGAAATGGCTCAACATGGAGGCTGCTTCTGGGGAGCTTGGTGATGTTAGCTTAGTCCAGTCTAAGTTGCCCAAGAAGCTCAAGAAGAGAAAACAAGTTACTACTGAAGATGGTTCTGCCAGAATTGAAGAATTCATCGACTATTTGTTTCCTGCAGAAATTCAGATGACTAATCTTAAGATCTTAGAAGCTGCATACCAGTGGAAGAAGAAGCAAAAATTGTCTTCTGGCGACAACTAACAATATTTTCATCTTTTGTCTTGTTTGTCACATGTATATATGTGTTCAAGTGATTACGGATGGGTCATTGACTTATTGTTAAAATCGAAACTGTTGAATACAATTATTGTAACTACAACTTAGCCAGTTATGTCTTTATAACATTCACTGTTTTATCTAAGGCCGACAAATGTTAATCTACATTTGAAAATATAATTTATTCTTTTTTTATTTAAAAAAATTTAAAAACAAATATGATTATAAAAAAATATAATTACAAAAAATTAATAAAAAATAAAAAAAATGAAAAATAAATTATATCTTTTGTTAATATTTTTATATTTTTTATTAACATAAAATATGCTAATTTATATTTTATTTGTTAAACACAATTTTATATCTCTATATCTTTATTTTAGTATTCTATCCATGTAAACAAATGTAGCCTTTAATATCTTTCCGGCAATGTTTACACATGAATTTCAAATTGATTGAAACAAACACAAATGAAAATCTAATTGAATTGAAAACTAAATATAGGAG
>NC_029772.3:4559497-4593939 GCF_000817695.3 Arachis duranensis
ATTTGACCCTATCCCGTACCAAAATAGATAATTACATGCTCCGAATAGATAGGAGCAAAATGAATATCCGTGAATTCAAATAATATTATCATTCCTACTTCTACTTAGAAAAAAAAAAAAAAAACCTTACATTCATATTTAATGGTTATTTTTGCCATACTATTTGATTGTTTGGTAACAATAGGAGAGCAACAAAACCTCTAAATTTACAAACTTATACAAGACAAATTGAAAAATATTAGTTATCAACATTTTTTGTTACATTTATCCTATATATATATAGGAACTTTCAAGGATGAATGTTTAAATTCTATACACATATGTGCCTAGTCTTGGAAGGGTCATGGTGAACCATCGATTGATGGTTTAATTACAGTATAAAATAGTGTATTGTAAAATATAGTTAAGAGAACTAGACCACCAGCCACGCTTGTAAGTAACGAATCTGTGATTTCAAGCTTCTGATCCATCTCATTCACTTCTTCTTTGCTGATCTTCATATCTGAAACTGCAAAAATGGTTGAAAATAATCAAAATCAAAACACATTGAGAAAGAGAAATAATATGTTTATATAACTTTAACATTTTACCACTTCATCAAAATTGTCATGATGAGAAACGAGAATGAATATATTATACACCACACATAATCACTTATTATACTTCCATTTTGAACATGAAAAATACTAATATAGTGATGTTATACGTATAATTTTTTTGTATAATTCTCCTGTATATTTCTTATTTTAAATATTAAAAGTAATTGATAAAAAGTAAGAAAAGGTAAAAAAAATAATGATTGAGAAAACCTTAACAAAATAAGCGCTATTAAGATTTTTAAGTTTTGGATTAATGAATAACTTTGAGCCATTATTTAAGTAGTTTTTTTTAATAGAATATCTTAATAATTTTAATATTAAAGGTCCTTTTTAATAATTAAAACTTTTTAACGGTCCTTTAGAATAATTTTCCATATAATTAACTCTTGTCAAAAACTCTATCGGTCAATAATTCTAAAAGAAATTAACTATTTATTTTCTTCTTTTCTTTATTAAATAATATTTGAATCTACAATAATTTCATACATATTACTCAAATTTTTCGTCACACAAGCTATTCTAAATGGATTTAGATCCTCTAAATTTTAAATTTCACTTTAGAAAGTAAAGTATGATCTATCACCATTTATTTTATGAGTGAGATCAAGAAAAAACATGAGAAAAAAACATTCAATAATAAGAGATCTCACTTTATCTTCTAAAATAAAAATATAAAATTTAGAAGATCTAAATTCATTCTAAACGGCTTTAGAGAGGCAGAAACTAACATCTGAATCATGTTAAATAATTAATATTTTTATAGCTAATACAAAAAAAAATACAAACATACAAATTAACTGAACAAATATGTTCTCCCTCTTGAAAATAGCATTATTGAGAACATATCTTCTAAATAATTATTAATGGATTAGATTTTCTATTAAACCTTTACATTATTAACTTAGTTATATAAATTACCAAGTGATGTTCTATACATAAAGAACAAAAGATATAACCAAGAAAAGAGAGAATAACATACCCCTGACTTTTGGAGAAGAGATTGGTTTATTGGAGAGAGATTGGATTTCTTGATCAAGCTTTTGTAATGCTTCTCTAGCCTTATCTGGGTCTACTTCATATTGTTGTGAATCCTCCTTCACTGCATGAACTATGAAATAATTAGAAGGATTTGATATTAGCCTCTTATCCTTCAATAACATGCTGTTGTTATGGTCACTGTGCACTAAGTTTTCACATAGTGGTGGCTGCTTATAGAAGCAGAGAAGCTGAAGAGAAGAGAGCATTATTTCAAGTATAATGGGAACTAATGAAGCAGCTCAATTTTTTTTTTTTTTGTCACACAATTTGAATCTCATCCAATTATACAACACAAGCGAAGGAGTTGAAGATAATGTTGTGTATCTTCAGGCTAGAGTGTGAAATAATGAAAGTGACCTTCTTTGATATTTTGCATTCTGTTTGTTTGGTAATGCGGGTAAGACTTGGTGCAAATTTCTTGTCCCAATGTTTAGGGCATTGTAGTCATTTCAGCGAAATTTACAAAGTATCGCATAGATATACTTTTTTTATTTTTTATTTTTTTTAATCCTTCACTTTTCCTATTCAATTACTGATTGTAGGTTGTCAAAATTAAGAAAAAATAAAAATTATGAGTAAAAAGTGGCGTTAAATATACCACGTGTTCAAAGGGCATAAAATTTCCCATAAAATTAGACCATGCAAAAAGTGGTCTAAACTCTAAAGAATACCTAATAATAAAACCACAGGCCACTACATGATTTCGAGTATAATCAAGTCTTTGCAATAGTCGCAGTATCCAAGTTTAGTTAATTGCAAAATTAAAAAAAATAAAATCAATCAGTTCCAGTGTTAGCTTAAAGTTCAAATTAGACTATTGGAAATAAATGCTAAATCATATATGTTGCTCCTAATCTATTGTAAAATTCTTAAAACTTGAGTTGGTGAAGATAATAAACAAGTTTCTAGTTATGTTTTTCAAAATTTTCAAGTTTCAGCAGTTAAGATTATGAGAGATTTATATTATCATACTGTGAAATAAATAAATAAATGAGATCAGATGAATCTGAAACAAAAATATCCTCAAATTAGACAATCTGGAAAGCTGGAAGGTTTAGGGATTAGGTACATTATATTAGTACAAGAGAGTGTGTGTGTGTATGAAACATGAGCAAAATCACCATATCCTATGCTTCTGAATCTGACTCTTCCTCTTCGTCCTCGTACTCGCCATCACTTAATATCTCTGTCTCAGCCAGCCATTTCAAGCTATCATTGTCATGGTCTCCGTTGCTCATGCCTTTCTTTTGTCTTGGAGCCGCCAACCTCCTCAAGTTTTCCATCACAGTTTGGAGGTTCTCTGAGAAGGAAAGAGGCTCTTGGTTCCTAAAATCAATATCATCAACATCATCTTCCGGCCATCGACTGATCATATTTATCGACAATCGTCTTCTGAACTTAAAACCAAGAAGTTTCTTGAAAGACGACGATCCGGCTGAGCAGTAGCAGCTGCAAGAGACAGCACAAGGACTTGAGCATGATGCTTCTTTCACTTGTAGAATAGTATCCAATTCTTCCACATCACTTGAGGAATCTGTTCCTGTTGCACTTCCTTCCTCCACCCAATCTCTTGGTACCCATATCAAGTTTAAACCCATACACGATCCAGAGCCTAAGGTAGCTGGATATGGACATGAGAATTGGATATCATCCATGTTTGTTTCTTTCTTATATACATGAACCCCCCAGTCTTTCAGGATGATGTCTGGTTCACACTTCACCTGGATGGACTTCCAACAATTATCATGTTGGAAACGAGCATCAAGCCTCTTCCACTCCTCAACTCTGAATAAAACACGCAGGTCGAACAACAGCACATGATCTTCTGCTATATTGAAAATAAGATGTTGGCTTTGAACAGTTACATGCTCATTGTCAATGAACAAGTGCAGGTTAACAACTTGATAGTTTATTTCGTCGACCACAAAGGCCAAGGCCACAACAGGGAACTTGCCACGAGCCCAGAAAATGGGACTCTCACCATGGCCATGATAGTCCAACCATTCTGGAATCTCTGTTTCGGGCATCGCAACTTCTAATCTATCAATCTCTCTGGGCATCTGTGACATCCATGGAGAAATAGTTTAGCGCAACCTTTTATTTGTCATTTTTTTCTTTCGAATTTAATTTTGCTAAATGAAATGAAATATGAATGTGAGGAAGTAGTAAACCTGTGACCATAGCGTACTTGATGAGTCAGCTGTTAAGGAATTGCAGTGTCTTGCATCTACTTTTTGAATACTAGAGGGCAGTGCTGGAATTTGCTGTAGCTTCAGGCAATAACTCACATCAAGAGTTGTCAAGTTAATAGATTCCTTAATGTACGCTGGGATTGATACAAAATAGTTCGATGACACATTTAATTCTATCAGCTTTGGGAAACTATGTACAATCATATAAAGATCTTCATCTGATAGACAGGCATTGCAGAAATGCAAAGTCTCTAGATTTGGCCAGCACTCTGCTCTAGAATCGCATCCTTTGAACTGTGTAAATGATTCCCGAAGTTGAGGGCACCCTCCAATTTTTAATGTGACAAAATTTGGCAACACAAATAGCTCACTTGGTAGTTTTTGGAGTTGCTTACAACTTGACATATCCAAGTAACCAAGTCCACTAAGATTGGCAAAGGAAGGTGGAAGCTCTCTAATAGCAGTATCTTTCATACAAATTTTTAATGGCTTATCCATTGTTCCCACTATGTCTGGAAAGAATGCAAGTCTTCTACACATGTCAAAGGAAAGGAATTCAAGAGACGGCAAAAAGATTCTTGGCAGAAAGCTTCTTAGTTGAATGCATCCGGAAGCACTTAAGTAAACAAGGTTAGGGAGAAAACCGACCGATTCATCAACCTTTACCAGTTTCTTGCATTTATTAAGTATCAATTCTGTTAAATTTTTTGCTCCAGAAACATCAGGAATTCTAGTGATGGATTGACAATAGGAGAAATTCATGTAGGTCAAATGCTCAAATTTCTGCAAAGCAAAAACCAATTGATCAATAACAGCGGCATCATAGCTAAATTGAATAAATTTTAAGGACTGCAGGTAACTAGCATCACCAACTTTACCTGAAATGGTTTTTTCAATACAAGAGGACTGCAACGTAAGTTGAAGGCAGCAATTTTCTTGGGATAAAAATCTGGTGGGAAAGATTTTGAAGGGAAACCCTTCCAATCAAGCAGCCTTAACTGGTTTGGTAGATGAATACGTCCGAATGAGAAGCTTGTGTTCCGCACGATGAGAATTCTAAGCTTCTTCATCTCCTCAAAGGCTCTAGAAATCAAATTTTCTTCCAGGCAATCAAGCTTTATCCCTTCAATTTTGCTACTTCCCTTTAACACAAGTATATGTAAGATTAATAAGATTCTGCTGAAGTGCTGATGTCTAATGATAAATGAATTGGATAGTTTGCATGTTATAAATAGAAAATCTTACTCTATTTTCAGTTAGTACTTGAAGGACATCTTCTCTAAGCCATAATCTACTACGTTCAGCGGCATCTTTTGGCGCCTCCTGCTTTACAACATCTCTACCCATATCCTGTATTAGATCATGCATCCTCAAGTGACCATCTTCAACTGTTATGAGAGATCTATCAATAAGTATTCTAAGACCATCTTCTGTGTAGAACTCACACCCATCAAGTATTCTTTTCACATACTCCAACCTCTGCCCATTGAAGAAGCACGCGATGTCAAGAAAAATGTCCTTTTCATTGCTTTCTAAACTATCATAGCTTATTCTTAAAATGCTTTGAATATCTCTATGAGGATTCCGCTTATATTTCTTCAATGCAGACTTCCACTCATTTAAATCTTTGCCGATCAAATTAGAGCCTATAACTTTTAAAGCCAATGGAAGCCCTTTGGCATACCCTATTGCTCTAATGGAAAGGTCATCATAGTTTGTTGCAGGACTACTCATTTTGAATGCATTCAGACAAAAGAGCTCAAGAGATTCGTAGACATTTAACAATTTCATCTCATAAATGCTTTTGACCTGATGAGCCGTTAGCAAATATTTATTCCTTGTTGTTATAATAATCCTGCTCCCGGAACCAAACCAACCACATTTTCCTGCCAATGCTCTTAATTGTTCCATGTTGTCAACATCATCAAGGACTACAAGGACTTTTTTTCCAGCAAGTCTGTCTTTCAATATAGAGATCCCTTTTTCTACGCTGCTAAACTTGATTTTTCCCTCCTCCAACAGTTCCAACAAGAGAGTTTGTTGCAGATGCACTTGCCCCTTCTCTTGATTTGAAGTTTTTCTGACATCGAAGAGAAAACAAGCTCCTTCAAACTGGTTGCAGATGGTGTTATACAAAGCTTTCGCAAGTGTTGTTTTGCCAATACCACCAATTCCATAAATCCCCACCATGGAAGTGCTGTCACTAGACTTGAGATCTAGAAGTGACTTCACTTCCTCAACTTTAAACTGCAGCCCAACCATGTCCTCATCAATGTGTAACTGTTTTGAAGATAGTAATTTAGCATCGGCCTTGCAAACAATATCTTGAATGAACTTGTATTCATACCTGCATATATAATATGCAAAAATTGTTCTGCAATCATGATGTTGATCATGAAGAATTTTATTTTATTTTTGATTAATGAGGATCTATTTCATTAAACGAAAGACAAAATAAGCTGCATCAACCTGTAGAAATACATATATAACACAAGATCATCAACTCAAAACAACTGAATAACGTAAAAAATAGTGCAAAATATAAAAATAATTTTAAGAAAACATAAGTTACATCAATAGACTTCTTATTTGGCAATTGACATTTCTGTATATCTTGTTGATTAAAATTTTAAATCAACTTGCATGGACTAGAATCTTCATGAAACATGGTTAAAGAATTGAAGAAGAAAAGTTTGAGTTGAAAACAATAATCATCTATTTACTAGAAGATGTTGGAAGCTTGAAGATTTTTGAAGAACATTCAAGAGAGTAGTACATCTACAACATTCTACAACATTGAAGAAATTCAAAATCAAATTGAATTGAAATTAGAAGATTATAGAAACTACATGAATACAAGTTGAAAGATGATTCATGAAGCCAACTCATGAAATGGTAGTCATCACAAAATTGATTTGTGATTCATAAATTATTATTTTAGTAGGAAGCATTGCCTATATAAAGGCACATATGCCTTGTGTATTATGTGTGTTCTATAATGAAATGTGTATGTTTTGAAATGTGAAAATTCTCTCCTTTGTTTTTATGAGTGTTAGTGAGTTTGAGAGTTGAAAAATATGATAGTGTCATTTATATGAGTGAGTGATCCTAGGGCCAATTAGTTGTGGGAATTACTACTTACATATCTGAATTGTTTCACTTTATTTGGTCTGTTTTCAATTTTAAGAAAATTGCTAATTTGATTTTGGGAGAGGATAGTTGTTAGTTAAGACTTAAGAATCAAATCAGGGCTGTTTCACATGTATTAATAGCCACCAAAATGCAAAAGCCTTTATAAATGAGAAAGTAATGTTTCAATGACAGGTGAAGTTACACTTGCGCCTTAATCTAGTCCTCAGTTTCCATTTACTCAATTTGGTCCCCAACTTGGCATCCATGACTCATGTTATTCCTTATCTTGTTTTGGTCACACAACCGTTAATGACCTGCTGAGAAAAATTGCCGGCAGCCATGCTGCACTCCTAATGGCCATCTCAGGTGTCCCTCTAGAACCATAAACCCTAAACTCTAAACTCTTCAATGACCTTCCTTCTCACACTTAGAAAATCTTAAATTTGTTAGTGTACCAACAATTGAGAGAAAACATAATATTTATTAATTATTACCTTGTATATAATACAATAAATAAAAAAAAATTATACCTCCATGATTAAATAATCCTTAAGACAAGGTTCGACTAGTACTTACTTACCCCTCTCTCAAAACATGTCCTGAAATTTGGGATACATCAAACAATGCTGACCTCCATTTCTTCACCTTCTCAGAGCCACAACCATACCTAAGTTCGTGAGCAGCCATGGCTTTTTCATAACTCTTTCTCTGATACCGTACATCAGAGGGAGCTACTTTGTAGAAGATTGGAAACAAGAGCATATTCTTCTCGTTCCGGCACTCGAGGATCTTCACGAGTTCATCAAGGCACCACTTGGAAGCAGCATAATTTTCAGAGAAAACAACAATCGAAATCCTTGAATGTTCAATTGTTTTAAGAAGATTAGGTCCAATAGAGTCGCCTATCCTGAGATTCTCATTGTCCATGAAGGTTTTGATTCCCTTGCGGGACAAAGCTTCGTAGAGATAACCTGTGAAGGTGTGACGCGTGTCCTCACCCCTAAAGCTCAAGAAAATGTCGTAGTTACTCTTGTTGGTTTCAGAAGATTCACCTGCATCTGCATTTGCCATCTCTGTTATGAGGAGAAGAGCACTACAAGCAAAAGAGTGTACTTGTAAGTTGTAATGGTGTGCTTCATAAAATTATTCGGAATCTGAAATTCGTTTTAATTACAGAGCATGGATTGACTCATTAATCAACTAAAGTTTACTTGCAGTCATACTGATATTCGACGAACTTTCGTCCTGGGCCATCAATAATTTGCTCACTATTCACATCATTAACAAAAACGGACACCTCATCACCGTTACCTCTAGATCAGCATTTTCCATTGCCATTTTGAACTCCAATTCTACAGAGACGTATAATTATTACATATTTTATACAGTGAGAATATAAATATATTTTTTAATTTTAAAAAATTAAAATATTTACATTTAAAAAGATTAAAAAATTTATTTAAAAATTTTTAGAAAATTAGATATAAATATATTATTTTTAAATTAATTTTTATAATTAAAATAAAATATCTTAATTTAAATTAATTTTTTATATTTATTATTTTTAAAAAAATTATTAATGATTTTTTAGAAATTAATATATTTAAAATGTAAATTTTTAAAGATTTATTTATCACCTTATTCTTTAACTTAATATTCATATGTTGGCTTTTTTATTTTTGTTGGTACAAAAAATTATTTTTTGTTTGATAAGAGAAGTTTCGACTATCAAAAATTTCGACTACAGAAACAGAGATGGATAAGTTGAAATCAAAGAAAAACAGTACAAAGAGCTTTAAACTCGAAAAGTAGTTATTACCTTTCTTTTAGCATCAAAACTTACTACTCGATCATCAAGACTGAGTAGAGAATATGGGTATCAAAACTTAAGGATCAGAATTTTTCATGGTTAAAGGAAGGTCATGGCTCGGAAAAAAGAGGAGGTAAAATAATAGACAACATACTCTATAGCAAGTGTATTTCCATAGTTTATAAATAGTAGAAACTCAAAAGAATTTGGAGACTTCAATCAAGAATACTAGATTATCACACAAACTCATAAGATTTTCCGTCTCTACAACGCAACAGAAGAACATATAATGCAAGTGCATGTGAGTGTTAGAAGTTTATTTTTAGCTTGTTTGCTTTTGTTTATTTGATCTATTTTTGTTTGTTTTCTTTGAAATTTTGTTATTATTTTTTTATCAATATTTTATATTTTTATTGTCTTATTTATTTATTTATTTATTTATTTATTGTCTTTTTTAAATAATTCTGTCACTAGTAATTTCAACATAAAATTATTTTGACACCATAATTAAGTAATTTTCGGATCGAACTTACTCTTTTTTCAGAAAAATTGTATCTACTTTCCAATACATAAGATCTTGATACAAGTTCGTTTCGACACTATCTATCGAAGTCGACTAAAAAACGAGTGAAACAATTTCGAATATTAAAAATGATTGATAAAAAAACAAGAAAGTAAAAAAATGATTGAAAAAACCTTAACAAAGTAACTACTATCTTAGTTTTTTTAAGTTTTGGATTAATGAATATCTTTGAGCCATTATTTAAGTAGTTTTATGAATAAATGACCATTTGTACCCATGAGAGATGAAAACGCTGACATTTATACCCATGAAAGCTCGAAACTAATCTTGTACCCATGATAGATGCTGTCCGTCTGATAAAAGTGCCCTGACTTGAATCTGAGCTTGGTTCGTGGGTTTCCAAACCTACGTGGCACTCCCACCCCCAAAGCTCCCAGCAGCATCAGACAAGCCAAAATGTTCATACAGTAGCATGAATCAAAACAGCAAAATTTTCAAACAGTAGCATGAATCAAAACAAACAGAAGCGGCGGCCTGGTAGTGGCACTACTTCAATTGCAGCAGCGGAGAGTGAACGCAGCCATGAAACAGGAGAAAACGGAGGGGATGGAAGACACAGGGGGTGCACCCTGTTCTGATCGTTCCATGGGAGAACGGGAAACGGGGCTGGAATCGCAACGGTGCTAGGCTGGTTCGTGATGGTGAGACGGGATGACAGAGAAGGAAGAAGAAAGGGGGAAAGGGGCTCATCGTCGGTGTCGCTGTGGCTCGTCGATGGCGTGGCGGTTCGGCCAGTGAGAGAGAGGGAGGAGAAGGTGGCCGGTTCGTTGGTGTGGCTGAGGAAGACAGAGAACACGCAAAGGGGAGAAAAGGGAAGAGGGTTGCGGTGGCTCGTAGAGGCCGACGGTGATGGTTGGCGGAGCTAGGGTTCGAACAGGAGAGTGGTAACGGGTTGGAACGCCGTAAGGACGCTGCGGAGAAGGTTGAGTGTCGCGGCTGTTTGGTGGCAGACGAGAGGAGACCCAGGAATGGAGAAGGTGGCCCCTGCCGCTCTGGGCTTTGGTGGAGATGAGGAGTTGGCGTTGTGGGATGTCATCTATTAAGTGCTCTTCTCCACTATCTCAACCTTCATTACCATCCTCGTTGGATAGCTTTCGTATGGGGATTTGTTTTAACTTTCATCCGAATGATGCTGATAAGATATATCATGAGCCATTAGTTAGCTGCAAGGGATGAGAGAGGCCTTACGAGGGCTCTTTCCCACTTAATAGATTCATTCCTTCGTCATTGGCAAATGCCAAATCTACTGTTTTAACACTCAGAAAAAAACGGTTTTTGGGCTCAGCGGAGGTGAGAAGAGGGGAAGAAGAAGAGAAAGGGGCGCGCGGTGTGAGTTGTCGCCGGAGGTTGTGGTGAAAGGGGTGGCTGTGGCGGTGTTGAGGTGATGGTGATGGAGGTTATGGTGGCTGGGAAGAGATAGTGATGGATGGGGATGATGGTGAATGGTTGGCTCAGATATGGCTTTGGGGGGTGGGAGTGCCACGTAGGTTTGGAAATCCACGAAACAAAGCTCAGATTTAAGCCAGTGCATTTTTGTCAGACGAACAGCATCTATCATGGGTACAAGATTAGTTTCGAGCTTACATGGGTATAAATGTCAGCGTTTTCATCTCTCATGGGTACAAATGGTCATTTATTCTAGTTTTGTTAATAGAATATAACTCACTATTAACACTTTGTCGGTCAGTAATTCTAAAAGAATTAAGTAATAACTATATATTTTCTTCTTTTTTTATTAAATAATATTTGAATCTATGGATGGTAATGAAGGTGGATAGGGGCAGGTTTTTACTCTATCTGATTCCGTTCCGCCCTACAATAACTCGCATAAAATTTGTCTCGTTCCTATTCGCAAATAGTAAAAAGTTGAACCCTAACCCGCTCCTGCAGGTACCCGTCCTGCCCCTATAATTATTAAAATTCAATAAATAAAATTAAATTTTAAAATTTATATAACTATCATAACATACATAACATAAATTAAAGTAAAAATTTAAATATTATAATATTATTAATCATTTTACTAATTATTTTACATATATTATACATATTATATATTAAAAATTATATATATTATATATATCGGGATGAGTATTACTTAAACTTAATCCTATCCAAAAACCCGTCTTAACAAAAATCTGCTCTAAACATATTAGAACGAAATAAATACATGTGAGTTATATTCATAAATAGGGATAGTGTTACCATCCCTATTTGAATCTATAATAATTTTATACATATATATTACTCAAATTACTCGTCACACAAGCTATTCTAAGCGACTTTATTAGGGTGGATGAAATAACACCTGAATCATGTTAAACAATTAATATTTTTATAGCTAATACTAAAAAAAATACAAACAAACAAATTAACTAAACAAATATGTTCTTCCTCTTGAAAATAGAACTATTGTTACATATATTCTAAATAATTATTAATGGATTAGATTTTCTATTAAACTTTTACATTATCAACTTAGTTATATAAATTACCAAGTCATGTTCTATACATAAAAAACAAAAGATATAATCAAGAAAAAAGAGAATAACATATCCCTGACTTTTAGAAAAGAAGAAATTGATTTATTGGAAAGAGATTGGATTTCTTGATCAAGCTTTTGTAATGCTTCTCTAGTCTTATCGGAATCTCTTATATTGCTGTAAATTCTCCTTCACTGTATGAACTATAAAATCATTAGAAGGATTTGATATTAGCCTCTTATTCTTTAATAATATGTCATTATTATGTTTATTGTACACTAAGTTTTCACATAGCGGTGACTGCTTATAGAAGCAGAAAAGCTGAAGAGAAGAGAGCATTATTTGATTTATTTCAAGTATAGTGAGAACTAATGATGAAGGAGCTCAATTCTTTTTCTTTTTTCACTCAATTTAAATCTCATCCAATTATACAACACAAGCAAAGGAGTCGAAGATATCAAGATAATGTTGTGTATCACTGTATCTTCAGGTTTTAGTGCAAATTCCTTGTCTCAATATAAAAAGTTTAGGGCAAGATTTTTATTAAATTTTGATTAATATTTAATCAATAAAAGAATAGTAATAATTACACATCATTAAATATAATTTTATATTATTAAAAATATTAATAATAACTAATTGATGATTCTTAACACTTCTGACCCCAATATTTAGGCATTTTAGTCATTTCATCAAATTTACAAAGCATAGCCTGCCATTATTCTTTTTATTTCTTTTTTTTTTTATCTTTCACTTTTCCTGCTCAATTATTGAATGTAGATTGTCGAAATTAATAAAATAAAAATTACAAGGTGGCGTTAAATATATACCACATGCTCAAAGGGCATAAAATTTCACATAAAATTAGACCATGTAAAAAGCGGTCTTAAAAGTACCTTATAATAAAATAAAAATATTACGTGTATATAAAAAAGTTATNTTCATCATGAGAACTTGAATGATCAAGTACCTAGACACGTTTCAAGTATGATGCCTCTTTCTCTTGTACAATAAGATCTGGAAATTTAGGTACTGAAAGATTTCTTTTTGATGAGTTAATTGTTTTTTATATTAATAAAAATTAATCTCAAATTAATAACATCAATGATGTATAGAACAAAAATAAATTTTTCTTAGAACATACAAGAAATTTTTAAAAATATGTATAATATCTTTCTTTGTAGAATTTTGTAAAAAGAAATTCACATCAATTAATAAAAAATATCCTTGTCATCTCAAGATTTAATTAGCATTGGATTCATTTTAAAGTGTTTTTCTACCTATTTTCTCATAATATAACATTATCATGTTTTAAACATTAAAATAGATTAAGAGTCTCCAAATCCTTTACATAAACTGTAGCATCTCTAAGTTAAATAAACCACAAAATAAAGTGTCTTTTTGTTTCAGCTATACGTTACAGTTGCATTGCCTCTTGTATACATTTAAGTTTTAACTGCTAACTAAATAGATTTTAATTCTACTTAACGTCGTTAACTATTTAACTTATTTAATCTGAGTTAGTAATTTTACTTTAGAGATTTTCTGAGAGATGTTTAATACAGAATGATTATATTGAAAATTCAAAAGTTTAAATTTTCAATATTTTTGTAATATATTTATTAAAAAAAATCAAACTCTCTTTTCTATAAATAACTTTAACAAGTGCATTTTAATAAAATCTTTTATTTTAAGGTGTTTATAAGATCCATCGTCCAATTAGTAAATGATCAAGCATACATGACATGAACTTTGGTTTATGGATAAATTCTTTATATGATATAAATAAGTTTTTTATTATGATTACATAAGTTACTTGTTAACTTAAAAAAAAAAAAGGTAACTTACATATTTAAAAATAAATTTAACATATTATCAGTATAATGAAATTTATATATTATCATATCAGAAAAATAAAACTTAAATTTTACACGCACTATTTGAATTATTATGAAAAATAAAAATGAATGGACATAATTTAAAACATTTTAAACCATTTTACCAATTAAGAATTATCACCATGATATAAATAACAAGAAATTTGTTTTCCATGCTGACTAAATGAATTATAAAATAAAATGTATTTTAACAGCAAAAAACCAGACAACTAGATTTTACCTAAATCTAAACTGATTTATAGTATTTAAATAATTAAATAAAATTCAATAAAATGGAAGATTTTTTCTTAGCCAAATTGCATATGTCCCACACATGGACAATTGTACCCTTGATTCTCATGATGAAATTTCTACCTTTGGAAAAAAATGCATTATTGCAACATTTTCTTTTGCACTAAGGCAAAAGTTTACCATAATCTTCTCATTCACATTTCACTCAATAAAAATCTTTGCAACAAGAAAAGAGAAAAATAAAAAATAAAAATAAACAGCAGAAAGAGAAAGAGAAAGAGAAAGAGAGAGAAAAAGCGTTGGGGGTGCTGAGTGCGGTGCGGTGCGCGAGGGTAAACAGAAAACTGAAAAAAAAAAAGAAAAAAAAAATGAAGAAATCGTCAGGAAGCGCTGCAGAGAAGAAGAGAGTGCGACGTTCCTCCGCCGCACCAGATCCCAGCTCCGACGCCCCTCTTAGGGTTTATCTCTTCTCCCATTTCCTTCTCAATCTAGGGTTCCATTTTTCCAATTCCAACTTTTATTTTTATTTTTTATTTTTTTAATAATCATGGTTGTAGGATTATGAATTTATGACTTCTTAGAAGATGACATTCTCATAATTTCTTTCAATTGCGAATATTTTTATTTTCTTTCGGGATTTTAGGCTGGAACTCATGGGTTTTGTGCTTATGCATCTGAATTTCATGGCTTTTTGTTTTTTTTTTTTATTATTATTGTTGATTGAGAAATTTGTGTTTGTTATGTACAGTCATTTAGTTACTTACAGTGAAGGGTGTGCTTGCACTGGGTTGAAACATTATGGATCGAATTTTATTTATTTGTTATTTATACTGATTAATGTTGTTGTAGTCGTTCTAGGTCAGTTGGTCAAATGAAGCAGTTGTTTAAGATAGAGTTTTTGATTTAGTTGTCAATGTCTCTCTTTTAGTTTCATCTGTATTTTCCTTAGGATATGAAATTTTTGGTGAAATTAGAAGCTCTAATGTAGTTCTTAATTCTTATTTGACATTTAATCTGGTGTGTATTTGAACTTATGTGTTGATCTAGACTTCATGTCAATTTCTGATTTTCTGGAACTATTTTCATTCCTAGATAGTTTTACAGGGTATATTTAGTGGTTCTCCATTTTTTTTTGGCCCCCCATTTTGTACAGCAAGTTAAAGTTGTTTCTGTCATCTTTTGCATTTGTGTTGAGGCTGTTTTGTTTTTCAGAAACAAGCTGCCAAGAAAGATGTGTTTCAAGTGTTTGCTGAGAAGGTTAGGGACCATAAGGATTTGGTTTCTAGGTGGGCCGTTCTACAGGAGACACGTGTTGAATATTTTAGAGGGAAGGATTTTGTGAGCTTCATGAAAAATCATCCAGAACTCAAAGATGTTCTCGAATCAGACAAGAACTTAGAAACAGAAGATATTGCTAACACTCTACTTGCCAAAAATCTTCTAGTGCGCTGTGATCGCGTAGTAAAAACTGTTCGCCCCGGGAAGAAAAAGCTGTCTACTTGGCCTGCACATTTAGAAATTTTCCCTGTACGTACATTTTATTTTGGCGCGAGCTTCTTTATTGCAGTAATTGAATTGCAGTGGTTATGATAGAAAGTTGTTATTTTTAGAATTCTTCATCCGCTGCATTGCTGCTCTATTTAAATATTATATTCATTTTTGGTCTTTATTGCTTATCGGTTGTCTTGTTTCTTCTTTCTCTGGTTTTTGCACGCCTTTTTTATGCAACTTATTACAGATGTATCTAGGGAGTAATCATAATAAATTGATGATGAGTTTGAAGTGAAAGCTAGAACTGGCTGAAGTTGTACCTAAAATTTAAAAAGAATCTATGGTCACCATTAATGGACATATGTGTCTGCTGTACATGGTTACTTGTGCTATACTTGGAAATGAATAACCTGATGGTTTAATCCATGCACGTCATCTTATTCTTGGGTTTATCTTTCATAGGTATGGTTTCAATTTACTGTATGAACTGCAGTAATCAGTAGCCGATGCATTTTTAGACTGGTGCGCTTTTGTCCTATCTGTATTTCATTGATGTATCTGTGGTTATATTGAGATATATTTACATTTATCTTCTATATTTTGGCGATCAGGGTTTTATATGTCTTTAAAAAGAACAAAATAAATAATATTTTGCTATTTCTTTTTTAGAAGATTTATATACAAGCACTGTAAACTGTATATAAATTTTAAATGCATATTCGTTCATATCATCTTAGCGTCCAGTTTTATCTTTGCATTAGACTGAAGTGATTTGATTTCTTTGGTTTTGAATCTGACAGAATTAAATTGTCTTTGGCAGGAGCAAGTATTTTCTGAAAATGATGCCTTTTTTGCATGGACATTTGTAAAACGCCATCCACTTTGGCAGACACTCCTATCATTCTTCTGGCCTGTGTTAACATTGGCTATTTGCTTGTTTCCTGTGTATCCTCATCGCTGCAAGCTACTAATACTTTACTCGTGTGCTGGGATCCTTTTTCTAATTCTCTCTCTACTCCTGAGTAAGTTCTGTTTTTCTTTAAAATTTGATTGTTTTCCTACTTTCTTTACTTTTCTTGGAGTTTTGATTGTGGCTTTACTGTTTTAGATTCTTGTTACTGATTTTCACTTCTGAAGTAAATATTATTATAGCCCTGGAGTGGTTAATGTTCATATATAATATTTATGAAAATATAACAATTAAAGACTATTTATTTTCTATATACCTAAACGCTGGATTTTTATGATTTGTCAATTCTATTCTGTTTAATCAATGCATTCCAAACACACGAGTTTAAACCCATGAAATACATATGGAAATGTTGTGACATTATAATGAGTGTTTATGTGTATGTTTATACCTGATATTAGTATTCTGCTTGCAGTTTTCCTAGAACACCTAGTTGTATGATGACCATTTTGTTTTTTCAATTTCCTGGTCATTACTTCATAAAGTCAAGTTGTCTTCAGTGGCTTTTTCCAAGAGTGGACTCAATCTATAAATGTCTTAGGTTAAATGGTCATGATTGACTGTTTGAATTTTCCCGATACGTTTGCATTTGTAAGTTTTGGTTAGAAGTGGTTCTGTGATTTATGCTTGAATAGTGACCTTAGTCTGCTTTAGTGATTCATAGGGGACTAATGTCTATTCTTTATATTGTAGTAAGAGCTGCAATGTTTGGTGTACTCTATATTATACTTGGAAAGAGGGTATGGTTTTTCCCGAATATCCTTGCCGAGGAAGCAACACTGCGAGAGTTGTTTAGATTTTGGCCCAAGAAAGATGAAGAGGAAAGACCTAAGTGGACAACTAGGATTTTCTATGCCATACTGGCTGTGCTGTTCATATTGTTGCTGAGGCATCATGCACCTGATGAAGCCGCCAGAGCAAGGTGTGTTCCTTGACTTGATGGAAACTCTTTACTGTTCTTTCTATCGCTTACTACCTCGTTGCATTGTACAAGTCATGGTTTCTTTTATGGCATGCTTGAATGAAGTTTTTAACTTTCTACAGGTATCAGAAGAGGGTATCTAACATCATTGATGATGTTCTTGAATGGTCTCCAAGTTTAGCCCTGTCTGGAATGATGGATAAGCAACAAAATGTGTCTAATGCCACAGGATCCCCTGATCCTGCCTCACAACCAAACAGAACTGCTGGTGAGCATAGCGCTCCACCTGATGGTGATGAAGATGATATAAATACTTCTGCGGAACAGTATAATACTGAAGTAATTGATAACAACATAGATGATGCAAGTGAAGATGATAAACATCAGCATGATTAAAAGTGAAAAAAAAAACTAAATTAAATATCTCTAGTCACTAGAACACAATTTTCCTTTTGCTTTAAGAGTGTAAAAGTACCATGTATGAAATAATATTAACAGTAAAGTCCTTCCTTCTTGAATCTATGCTTTGTAGAGGATTATATATGGCGTAATGTGAGTTTTTCAACGCGATTAATAGGGTGGAAGATCACACAATTGTTTTATAGTTAAGATGGAAATACTTATTAGCTGATACACAAGTTGATAACAAATTTATTTATGGTAATTGAACTACCTCTAGTAGAGAGGTATCAACAAGATTTTAGTCAGATCGCTGCAAAGAAATATGTTTCAGTGCCATTATATTTTCATTTTGCGAAATTTTTTTGTATATACTTCTTTGATGTTTGTAATTAAAACAAAGGATCATAGATCTGCCACAGCAGGTTTGCGATGGAAGTGGAGAAATTTGGCTAATTTTTTTTGTTATGGAAGTAAAAGTGGTAATATACCTTAATATTGTAATTTTTGGGGTGGGTCCAATTTCTGTACTTAAAATTTTTTAGTCCGATTTGTGTATCTTTCAGAAATCGGACCGTCCGATTTCTGTACTTCTACAAATCCGACGGTTCGATTTCTGTACCTCTACAAATCGGACAGTCCGATTTCTGCTTCTCTAGTAAAACGATTCCACATTTGAGTATAATACCCCAACAATCCACATTTAAAAAAAAACGCCACTACCACTCCAATATTAAAAATAAAAAGTTCGAGAAATTCTTTCACCTGCCTTGACATAACCAGTTTGATGTATGTCGTTTTATGATTTTTTTTTTTAATTATAATAAAATTTATGAAGGACTTATTTGTCAAATAGTCTATTAAATCTTTATTAAAACTTTGTTTAGTAAAACGATATAGTAAATACCTTTGATTACACGATAGTCTTAGATGAATTTGGTGATATTCTTTGGTTAAATTTTTTTTATTAAATATATTAATATTGATTTTATATAGCAAAAATTATAACAGTGAAATAATTAAAATGATTATATAAATAAATTATCCGAAATCGATAATCACATTCTAATTTAATGTAGTTTTGTTATAAATGTACTTTGTATTACGTGTAATATGTTCAAATTTGAGTAGCAAATCTGCTGTGTCTATTGACATTCATAATTTTTATGTAGTCTGATATAAACTCTTGGTTAAAATATGTATTTTTAACATAATATATAGTAAGACAAATTATATTTTTTTTTTAGAATTGCTTTTATAGCCAATTCAATATGTATTATACTTTTTTTTTTTCAATATGTATTATACCTAACTATACAAAATGTCATTGTGACACCTAGTTAAACATAATAGGTTGTTATAAAACAAACAGTTCTACTTTAGTTTGAAAAAAAAACCTCTTCCATTCAGGCTATATAAACTTGGAAAAATAACTCTATGAAATAAAATTACAGTTTTAGACCGAAGAACATCACTATATACACCAAATACTGTTATATGCTCAATTATATTTACCGTTCTACCAAAATTTCAACAAAAATTTTTAATATACATAATAAACAAATTAAGTCCCTAACATCGATCACAAAAAAATTCTTATAAGAAAACCCTTCAAAAAGTCATTTTGTAGTTCTGATTTCTAAAATAAGTAATAATGTATGAAGATTAAATCGAACATCAGTTCAATTGAGTTAACGAAAACTGATCATTATACTAATTCGGTTTAAATAAAAAACCAAGTGGTAATGAACTGATAAAAAATCGGTCAAACCGACATATTTTTTTAATTATTAATCGATCTAAAATAATAAAACACAAAAAAATATTTCTAAAAAAATATATGCAACCTTCGAAATAACTTTGTTGGACCTTGTCTTTTCCGTCAAAATATAGTATTTTTATTATTGGATAAACTACCAAAAATATATTTAAATAATTTTTTCACCAACAAAAATATCCCAAAATTTATTATCAACAAAAATATCCTCAACTAATTTTAAAATGCGACGAAAACGTCAAAAAGAAACTATTTTTTTTGTATGTGAAACGATTTTTGTATTTAACAAACCGTTTTTGCATTTGAACCAAAATTCTATATAATATTTAGATAACTGTTTAAAAAATACACACAAAAGATCGATCTCTATTTTTATTTTATTTTTTAAAAGTATTATTAATTGTTAAAAAACATAAAATATATACTAAATGAAAAATTATTAAATTTTAAAAATAAAATACTTCATTTTTTTAATTATGTTTGCAAAAAATTATATCAAAATTCAATCTCTAAAATAATTTTTTAAAATATATATTTATTATTGAATATTTTTATCATATTTTAAAATTATTTGAAGACATTTTTTCAATAACAAAATTTAAATGCATTTTTCATGGTTTAAAATTTTCAAAATCATAGAAACCTATTTGTCCCAGTCTCCAAAACTTGACATGTCATTGTGACAGGCACTCAGCTATTTTTTAGGCGTTAACGAATCAAAGCAATAGAAAAAACCAATCCGTTTAAGATTAATTTTTAGAAATGACATCACAAAAAAAATTCCTTCTTTGAATAATTAGTTACATACCTGAGTTGTATTGCTAGTGACGGATTAAACACCAAGCTAATTGATTTCTGTTAACCGTATTGCTGATAAAAAAGTTACTGATCTACCACTGAAGAATACACCCAAAACTTTCATTTAACTCCTACTCAACTATAGAAAAGATATAAACTACATGAATAAAATAATAATAATCATAACTAATGCCAATATTTTGTTATTTACACTACTATATTTGCACTTTTAAAATCTAAATATCTTCCAATTTGTGCACTTGTAAATTTTCTACTCTATGTAATTATCCTCCATAACTAACTTCACCAAAGCACTGCTAAAACTTTATAACACAAGCCCAACAAATAATGTTATGTGACCAGATTCATGAGTCAAATTGTCCTATGATGTCTCATCACGTTAACATTAAACAACCGGTGAGGTTACACAAGCTAAGAAAACCAGTCAAACTGAGAGTTGGTACATCAATAGTTTTGTTCCCATCAAAGTCTTCTGATCTGACCATCCATCTCGGCTTGAGCTCTCACTAACACTATTCACTCTGTACAAAATGCAAAAAGAATGAGAAAAGAATGGAGGATTGATTTTTGACTTCAACAGAAATCACATACCCCAATCACCATCATTCTTTCCCCAAACATCATTTCACACCATAAACAGAAACAAAGCCAAGAATGATTTGCCGCTTGGCATGTATATTTGCCAAGAATGTTTTACAGATAACCAAGGTATTCATCCAATATATGACACTAGGATACAAACCAACCTTGGCATCTATACCCCCCGCATGCAGGGGTCTACTGAATAGCAAGGCGCCTCGCCGATGCGTGCTCGTTGGTGATGCTTCCCCGTTGCTGACCCGAACAGTCCCCTTCGTCCACTCTGTCACCAGAATGCAAATGATAAGATTGCAAACCATTATGACTGTGGTAGGAGCCACTGCCATTTTCGTATTTGTCGTGCACTTTCGATCCCCTTGCATTTAGTTGCACATTGGGAGAGTTCCAAGTTTGATTGGAATCGCAAGGCAAAGGTTCAGAACCAGATGAACTGATTGACTGTGATGACAGGACTGGACCTGAACCATCCTTTTCCTTGCCCTTGTTTGAGCCCTCAACTTCAGATTTCTTTGCAAAACGCCCTCCGGTACCCCTTGCCCTTCTCATAGCATGCTGATGCCGAGATTCATGAAGATATGGCTGAGCAGAACAGATGTTAACAGAGTGTGAAGGAGGATGCCAGATGTGAATGTAGAATACATAAAAGCATGACCATAGAACTAGTAAAACCAAATTCTACATGTTCTTCAAAACATACTTGAATGGTTCATGAGCAGAGTTTATCGAATATAAGCTCTTAACTCTATAATTGCTTTCATCGCTTTTTAAGTCCATATACAGGTGACTTCTAATGATGTCAGAATTCTATTTGCAATCACAACCATGGTTCAGGAAAAAGCTACAAGAGTATTTTGAAAAACCAATTAGCAAAGAACAAATCACAATGACAAACCTATTGCACTCACAGATTAAGTCAGTGGAGTGCAAATTATGGCAAACTCATTTTTTAGGATTCAAACAAATGTTGAAGATTTGAGGTGAAGGAGCTTTACACTAGATTCTCTTATTTTAACCTTGTTTAATGGCCAGCAATTACTAGGCTTCCTTTCTACTTATCTTGTGCTATGCCAGACATTCTCAGATAAATTGAAATCCCTTCATGTCCTAACAAAAAGTTTTTAGCCAAACAAAGTGCAATATGAGGTTTACTGTTGTAGAAGGCAACATAGCAGCACTAAATTCTCACACTTGAAAACTGTGATTAGGTAGCACGTATACAATACAAAGGCAGTACCACAAAGATAAGAATAGCAAATACGCACAAAGGCAATACCTTTCTGGATTTTATTAGCTTCTTTTCAAGTTCTGCTTTTGCTCGAGCCTGTCTTCGCCTCAGAATTCCTTGGTATTGCTTAGCATTCACATAAACAGGCTCTTGTGCCATCTCAAGAGGCAATGGCATTCTGGCATGGGGCATTCCTATAAAAGGAGCAAATCCCTGATGGTAAAAATAAATAAAATATGGTTACTTATCTCACTGTTACCTGCATATTACCATTGCTTTAAAGAAACAGAAAAATCAACGAGAGACGAGATTACTATGAACAAAAACAAATCATGATGCTAGTTATCACCTGCACATGAAGTAACATTTAATCACATGTACCAACAATGATAAACAACACATACCAATTGCTGGGGTCCATAAGCTGCCATCATGCCCCCATAGTACGGATCTTGATAAGGATTTGTAGCACATGCCTGCATTGAAAGAATTTAAACAAAGTTAGGAGTTCCATTCTTCCTAAAACAGAAAAGCCCACATCTATAAATTCCAAAATAACAAAATCTCCATAAAAGAGATATGTAATAGGCACATATTTATGCCATTGAAACAAGTCATTGATATTTACAACATCCATGTTTTATATCTTTATAACAAAAAAGGAAAGTACATACAATTGAATGACCAACGAGTTCCAGCTGTGGAGCCTGAGCGAGGCCTTCTTCGCGCATTGAAGGTGCAGAATGCTGCATCCCTTGGTTTTCTTGCCCATAATTTCCTATGGAAAAGACGCATGATATTTAATCTCACATATATTTGCATAACTTCATGAAAAAAGTGCATGATTATAATTTTTAAGTGCCAATTCATCTTTTTTATCTTCTCTTAGTTTAACGTTTGTAAATAGCTAGAAATAACCTCAAAGCACCTGATTGATTAGGATCGGCAGGTTGTGAATCCTTGGCAGCATCATCATCTTCCTCATTCATCCCACTATTGGATAAGGACTGACCTTCCTCATTGGATTCTGATTCACCATTAGGGCATTCAAGAGAGGAGGAATTGGATGCATTTGCACCAGGCATTGCTTGAGGGATAGCACTGTAGCCACCACCATGCCACCAAGGCTCAGAACAAACACCACTAGGTTGAAAGGAATGTGGATCCGACCTCAGTCGATTTGCAGTTTCAGACTTGGACTGCATATCTTTAGATCACACAACTTATACCAATTACATAAATTCCATTCCTCATACTAAATCAAAGCTGAATAATTCTAGAAACAACAAGAAAGAAATCATTGGGATAACACAGATTTTATTTTCTACAGAATGTTATACAAGAAACTTGACAACCCAATGAAATAAATTATGATTCACTTTGAAATAGCAAATTATAAATCCTTGGCCAGCACAATTCAATAAACCTATTCATATTAACCTTAGAACAACATCAACCAACAGCTTCAGTAAAAGATATAAACAAAAGGAGCATAATTCTGAGACTATGTTACAAATCCTGTTAGTCATATTCAGTGAGTTAACCAAACAGAACCACAAGACATGCCAACGCATGCAACCTAACTGTCTGCCAGACAACGCAACACACTCCCCACGAAGCACCTAGAATTTCCCCAATTTTCCCACCTAATTACACTACCTTAATAGACCCAATTTCACCTTGTTCCCCCAAATTCCCACCCAACCCTAGCTCACATAAATCCTTAATCCGCCATAGCAAACAAAAAATAGTCGTTTCATGATTCCTCACAAGAATTCTCACAGCACAAGCCATGCAGCTACAGAATTATTCAACCCGGATTGAAAAGACCTTAAACGCACAAATTTCACCCCCTCAAGTACAAACGCAAAACCCTAATCCCCAACCAAAGAAACGAATCAACAAGACAAAATCAAACCAAATTCACCTAATCAATCAATAATTTTCAAAAGGGAACAACAAAACAACGGAAATTGAGCCAAAATCAAAGCAATCGACTCACCCGGGAAGAACCACAACCAGAAAACCCTAGATTTTGGGTCCTCAGAATCTGACAGAAAATTCAAAAGCGCTAATCTGATTCCCCTCTCTCTCTCTCTCACACACGCACTCGCACACTCTCTCTCTCTCTCTCTCTCTCTCTCTTCTCCTCTCAGTTACTCTCAATTTAGCAGAAGAAAAATATTAATACAAATAATTAAAAGAGAACATAAAAGGATAAGAAAATAAATAAAATAATAATTTGTAACCCTCAAAAAGTCTTGGTCTTTTAAAAGTCTCTAGTCCCCTTCCTCTTCTTCTAAAGTGCACGTTGCGTTACTTAAATCTTTCTTAGTAAGTGACAAAGGTAATGATGACGTCACCTAAATGTGGGGTCCATGAGGTTCTACTGCTGGGGGGCACGTGGCGCTTAGCGGGAGAAGGGGGACCGAGTGAGCCGGTGGAAGAGCGAAGCGTTTGGTGTGCGAGAAGCTGTGAAGTGCAAGGGGGAACCGGCGATAGCGGGTTGGAGAGTGGGTGAGGGGACTGATGACTGCGGGTAAGGGTATCAGGGCCCCTTCTATGAAAGGAAATTGTGGCCCACGTGACACGCACTTGACTAGCAGGAATCCGCGAAACGCGTGGCCTCTATGAGGGGACCACATCGTCCCAAACTTGACAGCAACCTTGACCACGTGTCCTCTTCTTGAGCTGCAAAAATGTCCTTCTTTTCTTTGTTTTTTATTTCTTTATAATTATAAAATGTAGTATTAAATTAATTTTCTTGAAAGCAATTATTGAGTGAATTTTCTCCGTTTATATTGAATTTTTTAAATAAATATTTCTTTTTTTATTTCTCAATATACGTATTTACAAGTAAATTATTAATTTAAATATTATTACTTATCTCATTTATATTATAAACGAGTTGATAATATATGTAAACGAAATAAAACACGTAATTGATAAACGTGTCATGGGGGCATATTTATTGTGTAACTGCACTTATGTAAACGAGATAAGCGCAAACAGCACTTATATATGTAATTCGTTCACAACAAATGGGTTGGATTGTATGAGAGATATGATGATACTACAAATAAAATTACTATCTAATTGTCGATGATCTTAAGACATACTATAGCTAAATAAGTGTGCGGTCCTCCAAATTTATGCATTTCCCTATCAAATTAACATAAAATGGGATCGTTATTTCGGTATACCTCCATCCCAAATCAACCATAAAAAGCTATAAAAGTGTAACTTCAAACATCATAAACTGACTTACAAATACTAAAGATTTTGACAGGTGTAATACGGAGACTCCAAATACATTTTGATGCGGTTTGCCTGCAATGTACGTGGTATTTTGCTCGATAAGACTCAACAACTCTATACTCAGCATTCCTTTTAATACTGTAATTCTTTATACCTAGCATGACAGCCTCCATGTTTTTTAATCTGTGCGTAATGCAAAATTCTACACCATCGTCTGCATTATAATCATCTCCCCCGTATTAAAAAATGAAATATCTTTATGTATCGCGCCAAGATTCAACGTGTGAGAGTGGTTAGGTACAATAAATAACTCCAAAACTGGCTTCAGGACAGGTAGAAGATACCGAATTGTTCCACCGACCGAGGTCTCTAGTACAATCTCCTCATCATCCAAAAAAAAAACACTTTTGTCGCTCTCGACAACGTATTCTTCATTCGACTCCTCAGTATCCACCTCCATATGTTCCACTAGACTAGCACAATATAGAGTTGGTGGTGCAAGAGGTGAGTTGTCTTGGACAAAAGTCGAGTATCCAGAACCACCACCTATGGCACCAACCTCCACAGCAAGCTTCATCACTTGTTGGACCATGATTCTCCCATGAACATCAAACATCAATCGCACACGCTCATCGTCATCCAACCAAAAAACACGAAATCAAAATATTCTATTTTTCATCGGTGCTAACAACTTATATTAATCGACGAGTGTCCAGTAGATTAAGATTTTCACTCTCAAAAGTAACTCCATCGTCACCCATACTTATATGAGAATTAGAATATACACTCATAAAAATATATTCAAACACTCTTACTAAACCTTTTGAGAGAACAAAGAAGAAAAAATAGTAAGAAGAAGTGATTTGCTTGTAGTCAACACCACTACTTGCAAATCATTTTATAGCTGAATTATATTTGTCGTATTATATCTCGTTTACAGTATAAATGACTTTAGTATAACTTTATCTCGTTTACAGTATAAATGAGTTAGTAATACAATTATAAACGTGATACGTTGAAATCCAACTCCGACATGTGTCTCATGTGCACCCAATTTCTTTGGATAAATTATGTGTCTTATCTCGTATAAATGAGATATGTAAATTACCAACTCATTTATACCGTAAGTGAAATAAGTAATAATGCTTCAATTGGTAATTTATCTGTAAATTATGTATATCGATAAATAAAAGAAATAAAATATTTATTTAAAAAAATCTGTTTTATTCTATTACCATTTTTTACTATTTTAAAAGGTGTAGTCCAATGGGGTTGGCAATAGTCTAAAATAGAATTTAGACTCTATCTTAACTCTGTTTACAAATTTAAAATTTTTTAAAACCCAATTTTACTCTACTCTTAATTTTATGCAGTGTTTGGTTCAACAGAATATGGGGGGAAAGAAAACACATGAAAAGAAATTGGGTGGAAAATTAAATTTTGCTCTGTTTAGATCCCCAAAGAAAATGAAGAGAAATGAAAAGAGTGGAGTGTCGTAAAGCATAATATTTTCTCTTCTCCTATGAGATGAAAACGGATAAAAAAGAACAAATAAAAACACAATTATGTATTTGCCCTTTTAGTAAATAGAGAATTAAAATTTCCCAATTTACTTTCATCCAAATCTGAAAACTTATCTCGTGTCTTCTCTCTATTTTCTAACCAGCGCCACCCAGGTCTTATTGTCTCATCCACAATGCCGTCGCGGCATCATTATCGTCATCACAGGTCCATCGCAACTACATCTCTTCTTACTCAAGACAAATGTGAGTTTTCTGTCGTTTTCTTTGTTTCTCCCAAATTTCCTTCAAATCGATGCTTTGCTTCTTCAGTTGAAGTTGTAGAGGTTTTTTATCCATTTTCTGAGTTCTATAATTATGGATTCTTCTTTAATTTGAGTTAGCTTAGATGGATCGTCGTAGAAAGCGATCATGCAAGCACGTTTTTATTTTTTTGGAACGCAACTTTTCTGTTTTTTTTAGTTGGTTCATTATTTTTTACATGTGTGAGAGGGGTCTATGTTAGGTTTAATTCATGCTGCAACTGATTTTGGGTATAAAAATAAATCCCCCCAAATGATGTGAAATATGACAAATTGGTTATGGTTGTATACACTGCTACAGTAGTTGTTCCATGATTGAACTAATTCATTATTGAATTAATTGATGATACATACCAATGATTACTTGAGATGATGTTGGGCTATTTGCTATATATGACGCAATAAGTTGATGATAATATATGTGAATTATTTGAGTGATTTGTGGTTGGATTGCTATGTGGAGTAGTGAAGAGATTTTTGATTTCATATGAGTATGCCTAAACGTAAAAGTGACAAAAAATGGTGATTTATTAATTCTGAGTATTTGGGACTGATTTAATATTTTCAACAAATCACAATAAATAAAAAAAAAGTTAGAATGCAAGATTAGAGTGAGTAAAAAGTTAGGAATCAAATTTTGTCCTCTCAAAATCCGAAGTTACATGTTGCAGTCTTGCAGAATTATGCAGTTTTGGACAACACTTTGTGAACAAAATTGGGAGCAATCTAGCAACTCAAAACGAGTGAAGTTATTTTTTTATGAAATCTTCAGATGTCTAAATTGTTCTCCTAAAATTTCAGAATTTTTTGATACGTAGTTTGGGAGATATGATTTTTAGAAAATGGACATTTTCTGCAAAAATAATGTTGTCCGAATTCTGGAACAGCAATTTCAAAATCACATATCTCGAGACTCTGAAACTTTTTCGAGATGCAACCAAAGAAGGCTGAAATATTAGGATGTGTAGTATTTTATGTCCAAATTTTAGGACGATTCAAGTTTTGTAGAGAAAGGTGTGCCTTTCGAAAGTAGAGTTGTTCACTGTTATGACAGCACCCTTTCTTTAAAATAAAATAATATTTGGAGAGGCATAACTTTTTCTAGAGACGTAAAAATGCTCAAGGACTTAAAATGGATAACATATTGGTAAGTGTAGTTCAACCACACCAAAATTTAGGAGAATTCAACCAAAGATGGATTTTATATAATTTTTTTAAATTAGTTACTGCTTGCTGTTTTTTTTTTTTTTAAGTGTACTAAATTAGTAGCTGGTTTTCAAAAAATCATATGATATTAAATTCTTAGGACGCAGTTGCGAAACAAAAACCAAAGTAAATTTTAGGATTCCTATTTGAAATAAATAATAATTTATTTGGATTTTCTTTTTTTCCTTTATTTTATATGTATAATACATTAGGTACATGTATAATATGTTATACCTCTTATATTTGCATATATGTGTAATAATATATTAAGTATATGTATAATATGTTATATCCTTTTTGTCACTTTTTGAGTGTTTTTATTATTGATATGTCCACTCTGAATATTATATTTTCATTGATGGATACTGAAAATTTTGAAGATAAGAATTTTGAAGATAGAACAAACGTCATATATGAATCAGACTTTTAAGTAAATCAAATCACTTCTATTGACCAATATCATCCTGAACCAATACAAAACTTAACTCTATTAGTGAAGAGTTAGAAAAGAGACAACATATCTGTGTCACATCTGTTTCATGTGTTACCGCGCATGCATTGTATACTTTGGAATTATTGTCACAATATAGGCCTAGACAAATTAATGACGATAACTTGAAAAGAGAAATTAGGCGTACTCAACTATTGACACAGTTATTGAAATCTGAAAAATACCAAGATGTCATACGTATGGGCCCTGAAACATTTAGGCAGTTGTGTCAAAAACTAAGAGGAATTGGTAGAGTAAAGGATTCAACTCGCTCTACGGTTGAAGAGCAAGTAGCTAAATTCCAACATATTATAAGGCATAATGTGAAAACTAGAACCATGTCTTTCTTCTTTCACCGTTCAGGGGAGATAATTAATCGTCACTTTCACAACGTCCTACATGCTATTCTATCGTTAGAGGGAGACTTCTTCAAGCAACCGTCTGGTGAGGGTGTTTCTTATGAAATATTTCATAATAGTCGATTCTATCCGTTTTTCAAGGTACTAAATCCTTTAATTTACCTGCTAAATTATATGTATCTGTCAACAAAATAATTATAAAAATATTATATTAATATGTTAACATACTTTCTAAAAAAGGACTGCATTGGAGTCATAGATGGTACTCATAGCGTGTCAAGGTACCAAGGGTGGAAGCTCCTCGTTTTCGCGGAAGAAAATATCACCCCACACAAAATGTGTTAGCTGCCTGCGGGTTTGATATGAAATTCACTTATGTGTTGTCTAGTTGGGAAGGAACTGTCTCTGACTCGAGAATTTTGAAAGATGTTCTAAATAGAGAATATCTACTTCGAATCCCCGAAGGTCTGTGATAGTGTAATTTATAAAATTGTCTACATAAATTCAAATTCATAGACACAATATGTTATACTTTAATTTGTGTATGCAACTGTTGTAGGAAAATTTTATCTAGGCGATACTGGATTTATGCTAAAGCCTGTGATACTTACACCATATAGAGGTGTTCGGTATCACCTAAAAGAGTATTCAGTACGTGAGTCCCAAAATCCGAAAGAACTATTCAACCATCGCCGTTCTTCATTATGAAATGTCATCGAAAGATGTTTCGGAGTTCTAAATAAAAGATTTCCAATTATAGCTGATGACACTGAACCTTATTATTCATTTGAAACTATGAGAGACATTTTTTTGACATGTATATTACATAAATTTTTTATGGGTGTGGATGTTGATCAATCTATAATTGATGCGGTTGATCGAGAATTGCTACAAGAACGCAACATAGATAGATCACAATCAAATCAACAACGTGATGAGGAATATAGATATGCAGCAATGCTACGAGATAATATTGCAGCTGAAATGTAGAATGTGCATCGAACTTTATGAGTGATTATATGTTTCATATATATGAATATGTATATATATGTATTTTACAGTTAGAATTGTTTAATTAGATTTTTTTAAGAAATTTTTATACAGGTTAGATAATGCCAAATAAAGAAAATAAAACAACAGAAGCTAATCAACCTTCTAAAGACAACTTCAGATGGTCTGATGAGATGGATGAAGTTCTACTGAATGCATTAGCAGAAGAAGTATTGAAAGATAATAGACACGATAGCTCGTGAACAACTGAAGCATATGCCAATGTTGTGAAGACTTTGAGCATAGCAATAGGCCCACACATAACAAAGAACCACATTAAAAATAGAATGAAGACATTAAAAGATTATTTTGTTGAGGCATATGACTTATTTCATCACTTAAGTGGATTTGCATGGAATCTTGTTACTAGAAAATTTGAAGCTGAAGAAGAAGTGTAGCAAAACTTTATTAAAGTATCTTATACTTTTTTATTACTTATACGAATGACCAAGTTAGTCACAAAATAATTTTAACATTTTTTTACGCAGGAGAATCTACATGGAGAAAAATGGAAGAAAATGCAAATTAAGCATTATGATCTTTGAAGGAGTTGTTCGAAGCTGATAGAGCTATCGGTAAATGGGCTACTACTTCACGAGAAAGAATTCAACAACTTGATAGAGATCCCATTGATTTGAATGCCTTATTTGAAAACATTGGATTTTCTGACATAGATGTTAATATGGGATATGATACTCCTTCATTTTCTGCTAATTTAGATTCACTAAGTGCTCCTCATAGTCAGCCAAATCAATTAGGTGGGACTTCAACGTCAAGAGGAACAAAGCGTAAGTCTCCTATGAATGATTTTTTGGAGGCACAATATGAAAAAGTTGCTTTGGAAATTACTACCATAGCCGATGCTGTCAAAGAGGGTAGTTATCTATCTAGCAAGCTACATGACGTGGCTCAGAGGCAGGTTGAATCAACTGAGAGACAAGCTTTTGTGGCTGAGAAGCAAGTTTCGGTTGCCAAAAAATAAATCTCGTTAATTGAAAGACAAGTTGCGATTGCTCAAAAAGGGTTGGCTATTATGCAATAAAGTAGGTCTCGCCTTTACAGCGAATAAGATATATGGGATATGTTGACTAAATTGGGTCTGATAGGTTCAGCTCGGATACAGTGTTATCAGTTTTTATATGAAAATGAGCAGAAAAAGTGCCAAATTTTTTGGATCCCACCTGAAATGCGATTTGATGCTCTTTTTCATTTCATAATAGCTGCTGGTGTTTATTTAGGAGATATGGTACTTTAAGAAAATATTCACCATTACATGTATAACTTTTATACGCACTTAATTTTTTGTTAATTTGAGGTTATTGCTTTCATTAATTGATTATGTGTTTCTGAGTGTCGTATACTATGGGTATATCTTTATGTATTTAAAAAAGATATAATTTTCTTTTTTATTTATGTTAACCATAGTTAGAAATCACTTTATGTATATATACTTTGAGATTGATTGATTGTTTAAATAGAAAGACATCGATAAAATAGATTATCATGATCAAGTCTGATTTTTTAATTAATTTGTCTTTGTTGTATATGCTCGTGCAGGAATCATAATACTTGAAAATGTTTGAAAACAACGAGATACTGCTTAGTACAAGTAGAAATCGATAATGTGTTAATATCTTTAACTCGGAAAAAAATTTTTTTTTTTTGAAGTAGATTGGTACAGATAGCTCAAGCTATGTAGAATTGATTTTTTGGAAGTAGGCGATGACTCTGACCATGAAGAATTACCCTTTTGAAAAGTGTTGTGTGGTGATTAAATAGTACTCTCTAGGAGTCCTGGTCGTTGTTACTTTTTTAGCGTTTTGTTATATATTTATAAAAATTGTATACGATTTTTTGTCGCACGTAGTAAGAAAGAAATGCTACCCACTTTTGATAATATTTTATTTTGTAAATACAATTTAGTGAAATTTTTTTCTTAAATATGCTTAAGGAGATTAATGATGTAAAGTATGAGTAGTTTTTATTATTCTTTTAGGAGATTATTTATTTTATATATTTTTAAAAAGAATAATATATATTTTTATTTATGATATTAAAAGATAATAGAAAAGAATAAATTCAAAAAAATATTATTGTTAATAAAGATAACACGTTAAGATTCTGAAATATAATTGAGATATTTTTTTATTAAAAAAATAATTTAAATACATTAGTATATTATAATTTATATATAATATAAGGAAGGGTATTTATGTAATTTTATTTGGTTATAATTTTTCCTCTTCTTATTTTTTTTTCATCAAAACAAAATTTTTTTTTCTATTTTCTCTTAATCCAAACAACATAAAAAAAATCAACTTTTTTTTTTATTTTCTTTCCTCTCATTTTTTATTTTCCATCCAAACAAAGTGTTAGGATATCTCGATTTTAACTTTATCCTTATCCTAAAGTTTTCTATTGGATTGTAAATAAGTTTTCTATTGGATTGTATTTACAATGAAATCAAATTTTTTTCAATTAAATACAATATTTAATTCTTCTATATTTTATAAACATACCAATAAAATAAAAAATATAAAATTAAGTGTATATGAAAATTAAAAATAATAAAATTATAAAAGAGAGAACATATAGATTTGATTCTCATCAATTTCATGGTACATGTATAATAATTTTTAATTATATATTATAATATTTTAAGAGTATAAGTAAGTGAGATAAAGTTAAACTTAAACTCGCACTCAATCTTATTCGTAATTCAACATTTTTTAACTTTTAACCCGATTCCAATACGAGAATCGAATTGCCAACCATATCTAAATGAACTTGGTCAAATTTAAATATTCTTGGATAGAATTACTATTAAAAGTCCTAATCCGTCACACTAAAAATAACACAATTTTATTTGTTTTTTAAAAAAGAATGACATTTTCTTACCTTGTTATTTTAGACAATACAATTGTTTTATTAAAACTTTCGTCAAATACTAATAAAAATCAATCTAGTAGTATTTTTATTTGTAACAAAAGAATTAACTACTACCATTTCTTATTTTATACTTATCATTATAATTTTTATCTCTACTATTTTATTATAGCATTGTGTCTATATCACTATTTTTTATATCACCACCAATATCCTCACTATAGTTAAAAATAAATGAATTAATAAATGTCATTATATATTCACAAAATACTCACTAAATAATAATAATATATGAATAAAATTAAAAAAAATATAATAAACTAAAGATATTATATGTAAAAAATTTAAATATAATAATAAATAATATTATATTATATTTTACTATTTAAATTGGATTAATTGAGTTTTAAAAATTGATCTGAAATTCAATTCATATAATTTTTGTCAAAAATAGGATCTAATATAATCTAAATTATTAATGCGATTTTGATTAATTTTTTGTTTGAATTAAATTGAATGAATAATTTTATTTAATTATTTTAAATTTCTCCTAACCATAATTATGTCCCCTTTTCCATTTATTTTCTCCTTTCTTCAGTCTCCACAGAGAAAATATCATCATTTTGTTGCTCCAATTTTCATCTAACACTATTTTTTTTGGTTCGTCTTTGTCTTGTACTTGCTTTTTTTTTTTTCTTACAGAATCACTTTTACACTTTGATTGGACGTTAGAAAGAAAATAAAAAGAAAGAAAATAGAAAAAAAATAAGAGAAAAAAATGAAAGAAAAAGTTAAGTTATTTGTATGTTGTTTGGATGAATAGAAAATAGATGAAAAGAAAATAAAAAAAATTCTTTTGTTTGGATGAAAAGAAAAACAAAAAAAAAATCATAATAATATAAAATTACATTAATATCCTTATCATAAAATAAAGTATAAATATTTTTAGTTATTCATGTTTTTATTATATTTTATAAATATTATAAAATATTATAATTTTATATATTTGATTTAAATTATTTATCTAATACATATAATGATCCTTCCTATAATAACATGTAATTTATCTTCTGTGACATGTCATCTTTTAATTGGTTGCTATGTTAATTATGGTTAAATTATTAGTAATTAAATTATAGCCCAAAGTGGGTGATTATGTAATTAAATACCTCCAAATTTAATTTCAATGCCATCCAGAAAGC
>NC_029772.3:4598108-4611758 GCF_000817695.3 Arachis duranensis
ATTATTATTATTATTATTATTATTATTATTATTATTATTATTATTTATTGATTAAAACTGTGAATACATACTAATAAAATTATTACATATGAATGAGAATTAAAACTATATCAATTATATCAATTATATAAATTCAAAATTATTATTATTATTATTGAATAATGATGATAATTCATGTGATAATGAATATTACCTATAAAACATCTAAAATTAAATAATATTCAAGTATAATTATGTGACAATTATAATTCAAAAATTACTGTATATGAAGTCACGTGAATGATTATTATAATTGATATAATAATTGCTATAATTGCTACATATTCTCAATCTTATAGGTTGTATCAATTTAACTATATCAATTATATTCAAATTAGTAGTCAATTATTTTTATGAAAACTCTTGCTATAATTAGGTTATACTTATGAGATTATCTTGTATTAATCGTTATAATTAATTTAATAAAGATATTTATTAAGTATATATGTTATCTATATTAATTATATGCCAATATATATTTGTAAGAATGAGTTTAAAAAAGTGATATATAAATATATATAATATTATTGTTATATAAAAATTAGATTTAAATAATATATTAAATATTGATTTGATATAATTATAATAAAAATATTTTTCTAAAATAATATAATCATACATTATTCATGAGCTAATTATAATGCAATTAAATATATAATAATATTCTATATTATTTATTTACCGTCATGATTTGATTTGATTGTTTTCTAATTTATTTACTTACATAAATGATTAAAATATATAACATAACTATCGTAATTATTATAATTTTATGATATAATTATAATTAACATATTTTATCATAATTAAATATTGATTTGATATAATTATAATAAAAATTTTTTTCTAAAATAATATAATCATATATTATTTATGAGACAATTATAATGCAATTAAAAATATTATTATATCATAATGTCTACTTACTATATTAATATAATATCAAAAGATACATATTTCATTATTTTTTATAGATAAAATTGATTTTTATTGGCAACTAAATTGTGCTTAGGACAACGAAAAACTATATATTTAAGTAGAGTTTTTTTTGTCAAATATAATGAAAATACCAATAAAAAAATAAAGAATAAAAATAAACTTAAATAATATACTTGACACCACTTTATTTTATTAATTATTAAATTATTTAAAAATAGTACATCCATGAAAAATAATCATAATATATATAAATTGAGGTAATAATTTAAAATTCTCTAATTATAATTTAATCAAATACTAATATTAAAACCAAAATTACTTAAACAATATTGAATCTATTTTAGTCTTTAGTCACGTATAGTATAAAGTCATTCTCGTAACGACAACCAACTGAAATAATATCGTAAGTATCAACATTTAAAATTCGTACAAATTTAAAATTAATAGTACATCAATAGAGTTAAAAACACAACGAAAAGGATGACAAAAGTATTGAGAGTTTGGGACATTTATTTTGCAGCTCACAATAAAAATCTGAGGACACTTGCTGCAATAAAAGCAATTAAAAAAAAAAGAAAAACAAAATCTGAATTTGAACCAAATTGACCAATTTAGGATGGTGAATCTAATGAGAAATTATGCAACCGAATAATTATAATAATTTGATAAAAAAGGAGGATGAGTAAATTATAAATGTTAGATAATTAAAATTATTGATAAGTAGTTTAATAACGATCTACTTAATTTTAATTATTTTAATTATAAAAATAAATTACAAATGTTAGATAATTAAAATTATTGATAAGTAGTTTAATAATGCATTAATAATTAAAATATCATAACTGATATTACAATTTTAATCGAATAATTAAAATTATAATAATTTACTCATCCTCCTTTAACCACATTCCATTAGGTTGGTCATAATAGGTGAGTAGATCCAACAATCATTCGGTAAAGTAGAAATTATTGCCCCTTCTTTGAACGCTTACATCCATGTAGTTGGAATCCGAATCAGTAAAGACAACTCGATGAGGTATTTTATAGATGTGATGCATTGTAAACGATTGTGGTAAAAGACAATTGAATTGAAACATTAGACGATAAGAACAACTTAGAGTAACAACAATTAATAAATTATTAAAAGAATAATATAATAGAATGAGTATATGAAAAATATTATAAAAAATTATAAATTGTACATTAAAAGGATCAACTTTAATAAAAAATGAAGAATACATTCTTATTCTATGAAGTAGTAAAAAAATACTAAATATAAAATTATGAGCTGACTCTCAAATTTAGATGTATGTATGACAGAAAAATACTATTTATAGACCTTAGTAAAACAAAAATAAATAGGTAAATTAATTATTATTAAGGCAATTTGTTATTATGTACAGTAATTACGCATTATAATTGATAAGTAGTTTAATAGTGCATTAAATATTGATTTGATATAATTATAATGAAGATATGTTCTTAAATTAGTATAATTATAATAAATAATTTAGAATAGATGAAAAAATTTATTCGTTTTGGAGGAAAAACAGACTCACGAGAGAGTGACACGTCACCCTTATTAGTTGGAGAAAAATCTAATTTTAGTATATTAAGTAGATATTTGACAATTTTATTCTTCTAGCACCTATATATACCCTTTTACATTGTACCTTTGATTCACACTCAATACTACACTCTTCAGAATTACTCTCTTGTTTCTAACACAAAATTTTATATTTTTATTTTTAGTATCTTATTCTATTTTATTTTTAGTGTTTTGTGTAATTTTTTTTCGTAAACAAACGCAGCAAAAGAAAACCCTACTTCGAAGTTCGACTCGAAATAAAAGTCAACTTGAATGAGGTCTGAATTCTGAGATCATGTGGACAGGTGTCATCTGGGGACTAGGAATAGGAATATCCGGCTACCACAAATGCCAACCCAAACAAACATGAAGAAGGAAAATACTTATCACCTTTATTCCAATACAATAATACCTTAAAATATTCAACAACTAACAAAATTTATTATTTTTGTTTTTATTTTTAATTATTAATTTAATTTTTTAATTTTAATAATATATTTTTAACATATATTTTTATACATTAATAATTAATTATTAATTAAAAATAATAAATTTTATTGATTCTCTAAATTTTTAAATTAGAAGTATACATATCCTATAGTTACAAAAAAAAAATGCTTCCCCAAATTTAATTTTACATCTAATCCAAATAGAGTCACCATGGTGCAATTTCTTCCCCAAGTAATTAGGCGTTGTTTCTCGAGTATTCATATGCTAAAAACCAACGACCTATCATCATTTTAGAAATTCATCTTTCCGTAAATAGTTACTCACAATCTTTTATAATACTATAATTAAAATGTTTGGAATTTGATCTTGATTAATTTAAAATATATACGTTTTATAAATTTACATAAATTAAAAAAAAGAAATTTTTATATGAAAAGATTCATATGATATAATTATTTAGGTTATGTTTAGAAAAAACACTAAAATTAAAAGATAGAAACGAGAAGATAAATAAAGCGATAAAAATTAAATTAAATCTTTGTGTTGTGATTGATATAAAATGTACATTATTGAATTATATCTCAATATTTTATTTAGTTTAAATACAATATCAATCTTATTCTCTCACTCTCATTTTCAGTGCCAAAAAAAAAAAAAACAACCTTATGTATTTCTCTATTTATTTAAGTTTCGAATAAATAGTTTGATGACAAATTTCTTCTTAGGTGGGAGGAAACCAGAATCACTGGGTCACATGCTGGCTGGTGAGGTTTCTTTATTCCAGTTTGGATTTGTGTACCGATCTATAATGTTAGACACGTCATGAGTGATTGGTACCATGATTTTTTTTGTTGGAGCTGAAAAAGATATTCGAGATTCTCATCGGATAATTTGTCATCTTAATTTTATTTTTAAGCCCAGAAATGAAATTCTGATTAAGGAATCATGATATTGATTAAATTATTTTAAAATATTCACCAAATGATTATTTTTAAAATTGTCCATTGCTGATTCCTGATGATATGCACATAGTTTACAATATTATATCGCAGTTCAAGACATGAATTCAGATATGAACTCCACGTGTTACTAAAGATGGGATCAAAATAGCATAGTCCTTTTATTTTATTCATCGTAGTTGGGACTGTGTGCTTTGTGGTTATGTGAGGATCTTCTCGACATTATTGCTAATTGATTTCACTAATATATTATACTTTACTGCACAAGTTAAAACATGAAAGAATTATTAAAAAAAAATGAATGCATCAATTGTATGAATTATGATGGATGCATATACAATCTACCATTTTATATGATGCAAGCAACCAAGATTGTCAAACTCAAACACGCATGTTTTGATTTATTTATTTATTTATTTTCACACGTCCATTCATATTGCGAAGATACTTTATAAGATAATAAAGAAAAATACTATAATTTTGGCCAGAGCTTTTGAATAAATACACTATTTCTAAAATAATTTATTCCTACTAACTTAAATCATTTAACTACTCAGTAAACAATACCAATTAAAAAGTAGAAAAAAACTACTACAAGTAAATGATAAATTCAGGCATAATAGGGGGTTTCTACCCATCAAATGAACTTGAATTGCAACATTCCTCTTCTAAAAGTGATGTTTTAATACCATCACCTCACCTAACATTGATGAAGATGATATTAACTGGACAAGAAACATTTCCACAAAACCAAAACATTCTGTTGTTCTTTCACCATAATTTGTGAGAGGTTTGATGAGAATACATAACCTAACTAATTCTAATGCTGACAGCAATATTGGATCCACTATTTGTGCATTATTTACAACTTGGTATCAAATTACATATTTGAAAGTTTAAGGTGTAAATTCTACATGGACTGTAATTTAGGGGGCTTAATTATATTTTTCTTGATAAATAATGGAACAAATTTTGAAGAGGAGAAGTTGCACTAAGATATCAATAAAGATTAACTGGCAAGCTTGAAGGCATCAATGAAGAGACCATAAGTGAAACCCATTTTGAAATTGTTCAGAAGAGCAATAGGAAAAGTAACTTTAGGCCTGCTGTAATAGAACTTAGTCACATACTCTGTAAGAAGAACACAAAGCACTGCTGCAATGACATCATTGACTCCTAGAGCTCCAAATGATAGGGAGATTGTCTGTGCAACATAGAATCCACCTAGCAAGGAGATTCCACCGAATAGGGTCCTGCGAGAAGGGCTCTTGAAGTAATTCCTCGAGAGTTCAGGCACGAGTCGAATGATGTCAACTAGCCTCCGTGATCCGCCATTATCTTGGACGGCTCGAACACGAAGCCCTGCTGAAGATCTGGACGTAAACCTTCCAGAGACCCCAACTTTGGGTTTAGTACTCAGGCGAAAGTTGAGACCAATATGGATCAGGTTCATTGACAGAGCCATTGTTCTCTTTATCAGAAATCAGTAAGTTTGAACCAGAAAGATAGCCAGCCTAGGAAAGTTAGTAGATGCAGAATGTTATATATCAGATAATCACATATTCAATCCAGCAAGAATAACACCAATACAAAAATAAAGCGAAAAGATATCAAATAAGTAGAACAGAATTAGTAATACCAGGAATTTAATGTGGACTAAAATTTGATTGTAGTATTTTCAGCTACAAGTGGTTCTTAAATTTTAATCTTAATTTTACATATTTGCATTAGAATAGCACATAGATCATAGGCACAGATCATCCACTGTAAAATTTCCTCAAGCATCTAAAACTTAAAGTTGACGTTTCAAAGCAACACAAGTATTTAAATAGGACGGGTCTATAATATGCTCAATGGTTCATAGCAATATTCAGAAGAATAATATGAGCTAAGGTGAAAAAATAGTGCAGAAGTTTAAAGACATGAGTGCTTCATTTCACATGAAAATTCTTACAAATAACTTTACTTAGAAAACCTGCTAGTAGGTCAGATTATCACAGCCTCACAAATCACAACACAACAGAAGCAACATTTTTATAGAAACAATACATGTGTATAAGTTTGAAAATCATTGAGGCATTATATCAAACACTTCATGAGCATCTTCTACCGCACTGTTTGCAATGAAGATACTAAATAAAGTTTCTTTGCGCCATCATCATATTAAAAAGTTCTCCAGCATCGCTAATCCTACCAGTATCATCAAATCATGAACACAAATATCATGGATTTGTTTATTTCTGTTTCTTGAGCACTTCATAGAAATTGGAACCATAAACAGAATTTCAAACTTTATTATTATTATTGGTTTATAAATTTGAATTAGTTAAGAGGGCAAGAAAGAAAAGGAATGTGTAAATAATGATTGAATGAATATGAAATGGCTTTGAGATTTGATAGTGCGCTTCACTGACCTAAATGGAGGAAAGTAGAATAAACTTTCTGCTATTCTGTGGACTCTGGAAACTAGAGACCCCAACACCAAACACAGCATCTCCATGTTTTTTTTCCCTTCCATTTTTGGGCTCAAGAGAATTTTTGTTTAGGTTTCTGTGAATATGCCATGGGCTATACCTTTTGGACCAAGTATTCTATTAATTTCCCCCCCTTAAATTAATTTCTAAATAGTTAACCAAAAAAAAATTAATTCTAAATACTAAGCAACTCTAATGGAATATTTTTAGAATATTTTTAAGAAATAAATAGATTTGTAATTAAAATTTACATTGAAACTAATAAATAATATAAGATCAATTTTATTTTATAAAAAAGATATCGTTTTTTTATAGAAAGGTGAATTTAAAAAGGACTATTCATTTGTTTTCAGTTTATAACTTTGCAAGTAGTAAAAAAAATACTGTGTTGACAAAAAACAAAAGAGATTTTTTTTTAATAATAAAGTCAAATATTTCAAACTAACAAAAAAAAACTTGATTTTAAAATGAACAAATTATTAAAATATGAAAAATTTTAGTCTAAAATAAAAATTTTTTATTTAAACAAAATATAAAAAATAATAAATAAATGAACCTATCCAGTATCCATTTAGTTCTATAGACTTCCCCTAAATAGTTTACACTTTTTAATTTGAAAATTTGAAGACTCATATATATTTAATGTATAATTTACTCCCCTCTTTTAAATAGACGAGTCTAAAGTCTAAACAAACTGAATAAACCTGTTAGACAACCATATGTACAAATAAAAGTTCTTTAAAATGTTATATTATAACAACGTATTTGTTAGACTTGTTACACTCCATTTTGTGCTTATAAGACTAGACTAAAATTTACATAAACAATGACATCTAGTCATTCTTCTATATTATATTATATTACTTCAAAACAAAATCTAGATCTGAAAATGAATCAGCTAATAAATGTTTCAAAAGCATTGGTTAATAAATAAAGTAAAATATTTTATTTATTTTAGTATATTAAAATTTTGATTTTTTTTATATTTACATTAAATTTTTTTTATATAGTATAGAAATAGTAGTATAATAGTATTAGGGATTTTAACCAATAAAAAGGGACCTTAGCATTCGAGCAAAACCAAACGAAATAACGAAGTTAACAGCACAAAGAAAAAGTACCAAGTCACGAAAACTGAACAGAACGGAAGAGGAGTTTTTTTTTTTTTTTTGCCCTATCTTCAAAACTTAGCTCCAAACTAACAAAATTCACCTCCTTTGATTCAAATTCTTCATACAATGTTCTACAGAGGGTAACAACACTTTCTCTACCTCTTTGTTTTCTTATTTCAATTCTTTCTTTCTTTCCGTTGTTCTTATTATTACCTAATTAGGATTGGGGATTTTTCCCCCTTTTCTATCTTATGCAAAGCGTGGCTTAATTTCTTAATTCTATTGAATTTTCTTTTCTTTTTTTTCCCCTCTTTTTATTATGATTGTGTTGAAATGTTTTTAAATTGTCAAAATTTCACCGACCCGTAATGGTAATTGGTTGATTTCTTTTACGAAATTTTGAACTATCTTCCTTTTGCTCTCAAATTCGAAACAAATTATATTTAATTATAGGTGAATACTGAATAGTGATGAATGATGAGTTACTTACAAGCGTTGTCTCAATAAAGTAATGCAAAAACGTATGAGGGGGAATGCTCGAGTTATAGGTTTTCAGATAAATGATATGATTGCAATTATAGCTGTAATGTATTCCTTGCATTATGATAAAGCTGTTGCTGCATAAAACTGAATGCTGGGAAGATCAAACCCTTTACTCTTACTAATTATTTGTTTTGGAATGAAATTTTATTCAATGTGTTATAAGTAACCAAGGGGAGAATTTCAAAGTCATAATAACTCTTATGAATTAGGAAGGCATGGAGGGGTGTATGCAGAATAGTTTGCAGCTTATGGGGTTTCTCTATAAGTTTAGGTCTTCCTTAAGTTCTAGTTTTTAATGCATGAAATAGTAGAGGTCCACCTTTTTATTACTAAGTTCCTTCTGCAATATTAATATTTTTAAAGAATTCAAGATATTCTAATTGATTGTCATTTTACTCAACACAAAAGAATTTCTGATACCATTATTATCTTTGCTTTCCTTACATTCATTTCGTTGCCACTTATTTTAGTGACATTGATCAGTGATATGATGTGTAAATTTCTCTTTTCTACTTGGTATTTTAGTCATTTAGATCTAGAGCACTCTTATATTTTCTTAATCCTAGTGCCTAACCTTAAAAGACTAACATTGTGAACTAGAGTAACTAATAGAAATGTTTCTTGAAATGCCTCAACTTTACCATCACAAATTACTTAACAGACATAATTCAGAATGCAAGTGATTCAATAGTTAAAACATTTGGCCGCATCCTAATGTAAGGTGTTATACACAGACTTCATATTTAATATTTGTCATAGTTATACAACAATGTGATTATGGACTATTGCATTTCTTAAGTTCTTATGGACTATTGTTTTCCTGATTGTTTGTTATGGATTATTGGCTGTACTAGATGAGAATATGGTGACTACTGTGGTCTTTTGTCTTTTATGCTTGATGATATTATGCATAAAATTGGGATCCTCCATCTCTTCCCTCACACACATATAACAGGTTCATTTAAGAAACCTGAAGGGATAGTATCAACTGGCATACTGCTTCTTGTGACTAAATATTGATTAATTTGTCAATTTGTTTGTGGTCATCGCTGATGGCTCATCATGCATTTCTATTAGTCCATCTGCTTATCACTATCGGAGTAATTAAGTCAAAGAGCAGTTTGTTTAAAGATGCTGTCTTGCATTGGTGTTCAGTCATTTGTTTGTGTATGCTTCATGTTCAGAGCTTCCTGTTCAATGAAAATAAGTGAACTTTTTTCATTAATAACTAAATAAATAATGAAAACAAGTGCTTTTTGTTTAAGGTATTTCTGCACCTTTTGTGTTGAACTTAAGAGATTGTTTGTGCTTCAGTATTGTTATTTGTTATGAAAAAATGCTTAGTGACATGATTAAGCTGATCCTCTAATTTAGATGTGTCAAGTGGTAGCGTAGTAGGTAGTAACCAAGCATTTATTAGGTGCCCTTTGAATGAGATTTTAGACCCAAACTTTAGATTAAGACTTAAGAACACTATCAAAAGTCTAAGTTGAACCACATGAGAAGTAATTTGTGTTATTTGTGCTGTCTTTTGCTCTTTTGTTCATGGCAACTGTGGTTTATGATATCCTTTATTTATGATATATCTATAATCTATGTCTTCTATAGGATTATTGGTTGTCATTCTTCTTTTTACCCTTTTGCACCAAAAAGTAGCATGCCAATGTAAAAGTGTTTATGCAAGTTTATTCTGCTTTCTTTATCAGTAACTTGCTTTATAGAAAAATTCCTCTATAGCCTTCTGATTTCTTGTTTTATGATTTAAGTACATCCCAAGAACTTCAAGGATGGATTCCATCTCACTTAGGCATCCGTCATTAATAATTTCATTTGAGGATTGAGCCATTTATGGCGTTCGTCCGTCCATTTTCAGTAGGTTTAAATCTTAATAGGCGACTGACTTGTCTGCCTTATTTATTGATGTTGACATGGCTTCCTTCTGTTGCTACTTGATGCCATGTAAAAGTCTAGCATGTATTTGAAACATCAAAAAAGTTGGGAGGAAGAGCGAAAATGATTTCTGCCTAATGTGGCAGAGAGAGGGTAAAAATGAAGAGGGGGAGGGGCAGAGGGAGAGAGAGGATTATGATTGCCTTATTGAAGAAGGAACAAGATGGTATATAATGTTATAGAATAGAAAGGCAAGAGTGAAGTTATATGAGACTTATTAACATTCACAACATGATGCAGTTTCTTGGTTTGGAAATAAGCATGTTTGATTTTGGTATTAATTTTCTGCATTCATCTTCAGATTTTTTTTATTAAGAAAGATGTGAAAAACGGTGAAAACAACAAATTTGATCTCTGTTTTCATTTCCGTTCTCCCTTTTTCCATCACAAATGCTAAAAACGTAAAACATTGAAAAAGAAATTAGAAAAGAAAATAGAAACCAGAAGTAAGATTTTGATATCTCCTTATAATTATTCAAGACCTAATGTTTATACTAGAGTGGATTATGTTTGAAGGATTAAAACAGTCACGTATCTTTTGAGGACTAGTTTGAAGTTTACACTATTTTATCATGGTGTATATTTGTTAACTAATAACGAGCTTCTCAATTTCTGTTATGGTTATGGATCAAAATTGCAGTAAATATGCTGATGGTGGCGATGGGCGTGAAATGGCTGCAAAGCGTCAGCGGACTGTAGATCCGGGATCTTCATTCTATGGTACTTCCCCCGGTTCCAGTTTTATGTACAATCCAACTCCATATGGATATGTCAGCCAACCACCACCTCCTCCACCTTTTCCCGTTGTTCGATTGCGTGGCCTCCCATTTGATTGCACTGAAACTGATGTGGCCGAGTTCTTCCATGGCCTTGACATAGTTGATGTTCTTTTTGTTCACAAAGGTGGAAAGTTCACTGGTGAAGCCTTCTGCGTTCTGGGTTATCCTCTTCAAGTCGACTTTGCTCTTCAAAGAAACAGGCAGAACATAGGTAGAAGATATGTCGAGGTTTTCAGAAGCAAGAGGCAGGAATACTACAAGGCAATTGCAAATGAGGTTTCAGATACTCGAGGTAGTTCACCCCGTCGAAGTGCACCTCGGGCTAAATCATACGATGATGGAAAAGACTCAGCTGAGCATACCGGGGTGTTGCGGCTGAGGGGATTGCCATTTTCTGCTAGCAAGGATGACATAATGGACTTCTTCAAGGATTTTGTGCTGTCCGAAGATTCTGTTCATATTGTAATGAACTCCGAAGGCAGGCCATCCGGGGAGGCTTACGTCGAATTCACAAATGCCGAAGATTCTAAAGCGGCAATGGCAAAGGATAGGATGACACTCGGAAGTCGCTACATAGAGTTATTTCCTTCATCACACGGTGAGATGGAAGATGCAGTTTCAAGAGGACGGTGATTCCCTTGGTTGACTCTCTCCCTTTCTCCTTTGTAGTTGTAACTGTTAGCTTGAGCTTTTATATGATTTAAGATTTTGCTTCAATAGACATTGCTTTACTATATTTGTTTTAGGATATATATAGATATGCTTTTCAATATGCTGATTAAAATATGAGCATTTGCCTGGATTGTGAATTATGTGGATTATTTTTCTGGTCACCTGCCACCAGATTCTTGTGACTAGTTCGGTTTAGTCTGCATAGAAGCTTTGAAATTGGATTGTAGATGGTAAAATTTAGTCATTTTAAAGGCCGACTTTGGAAATTAAGGAGCAAAAGAAGGGGATAATTGTTCAAGGATTAGATTTGTGAGTAATTTTATAAACGAATATAACCCATGGAACTTTAGAATGTTCTGTTACTTATTTTTTGTAATTATTGCTGCTTCAAAGATTATTCAACGATGCCAATTGCCAAAGGAAATGGGGTTGAATTATAGTTTGAGTTTGGTGGATCAACATGAAAATTAGTTTACTTTACAACAAAACATCAATTTATCACTAGTGTATCTAATCATATGATCCAGTGATTTGTCGTTCGACATTAATTAATCACTTCCTTAAAGAGAAATGATTTTGCCCATATTTTTTTTATTCATCAAGTTGCTAATTCTTCTTAATTATTGATCGGTGCAGAAATGAACATATTTCTTATTTCATAAGTCAACCCGATATAAAAAAATTGAGACTATAAATAACAAAACTCATCATATCAAATGTCAAATAGACTGGCCTTTATATTTTAGTTTACTCATTTCAAACCGAGCAAGTAAAAATTGAGTTTCAACTTGTTGAGTTTCCAATTGAGTTTGAAATAACTCATGATTTAGTATAAACTCTAAACTAAAATTGTCAAATGTTATAGTTTCCAGGTAGCAAGCACATCTAACTACTAAAATTTGTTGTGTACCACATATTATTGCACATAAAATCTCTCCAATAATTGCAAATAAAATTCTTTGCCAAATTAAATGCTTTTATTTAATAAATGTATATTGACATGTGTATGTATCACAAATATATCAAACCAGGTATATTTTTTTAATAATGCAAATTAAAGTAGTACTATTATAATATTATGTTTTAACTTATATTCTCATTCTCTATGCTTCAAATGGTGAATTCCTTGCAACATGGAATTTTTCTTTCATCATTATTGCAGCTGAATGAAACTGTAATTTGGCACGTGAATTTTAGGGCTCTCTTGTGCATGGTTATCAGTTACCACCCATAACAAATCAACCTTGTTTTCAACTCAAAGATTTTGTCAGTCCGAAAACTGAGACATATGCAAGCCTGACATTATTTGCATGGTAAATTAAATGAGCACCTTAAATTGTCGAACCGGGTTAACAGGAACCGATAATTTACTATTTGGTTCGATAAAACATCGGTTGAACCAATCAAAATTGGTTAAACCGCGTTGAATCGTGGCGTTTTTAACCATTAATTGGTTCAAAAAATTATAAAATAAAAAAAAATATTTAGAATGATAATTTATTTTCTATTTTGCAATTTTTTTAAACAACAAAAAAGTACACATAAATACGAAAATAGTTTGAAGAAAATTACATAAAGGCTAACTTGTAAAGTATTTAGCGTCACTAAAATGAGAATTTGTTACGTGGTTTTCCGAATAGAAATTTCAACCTTTTAATAATAAAAATAATTTCATTTTTATTCACTGTTAATGTAACAATTTTTTATACAAATAATTAATTTTGTCATATAAATTAAAATAATTAATTTTTTAAATTTATTATTTAAAAAAGATCTAAATACATATATTTAATTAAATAACTCTATAAAAAATTTTATATTATTAATATATCAAAATTAAACCATTCATGATCCCTTTTAACACTTTTTTTTTCAATACAGAAAAAAAAAACTAGTGTCCAAAGTCTTATGATTCTTTTTCAAATATTAATTAAACTCAATGTAGGACACAACGTATTCATTAACCCCCTCCATCGTTGTTATCATTTTTTTTTTCTACTCCAATAATAATAATTTTCTTATGTATGCTCTCAAACATTCTCACATATATCTATCTTCAGTTCTTACTCGTTCCTACACATATTTTACTATAAACCAATTAATTAAGGGGATTGTTACCTTAACTATGCTCCTTATCATCATCAT
>NC_029772.3:4612312-4618288 GCF_000817695.3 Arachis duranensis
TTAATAAAAAATTAATCAATCTAATAAAAATAAAAAATATAAACTAAAAAAAATATTTTTTTATTATAAAAAATTACACTATATTTTAAAATAATTATCAAAAATCGTTTAAGATTTTTCCCCAAATAATAAAAGAAGAGAATCATGTAGCTATAGGGAACAGAGTTTCTAGGATCCTATGAGGAAACTTTACAAAAATGAATTTCATTCATCAGGGGTCTGATCCTGATAAGATCATGTGAAGCTATGATTTTGGGCTAAAAGACAAAACAGTGGGACTATTAAAAGACAAGAGACTCTGAGAAATTGAGAACCCCTCCTTCGATTTTTCAACTCCCTAATAAATAATAAATTAAATAATTAATTACCAAACAAACACATCAATTAGTGGCCGCACAAATAATAATACTTTTTATAGATTATATTGCGAGAATCTTAACTATTACTACCTCTTCCTCGGGCATCGGTACTACAAAAATATTAACAAGTATATATATAACATAGGTTTCATTCAAAAAATTTTGGTAGTATATATATTAGTATGTATAATTGTGGCATTATGGATAAATTATGACTATGCAAAACGTCGTTCCATATTTATAATATATACAAATTAAAACTGTATATTTGTGCTCATATATATCTCATAAGTTAACTAGAACTCAATTTAATTATATTAAATAGGCTTGAGCTTATATTAACTCTCGACCTTTTAGAATACAATAATAATACTTCACCGATAAACCCAATTAAACAACTACTTGAAATAAACTAACCAAAAAAAAGGAAAAAAAGATTGTATTAGAATAGATGAAATAGTACCTATTTTTATAGTTGTTTAATTAAATTGTTGATGTAGCATTAGCCTTAAGATCATATCATTCATATTTTTTATTTTACTTTTAGATTTTTTAAAATAATCTATCTAGATTTTTATTTTATGAATAATACTACACATTTAAATCTTTTTGTTAATCAAGTTCAACTAACTTGATCTAATATATATAATAAAAATCAATTATACCTAATATTATTCTAAATCTTATATTATTTATCTTAGTTAAATTTAACTAAGAATGTAGGCTTAATTTTGTTAATTTAAATATGGGACATTTATTGATGTATTCGATATATTCACCTTTTTTTTAGTGTTTTTTATTTTGTCAAATGAATTAAAAGGAAGATTGTAGTATACATTAGGAGGTAATTACCTCTTAATTGATAATGCTATTTTCTCATTATATGTTATTCTTAAATTACAATTCCTATAGAAAAAAAACGTATGGGATAAATGATAATTTGAAAAAATCACACGGTTAAAAGGTGTGGCAACTGCCAATATCAAATTCAAGAGTCACAATATCACTCTTTTAGTATATGATATTGAACTCATTAGTTTGTTAGAAATTATTGTTTGATTATTTAAGATCAGGGTATCTATCTTAAATTATTAAGAAATAAATTTAAAGATAAAAAACATATCTAAATTCATAAATATAAATAAAATTTGGGACTTTCAAATGTTCACTTACAATAATTACTTGATCTTGAATAGTATGATTTAAACTAATCTCAATTAATTATATATTTATTTAAAAAATAGAAATGTATTTTTAAATAAATTTTAATGAGATAATATTATTTAAATTAAAAAAACTGACTAAAAATTAAAATTTAAAGAACAAGTAGGATTTTTGAATTGCAAAAAAGTGATCGATCGTAACTTTTTTTGTGATGTTGTGGAGTCATTCGATATTTTCATATATGTAGTGGCATATATAGTGGTTATAAAGGTTGATTTTATGGAGTTTCATACTCTTTAATTTACATAAATAACTTATTTAAAAATTTCTTTGTTTAGTGGTAACGATAATAAAAGTTCATCAATAAAATTATCCATACATACATGTCCCTACTTATTTGAATTTTATTTGGTGAACCGAAAATTTGAACTTTAGAAGGCTTGTAACAATAAGGTAACACATTATATAACTAAGACATTAAATATTATGTGGGTGATTAAAACTTGAAACAAAAGAAGATTCTGTATGATTTTAATTAACAAGTAGTAGGTCTCCTTTATATGCTTTTGGCAATTGATGAAATCCCAAAAAATTGAAGTCATGATCCATGAATAAAGCTTTAATAACTTCTGGGTCCCAAATATTTGAATGAGCCACTCTCTCCCTCCCTTTGACTGGTAGCTATTGGGGCAGCCCTGCCCGCTGCCCGTAATATTTATCTACCTTCCAATATAGATTGCCCTAAGAATTTTTGCACACGAGTGTCAATAAAATCTCTTACCTTCCCAAATTTCATTCCCTCTTTAATTTCTCCTCTCTCACTATCTAGGGTTTAATTGGGGTAATCTCTCGAATCAAATTGGTGTTTATTATTTTCTATTATTACAAGAAAAAGTATAAAAAATTAATTTTTAGTTTGTTAATATTAATTAAAATTTAAGATTAAATATTTATGATTAAAAATTTAAAATTTAATATAAATAAAAAAATTTAAAAGAATTGATTGATGTTAATTGAAAAAAATTAATTATCTATTATTATTATTTTGATGCACTTAGTCACTTATAATATAAATCGTTTTATACGGTTATTTAATTATATTTATTTTTTTAGATGAACATTAAAATATAATTCTTTTTACTGATGTAACGTTATATAATTAAATACATATATAAATTGTATTTTATATTGACAGTGTACTAAAATTAAATTAAATTATTATTAGTTGAAAAAATTAGGAAACCTATTTAGTAACCTTGTGATAGAGATTGTTATTTGCACTCAAAAGAGTTTTGGTATTTTAGTGTGGAAGCAAAGCATTATTATTACAAGAGTTTCTTTTGAGCATTTCAAAGTCCAATAGGATAAGGCTTTGTGTGTTGTGTTGTGTCATCTCAAAATCTCTCTTCTTCTCTCTATAACCCTTTCAATTTCAACAACCTCCTTCTTCATACCAAACCTTGCTTCTCTCTCATGGCACCTTCTGCAAGGACAATAACAACATCAGAACCAACAAAACCAAAGACAAAGAAAAGAAGAAACTTGAAGAAGCAACAAAAAAGAGAGAACAAGAAAAGGAAAGAAGTTGATGATGATGAGGTCATTGATGACGTAAGCGGTGGTTGTTGTTCAACACCAAAAGGAGAGAAATTTAGAATACCAGAGATTTCAACGTGTCCTCCAGCACCAAAGAAGCAAAGGGTAATTTCGTCATCTTCAAATTGCTCTTTGCGTAGGTCACCACTCTCATTCTTTTCTCCCCCTGATTTGGACCTCTTCTTCTTCATCGCTCTTTCCAGAACAGATGTCTCTGTTTGATTTTCTTTTTCTTTTTCTTTTTATGTGTGTTCATAGATACCATATATTATATATTATTAATAATATAATAAGATCATATATATCACACTACTTTAGAGGATCCACTACTTTTGGAGTGCTTTTTTATATTCTATATTTTTTGTTTTTTTTTCTCTCTTCATATATAGCAAAATTTGAGCTACATATATATATGATTTGAGAAATTTAAGATTTTTGGTGTGGTTGATCTTAGGAGAATAGGTAGTTATTATTATTGCTTTCCTTTCTTTTTATTTCCACTAATTTTAATTAGGAGATATATATATGTTCTGACTTTTTTGGTGTAAGTTTAAAGTGTGATGAGTGCAAATGTAATGGGTTTGGTTTTGAGGGTGTTTGTGAGTGTTCAAGCTTGCAATTAACTCTCTACAGAAGCTTTCACTTGTTATTTGTTAATTCTTAATTATTAGTCAAACTTTAATTTCAGAGAGAAAGTAAAGTCATCTTTGTTCTTCTCTCTTCTCTATTTATTTTAATTTCTTTCCTACTACTATCTCTCTTAATGCCCCCACTACATAATAATATAAGGATTACAATAATGTTTGGAGACTAAAAAAAATTAGTCAAAACAACTAATAAAATTTGTATTAATAATACTTGTAATTAATAAGTGTTAAATAAGACAAATTAAATTTAAACTTTTTTTTTGTTCTAACATTAGCGTAAGAATTATATGATTTAATTAGTTTGGGAATGTGTTAAAAATTGCATGTATGTATTAAAGTTAAAGGTGGTGTTAATCAATGAATCCTTAGATTTCTTAATTAAGGTGGGTTCAAGTCATATAAATAATAAGTTGCGTTAACACTAATAAAGAACTTTGTCCTCCAAATAGTTCTATTTGATTCGAGTAAGATTGCCTCAAATTAGAGCCACTTGTTTTGACCGAAAAAAAAAATTATCTATCATATACACATTAAAATTATAAAGTAAGAATATTTAAAATCTTTTATTAATAATAAATTTATTATGTACGCTAAAAACACATATTAGCTAATTAAACTCTATTTAATATTTATTAATTGTTAATTCAATATATACTTTTTTTTTTTACATGCACCGCACTTTCCATGCATACAAGCATGTATGGTATAATAAATGCAAAACGCATAGTAGTAGCATCTTTTATTTAAGTTGACATTATTAAACGGGGAATTGATTAAGAGTTTGATTTTAATTGAGCAATTAGTATTTAGTAGTAGTTGTTGGTAGGCCTAAACCCCACTAATCATAACACTGTGGCACTATGTTTGGTCTACAACATTAATTAAATGAACCAAGCTAGTGTATAACTGTATATTATAGTCAAACTTAGGGTCCACCGTCTCCCTTATACCCCTGCTATAATAAGGTCACTTCTCATACATTTTTCTTAACAAAAATAATTAAGGGGGAATATATATATATATAAACACTTACATTTTCATAGAAGGCTTTCTAGTTTTTCTAGCTATTGCCCTTATTTTGATCCAAAGAGGATGTATAAATTCTACATTACAGATAGGATATTATATATGGGAATGAATCTTTCTTTTTTTTTATGTAAATTATATTCATATTAATATTGTTGCTACATGTTATTTTTATCATTAATTGGAAAGAGAATACCAAATATCAGATAAAAAGATTCATTATATATTACGTATACATTAAAATTACTCATCATAGTCAGCCATATATTAATATATATTAAAATATAAATATATATTAAAAATAAATTAAATTATTATATCGATATATTAGTAGCTGATTTTAATGTATGAATAATATTTTTAAAAAATTATGTATAATAACATCAGAATAATTAAGGGAGAATATAATATAAAAAAAAAACACACTTACATTTTCATAGAAGGCGGCTTTCTAACTTTTGCTAGCTATTACCCTTATTTGGATTCAATGAGGTTGTATAAATTCTATATTAGAGAGATATAGGATATTATATATATATGGCTATGAATCTTTTTCTTTTTCTTTATGTAAATTATATTCATATCAATATTTTTTGCCATATGTTATCTTTTTATCATTAATTGAAAAGAGAATACTAAATATCAGATAAAAAAAATTACATATAAAGTTTTCAAAAATTGAAATATTGACAATTTAATCTTTAAAATCAACTAAGCAATCACGTGACACACTCAAAAAATAAAAAAGTTTCACTAAACATAATCAAAATCTTAATTTTGCTAATGTAGTACTTAGATAAGTTTAGAAAATTTTATCATGCAAACTATTTTTTTAGTTTCACAAAAATATGTTTTTTTTTTTCGAAAACTAAATACATTGTACTATTTTAATCTTCGGACATCTAGATTTATGAAATTTGGGAGATAGTGGTTGCAAATATTGGAAGAAGCCCTGAAGAAAATTCTCAAGTGGAAGTAGCAAATTAAAGACAGGGTTGTTAGGACAATTTTGGCCTTTTCTGTCCAAGTGGGAACACAAGAGATCATGGGTATATTTGGTTTTTTCTTCTCAACATCATTATTTATAGGATCTTACTAACAAATAAAAATTTAATTTTAATGTACTGCTAAAATTTTTTTTATATATTTATTTAATTACGTAATATTATATCAGTTGAAATAAT
>NC_029772.3:4618972-4622113 GCF_000817695.3 Arachis duranensis
GCGTTAGATTTGTTCATAAAACCCACACTAGCACGATTTAGTAACACAAATTATTTTAAAATTACCTCACTAATTTTTTTTTATTTTAGTCCAAAAATATGTATTTCATGAGTAACTGAAAAAAATTGTGTATTTTGATTCTGAAATTTTTTTTATGAAATTTATGCGTGGTTTTGGACAAAAATAAAAAATGAATTTTAATCGATCATATATTTTTTTATATATTAAAATGACATTAAAATAACATATCTATATATTTCAAAATTTATTAGTATTAAATTATTGTAAAAAAATGTATGATTAAAATTAAAATTAAAAATATTTGTATTTAAACATGTAAAAAAATACAAAAAATGAGTAAATTTTAAAATGTAAAGAATTTTAAATTTATAAGAAAAAAATAAAACAATTGCATAAATTAATTTAGTTTAAGATATTCAATTTTAAAGACTAAAATGAATCACTTAATATAAAAATAGAGACTACTTTGATGCAACTTCAATAATAACACGACGAATAATACGTGGATTAATAACGTTGCAATATGTGATACAACTGTGTCTACGCAAATATATCACGTATCACTATATGAACGCATTATTATATCATTATACGTGACTAAACTATAATATAACATATATTAGTATATTATTATAAGTCCACATCATCACAAATAATGTTGTAACACGTGATACAACTATATACATAAACAAGTCACGTGTCATTACTGTTTAATGTATTATTATATTATTAGAAACATTTTAAGTGTATCGGAAATACCAGTACATAAGTTATTTTAACCGTTGGTCTGAATTATAAAAAATATATATAATATATATTAATTGAAATCAATGGCTAAAATAACTGGTACACTAGTACTTTTCGGTGCACTTGAAATGTTTTCCATATTATTATACGTAACTAAATTATGATGTGACATATATTATTATTGATCCATGTCATCAAGTTAGCACCTCTGCATACTATTAATGAAAAACGAATTAAGGATTAATATAAATTATGTTGGCCAATTTCAAAAATATTTTTGATGCAATTTGAATTTAAAAAAAAAATAAATAATACACGACGTGAATTTTGAACATTTTACTCCTCTTAATATAAGATAGAATGACTAAAGAGGAGGTGTTGTTGTGAGATGTTCATCACACCGAATACTTAGCTTGTAGACTAGTTATACTGTTCTAATTGCAAAGCAAAGAATAATAGAGAAAAAAAATATGGAACCGAAATCTGAAAAATAGTTTCGCATTGAGAGATGAGGGTCGGAAGAAGTCTTTTATATAGGCTTATGGTCTCCAACTTGGAGAATAAGCTATTTTGAAGGTTAATACTTAATAGCACATTTTTTACATCAATAATTTAAGAGTGGTAAGTGGATTAGTCCGTTTCGTCTATTATGTTTATTGAAGTGATTCTAAATTTTTATTCTGTTTTGTCTGATTTATAATTTTAAAAAATATAAAAAGATTATAATTTTTAAATTGATAAACACTAAAATTTTTATAATTCTAAATATTTAATAAAGATCATCATCAACTAAGTCTTTTGAAACAAAATAATGAAATAAACATTGTCTAAAGTAAAATAACTATTGTCTAAAATAAATTTTTAATTAGTCAAACATAGTCTAAATTATAGTTTAAAATAAAACGAACAAACATTTTAAATATAAGCACAAAAACATCGTTCTAAATTCAATTATAAAGATAAAAATTTGCAGGATAAGTCCGTTCCACCCTGCCGAAACCCACAAAAATCCATCGATTAGGCATGCATCATGGGTTATGCAAGTTTAAATTTTTAGTTGGATTTTTTTTTTTTGCGAGTTACATGAACTGTCCCGGCGAAATTTAACTTATTTGACACCCTTATCAATAATGTTAAAAAATATTAAAATTTATCTTATTTAATATTTATTAATTATTATTAAAATTAATAAATATTAAATAAAATAAATTCGGACTGTTTTAGCTAATTTTTTTATTACTAAATAATTCTTTTTTACATTTCACAACTTCTTTATAGGTTTATGGTCTCCAACTTGGAAACTAAGCTATTTTGAAAGCTTTTTATATTTTTTTTGTATTCAGCTATTTTGAAAGTTAATAGCTTATTTTTTACATTTCACATTTTCTCTTCATCCAAAAATGGGTGAAAAGGGACATAATGAGTGAGATTAGTTAAAAAGATAATAATTCTGACCCTGTTTTAGGTGTTATGAAATCTGAACTAAGGCCGATGAATTTCGGATAGAGGTTTTATTATTGGCATCAAAAGTAGGATCTCTTGATTTGATTTAATTCCAAGAAAATTGGATTATTTTTATACTGAAAATCTAATTAATAAACCACTTCACCAAGCTAATGTAGTTCTTATTCTCTTTCTAACCATGCTTGAGCAATAAAAATCATACTTAAATATATATATCTTGTCTTCGGATCATAAGACAGCTTCAAAATTGAATGTTCCATTTTGAAATTTCTTAAAATTTGTTTATGGAAAAAGTATAAAATGAAAAAGTTATCGAAGAGAATAACCTGTTACTTAAAAGTTTCGAATATTTCATTTTTCATTCTTTTAAAGTTTCTAAATTAGATAAAAACAAAGTTTGAAGCTCTTTCAATTATTCTTGTCTCCATGATTCACTTGAACTACTTTGCTCTCTGCACTTCTTTGTTTCTTTTTTCATACTAACAAAATATTTGGTTGCTAAGGTTCAACTTATATTCCTTATTCCTCCTGAATTATTCAAAATAAAAGGTGATGAAAAATGTAATTTAAAACTTGAAAGTCATAAAGTTAAAATTGTATATTCTATACGTGATTTCATTTGTATCCTTGTTGTTAGTCTTAATGGTATGGTTTAATGCTTACTAAAACGTAAAATTTTATCTATATATGAATTTATATAATATATTATCAACACAAATAATCATGATTCAACATATTATTAATACAATTAATCATATAAACATAGTTTAAAAAAACAAAAAAACAAAAAAGCGGCTTCAATTCACAGGTGGGAAAAGTGTCTGATAGCCCACTAAGTAAAGATAAAATAAATACTATGAATAACAAATACCAATATGGATACAGGACAAAATATGCAAACACAACAAT